>NC_133779.1:36645165-36838421 GCF_003597395.2 Chelonoidis abingdonii
TCCCCGACGAGCGGAAGGAGCCGCCTTTAATTCGATATTAAACCAGTATCGGATATACGTTCGGCTGGACTGAAAGACTATTGCGCCTCCCCCCGGCGATATCCCACATCACCACTGACCACGCTCTGACAGCAATCTAACTCGATCCTCTCTCTCTTGCGACGTTAGCCTCGGACCATGGACGCACAACGCCGAATTACTATGCCTAGTGTGGCCGCATGAAATCGAATTTATAATATCAGTTTTATAAAACCGATTTTAGCTAATTCGATATTATCCCGTAGTGTAGACGTGGCCTTAGCTAAGGCTGTAGCAAACTCAATCTCTAAGTGGTCTTGGTGCCACTAGAGGGGGACAGAGCACCACACCCAGGTAGTGCATGGGTTACACCTGCTCTTGGAAAAAGAAAAAAATCCAGGTAGTAAATTACCAATTAAACTGAGAAGAGGGGATGAGGCGCTTTGGAAGGAGAAAACATTCACACTTTGATTCCTGACACTCACATCACTTCACTTTATACCACCTCACACTGACATGTAAAGCAACCTAGGAGAAGCCAGCCCCAGCTCAGCTATTGGAAGCATCTGGCCTCCCAGTTCCTACCCTTATCCACTGGGTCTCAAATCACTGCATCAAATCAAACCTTTGTAGTTGCTAAAGCCCCGGCTCTGTTTGCAGAGAAGGAGCCACATGCTGTCTGCTCAAATTACCTTCAAGTCAACATCCCTCTCCATTTTACTCCAGCTGGTTTGATCATTTGTAGGCAGGGGGAGGGATTAAATATAGAGGGCTCAATTCTCCTCTCACGTATATCAGAGAAAATCAGGAGGAACCCCAAGGAAATCAGTGGTACTATACCAGAGAGAGCAGGACAAATGCAGAAGTGAGATTGTATAATGGGGCTGCTTGTGATGATGCAGGGCAGAGCTCAGCAGCTCTGGGGGGCCCTGCCATTTACGTCTTATGTTCCTTAAGCTCATGCTTCAGGGCTTCAGCCAGTCTCCTGCAGGGGTCAGGAAGGGCTCCCCAACCCAATATATTCTCAGGGGTTTTTTTAGTCTCCTTCCTCTGAAGCACCAGAGATAGCTACGGCTAAACCCTAGATGGGGTGGGCTGGTGCTCTGAGGTGGCACCCAGCTCTCTCTCTCTCAGCTGCTCACATGTTCAGGGTCTCACTGACAGCCATATGTGGGGTCAGGAAGGAATTTTTACCTCTTGTCACACTGGCAGTGTCCTCGGAGATGGGGGTGGGTCATCTTCCTCTACAGCGTGTGAGTGCAGGTCACTTGCCAGAATTATCAGGTAATCAGTTATATCATTTTCCTGCTGTTTCAGGGGCCTCTAGCACTGGTTCCCTTGGCCCCTCCTATTCTCTGCCTGTGGCACAAAATAGTCTAGTCTCCTGGGATTGTAATGCTTGGGCTCCTCTTGGCTGTTGGGTTTAGTGTGCAGGTGCTGGGTGGCATTGGTGGCCTGTGATTTACAGGTGCTCAGGTGAGCTGGCAGCGCCTTCTGGCCTTCCAATCTGTGACAGATTTACACAAATCCAGCCCTCTCTGTTAAATGGGTGCCTAGGCAGCAGGGTGAGCCAGCTAAGGGAAACTTTCTAGCTCTGTCTCAAGCGCTTGCACTGGTTTGCTGGGAATCCTCAAATGCAAGTGGGAAAAGCACAGTGCTTCCCTAACAGTTCATTTCCTCTTGCATTATCACCTGGCATTGGCCTGAGCTCCTGCCGGGGGTGGGGGGGCACCAGCTGTAGGAGCCTCTGAAAAGTTAGTTACTGACTCCAGCTCGTTTGTCTAAATGTTCATTCCCCCCGGCTCCCCACCAGCACCCTCTTCTTAGATTAGAATTTGTCTGTAGCCCACCCACCGTGGGCTGCGATCTTGTCAGACCTCCCAAGCTAAGTAGGGGGTGGCTTATTCAGTACTTGAATGGGAGACCTGGCAGGAGACTCACAGCACTGCCAGAAGTAGCGTTGTTGGTTCAATAGAGATTCTCCTCCTAGAGAGGACACCAAACCACCACCCTAGCAAGGGGACACTGTGTTGAAGGCCGTGCTGGCTTTCAGGTAACATGCACTGCCGAGGTCGTTATTAAGGTGGGCACCAAACTCCGGGGCTGCTTTTGGAAATGTTGGCCTATGAATCAAGCGTCTTGTTGCCCCTTGCACTAACTGAAGAGCCATATGGAGGGTGCAAACAGCCATGGGCATTTGCACTGGAAAAATCTGGGGGGTACGGGGGGATGCTGCGGAAACGACAGTGACTTGTTAGGCCGCAAGTGTGAAAGACAGGCCGGACTGCGTGCAGCTTTGAGGATGATATCCAGCACCGCCTCAGGACAGGGCTAAAGACCTGGCTAACACTCAACAGCCATTCAGCTCTAAGACAGAGACGCAGGAGATGCTGTCAAAGAAGAACACAATTTCCTTGGATGATCATCCCACGGTTGATCCTTCACACCTTCTCTTGTCATTTACACCTGGGTTTGGAAACAATAGCAGATCACACCCACTTTGCCCTGGGCCAAAGGACAGCACAAGGCGCAGGGCAGTGGAGAATCTGGCCCTCGGTAACTGCATTTGCATCAGTGGAGCTTCTCCTCCTTTACACCAGTGCAAGAGGACCATCAAGTCCTCTGCACTTATTGCAGATGCTAAGATAACAGCTCCCATTCCACCACTACCATTTCTCCGCAGGGCTTGAACTCCAGGGGCCTGATTCCCTCCTCTCCTGTGTTTTCTATAATCATTTACACCTTTGCAAAAAAAAAAAGCCATTTTGATCTGCAGCATTTTATACAGGGCACAGGGCACAGGATTTTCAGTACAGAGCACTTCCTCATGAGCTAAAGGAGTGATGATTCCATTAGCTGGCAGGTGTGGTAGGTTATAATACACTTTTGTGGACCAGCCACTAGAGGGCGATGCAACACACACTTCACAAGGGCTCTGAATTGGCTGCCTCACTGGTGCTCCAGAGCAGTTGTTTATCGCCTTTTATTTCATGCTTTGCTACTGCACTGCCTTGCGACACAACAACAAGCCCAGGAACCCAGCTCCACTGCAGCAGCCAGGAGAGCTTGAAGTCAAGGATCATTGTATAATTAGTCACCACAACACTCACTGGGGTCATATTTTATCTCCAGCCTTTCAGAACACACACAATAATTCCACCTCAATGCCTTGAAAATTTGGTAGCCATGGCAACCCTAATACAAATGACGGTTAGTTTCGCTACTATATGTTTGCGATGGATTGCAGGCTCCCTCCCTCGTCTGTGGGTGTGCAGCATGTATACCCACAGTGGCTGCAGCCACATGCCGCACTGATCTCTTTGCTGCTACTTCTTTCCTTCCACCTTGCAGATCAGAGGGCAAGGGGGTTAAACATTGCTTTTAGATCTGCGGCATCTACAGAATTTCCAGCCGCATGTCTCTCCACCAAATTCGGGGTGGGGAGAAGAACTACCTCGTTGTAGGTTTTTTCCCAATGACTTTTGTGCTGATCATATTCATGCAACTTCAGGGGCCTTTGGGCAAGTTGCCTGTAGGTTGTTATTTGAGTCATAACTCTTGGAGCTGTGTGAATAGAGGTTTAGGGTCTAGTTAAACCCTTTCCGAATAATCCTCTCGTATCTGGAAGCAGCTGTTAGTGGCTTCCCAGTGTTTTGTTAAGAACACAAAAGAGTTGTCTCTTTCCCAAAGCAAGACTGGATGTGATTTTACAAAACAACCCAAACAGATCTCTTCTGAACTAGAACAAAGCTCTCTGTGCCTTAGATTTTGCATCACGCTTCTCTGAGCACATCAGACTAGAACCACTCGGAGACACGGGAATTGAGTGCCTGACTCTGTCTTGGCAAAGCAGCGAGTGGCCTTTGTCACTCTCGTCAGCAGGTTTCTGCTTTCCTTCTGTCTCTCTGGGATACTTATCTGGCCCCAGCCATCAAAGCAGCTGAGCCCAACCCAATTTTTATTGTCCCAAGCCTCAGAGCAGCCCCGTGAGGTAGGACAGTACTATTATCCCCATGTTACAGAATGGAAAACTGAGGTACAACGTGGTTAAGTGACTTGCCCAAGGGCACACAGGAATTCTACAACAGAGCCGGGACTTGAATGTGGTTCTCCAAAGCCTTAGACTAGCAACCTAACCACTGGCCCACCTTCCTCAGGCCTTCCATCTTCCCTGGCCAGCAGTGAGGATAACAGAGATGCTAGCAACAGCTCACAGTCTACATTCCAAACTCTGCCAATGACTCACTTGGGCAACTCACTGAAAGCTCCAGCCAAAAATGGCAAATGAAATTCAATGTGGATAAATGTAAAGTAATGCACATTGGAAAAAATAACGCCAGCTATACACACAATATGATGGGGGCTAATTTAGCTACAACTAATCAGGAAAGAGATCTTGACGTCATCTTAGATCGTTCTCTGAAGACGTCCAGGCAGTGTGCAGTGGCAGCCAAAAAAGCAAACAGGATGTTAGGAATCATTAAAAAGGGGATAGAGAATAAGATGGAGAATATCTTATTGCCCTTATATGAATCCATGGTATGCCCACGTCTTGAATACTGCTTACAGGTGTGGTCTCCTCATCTCAAAAAAGATGTACTGGCATTAGAAAAGGTTCAGAGAAGGGCAACAAAAATGATTATGGGTTTGAACGGGTTTCCCATAATGAGAGTAATATTAAAGAGGCTAGGACTTTCAGCCTGGAAAGGGGAGACTAAGGGGGGATATGATAGAGGTATATAAATCTTGAGTGGTGTGGAGAAAGTGAATAAGGAAAAGTTGTTTACTTGTTCCCATAATATGAGAACTAAGGACCCAAATGAAATTAATGGCAGCAGTTTAAACAAATAAAAGGAAGTTCTTGTACAGAGCTATTCCTTCACTCTCACCGTTCCTGGTCCTTCTCGCATGAACAAAGAGCAACAATACCAAAGTCCGAGGTGCAAACAATTCGATGTTTATTGGGGTGAACTTCAGCAAGCTTAAATTTAAGTTCCTTTTCTTATTTTTCGAATCCAACTTACTTCCTGTTTGCCCTAATTTATATAGAATTTTCAGCTATACCTTAACCAATCATTCTACTAAAATTTACCTAACCAATCTAACGTATTGTAACGTGATTAGCTAACCAATTATTCCCACCACCTTAATTAGTTTACACTAGCAAATTTTTATACAGAATACAGAAACAATTACAGAACCAGAGAGAGACCATGCAAATAAACATATAAAACAATACAGAAGCAAGGATTTCACAACTACATCTATACAGACATAAGGTTCTACAGCTGTGTTATTGATAAGGTGAGTTCTTGCAGACAGGATGTGATCAAACTAAGTTTCTTTTACATCTTCTAGGCTCCTCCTTCTCTGGAGGTGATAGATCTAATCACCTTCCTAACAGTCCCAGATTGCCTTATTTTATATGACTAGTTTGGAATGTGAGGACGTGACCATACATTTCCCAGTTTATGGCTGCTAAAGAACCAGGCCTCAGACTGTCACAGTAAGAGAAGGCCACTACACAGACAGTGATTTTGATTCTTTGTTTTATACCTCTATAACTAGCTAAGTGATAGTCTTAAGTATAGGCTTTGCAGACAGACCTGAATATCTATATCTCACAATTCTTCTTCACACACCGCACAGTCAACTGTGGAACTCCTTGCTGAGGAGGCTGTGAAGGCTAGGACTATAAAGAGTTTAAAAGAGAACTGGATAAATTCATGAGGTTAAGTCCATTAATAGGCTATTAGAGCCAGGATGGGTAAGGAAGGGTGTTCCTAGCCTCTGTTTGTCAGAGGGTGGAGATGGATGGCAGGAGAGAGATCACTTGATCATTACCTGTTAGGTTCACTCCCTCTGGGACACCTGGCATTGGCCACTGTCAGCAGACAGGATACTGGGCTAGATGGATTTTTGATCTGACCCAGTGTGGCCATTCCTTTGTTCAAACTCCTTTGCCTGTCTGAGACTACAAGTTATTTGGGGCAGGGATTCTCTTACTTTCTATGTATAACACACCTAGTGCAATGGGCCCTGATCATGGCTGGATGTTCCAGGTGCAGGTCTTACTGCAATAATATAATACATACATGAATACGCTTGGAAGGGTTAGATTTTTATCAGTAAATGTTGATTTCACTGAACACATACAAACTGATGTAAAAATATTTCCATCAATGATAACAGAAACTTGCGGACAGACAAAATATGAAAATTGCTGCTTGAGAACTTATTAGGGTTTGATTTAGGGATATTTACTTCGTATATTTTGACGGTTTGAGATTTAATGGTTCTGTAGCTTTTACTTTCTGAATCTCAGTGTCTACTGTCATTAAATAATTGTCTGACCCTCCTCTCTTAGCTAGTCCCCCTAGAATTTCCCCCAGCTGTGAAAATTGAAATCAATAAACATAAAGATAAAATGCTTAAAACGCATAATTCTGTGCAACTGTGAAAATTTCAATTGATAAAAATTTTAAAATGCTTAAAAAACCCCCATCGCTATTATTTATTGATATTATAAAAAATAAAAAGCGAATTCTGCCAAGCCGTCCCATGCGACTCACCTCTGTGATGTCCTCAGCTCTTCAGCTGGAAGTGCTGTGTCAGCATAAATATTATTTATTATGACGCACTTCTGTGCACATGGACAGAATTTGCTGTAGAGGCTCAGATCAGTGATGCATCAGCTCCTGTATTCTTGCTTCCACCCGGGGCCTGTACTTGATCATTCAAAGGCAGGTGGGGACAAAACCCACAAGTCCCCTTTCTTGTTCCTTTGGCAATGTTGTTCCTAGCTGGATGAGCCAAGCCATAGACCCAGCTGAGATTAAGGCCCAACTGAGCCGGTGCTGTGGCTAGACTTTTAAACGTGACTGGTGATTTGAATGCCTCCAATTCTGGGCAAGCAATGAGACTCTGGCAAGGGCCTGCTATTCAGATAGTGCTGACCGCCTACCCTTTTACAGTCAGCACCCTTTAAGGTGTCTCAAGCTGGGCACCCAAAACCCACTAGTTGCTCATCAGAGGGTGTGATGGGTTCTGGCAGCCATGCTCTTCCCCTCTCAGAGCAAGTCATAGGCTCAGGTTACAATTTGCAGTCTCATTGTGCATGCAGAAGAAAATTAAATATTGATAGTGCAGGCACAGAGACGCAGCTTCAAATTATTGGAAGGAGCTGAAGATGAGGAATCCAAACATGAATCCCCCTGGGAATTGGAGACATGTGAGTGGATGAGAGAGAAGAAGCAGGTAGGGCTATCAACAGGGTCTTGTGAAGTTTGTGGTTGTGGAATTTGCTGCAACGTTTGCCCTTTGCTACAGATTTCTGCAGCAGAATCTAATACTGAGGGAAGGAGAGGGACTATTCATGTTTCTACCCATTACGGTTGCAAACAAACATCCAATTGTGCACAGAAGGTAACTTGTGTCATTTGGCCTGCTAGCATAGAGCCTGAAACAGGAGCTCTCAGATAGGTGTGAACTGCCTCCTTCATCTCAATGCATGTTAACTCTGAAACCTAGTGATGATAAATTACAGGTGAACAGTAATTGTTTCACAACTGATCATTTTAGTTGAAGCAAACATCTTATGAGGTTTAGCTACCTTACTGGATGCAATGGCAACTATTGGAATAGAAGGAGAGTGGGACAACTGGTTGCTTTCAGGGAACTAGGAGTTCAAGCCCCTCCTGAGCACCAGAAATCTCAGCTGTCAAAGTCACCTTGACAATTCCCCTGATGCGATTCTGCATCACCAACACAAAACTCTGTGGCCTGTTGAAAATTTTTTTATGGGGGCAGCTCAAACCAAAATTAATTTAATCCTAAATTAAATACCACAAGGGATGGTCATGTTCATGCTTAACTCCACAACAACCCATCTGCAGGCAGGGGTGACTTCCCCAGCCCTCACTCATTCGGGATCTGCCTTGATCACCCAAACTATTTCCAAACCACTTACAGGCAACCTGACCCCTTCCCTCGGGCTTGAATCACCAGCCTGTTCCAAACCCTCTCTGAAACAACCCCCTCCCACCTGCAGGCCTTGCTCATTACTCTCTGCTCACACTGGGCACATCTGCGCTATAGACTTACCTGGACTGAGTCCATCTCAATGAAGTCATCTCAACTGAGGCCAGCCCACGTCAGTGTGGCCACTTTGCAAACTAACAGTCTTGTGCCATGGTGATGCTGCACACTAGTGTTAGACCTAAAGGCTTGTGGGGCACTTCCCATGATTCATAGCCCCACTGCAAGTTGTACCACTTTGGGAATCCTGAGGGTGGGGATAGTGGGAGAATTTGTCTATCCTGTCTGGGGATTATGGATAGAAGGGTTTAAACCTGGGAATTCCCACAAGCCACCTCGTTCTGGCTAGCCACACGCCTCATTTTGGGATCCAGCCTGCATCCCACCTAGTGTCATGGTGTGGATCCTTTATAGAGCTGTGACTTACACCCACTACTGGCAGTTTTCATGGAGCTCCTGCCATTTTGGGGAGGCAGCTTTCCACTAGGGCTCTGGGACCTTGGGCATGGAACCACAGAAGCGTGGCAAGGGGGGCATGCTACTCTACCATGCTCCTATATTGAATCATCTCAGTGTAGCGCATCAGTTTAAATAAATGTAACAGCAACTAACGGAGGTAACTGGGAGGTGGTGCTTTTTCAAAGAACTTTATCAGAGGGATGTTATTGCATAGCATTAGAATACATGTTTCCTTTTGCACCTGTCACAGAAATTCTAGATTGCCCCTGAATTCGGTGCCAGAGAATTTAGGTCCCACTCACTACAAAGTCCATAAGGCCCTGGCTATCACCACCCACAGAAAAATGATAGTGAGGAATCTGGCCCCACTCCTGCAGTTGGATGCAGCTTGTTCACACATTGGGTATAAAAGGCAATTTCATTAGTCTGCAGCCCTCTCTAGAAACCACTGTTGGCAGAAGAGACGGTTTTTATGAATAACACCCCAGTGAAATAAAACTTCAGGCAGCCTGGGTGGGATGTATCGATATTTTTTCAAATCGTCCCTTGTCATTCTTGGATTGGCAAACTGGCAGCTTTCAGAATTGTTTGCATTTCGCACAGCATGTTCCATGACTCACCACCTACCCTCTGCGTGCCTGGCACCTGGGCAGCGGCCAGAACTCTTACACATCGCACAGAGTACATCCATTGACTCACAATTGACCCTCTGAGGACCTGGCACGCAGGCAAAGATCAGGATGGTCTTTGCTGCATGCAGGATTGGTTCACCGTGCACCAAGCACAATCTGGCTGGGGAGCTCAGTGATTAAAATGGAGACGAGAGATCTTTAAGAAACAGATACATTTGGATCAGCTTCAAATTGTCGTCACTTAATCCACACAGCTCAGCTAGTTGACATGCCCTGCAAAGCGCATGGCTTTTGTGGGGAGACAATGTGGACTCTTTAAAGTGGTTTATGAGAAACTGCAGAACCTGGGATGGGAAATTTTCATGCACATTCAAATTCTCAGCACGGAATATTTTGCTTCTCTAGAACAACCTCTAGTTTGCTTCTGTCATGGAGTGGGTGCTCTGGGTAGCCTCCAGACTGATGGTTTGAAACTTGTTTGCCCTTGAAAGCAAGAACTATTCCACTTTTTCACTTCGGCAGAGAGCCAATGCACAGAATTACACTTTCTTGCTTTCAAGTTCCAGTCCCCAACTTTGGTTGCTCTATCACATCCCTCATCTGTAGCCTGATTATCGTTAAAAGCTGGGCTGCATCGCTGGCCTTTTGCAGTCCTGTCTGGGCTGAATGGGGAAGTGGGTTTTGTACAAGAACAGGTTCAAACTTGAGGTCAGTCAGCTGTGGTGGAACAAATGAGACTTTCTATGTTGAATAATCAGCTTGGACAAGGGATAGCTCAGTAGTTTGCGCAGTGGCCTACCAAACCCTGCATTGTGAGCTCAATCCTTGAGGGGGCCATTTAGGGATCTGGGGCAATCAAAAAAAAACCTGCCAGGGACAGTATTTGGTCATACTAGTGAAGGCAGGGGACTGGCTTCAAGGTCCCTTCCAGTTCTATAAGATAGGTATATCTCCATTTTTTTTTTTTCTGGCTCTCGTGCTGCGCTCAGTAAAGCTCAGTTCCATTGGTTTCCTGATAAAAGAAAATGGAAATACCCCTTGGAACAGAATCAGTCCTGGGCCCTAGTTACAGAGCTCACAATCTCACTTTCACTGTATCCCTGTCTAATCCCACCCGCCCTTTTGTGGGGTTTACAGACGCTAAAGCAAAAAGCACAATGTAACCATCATTTATAGCCTTTATATGTTGCTAAGAAACAGGAACGCTGATCTTGTGGTTAGGAGACCTGGGTGTAATTGCTGGCCCTGCCACGGACACCCTGCGTGGCCTTCGCCAAGTCACTTCCTCTCTCTGTGCATCCACACTCCATCTTAAAACGGGAATAATCATCTTTCCTTGGTCTGTCTTGCCTTTTTAGACTGTCAGCACATTGTGGCAGAGACTGTCTCTATGTATGTAAACCAGCTGTCGTAGTAGGTCTGCGGCTGGGCCCTCTCTGCACAACTGGAACACTAAGAATCGTTGCAGATTATGATTGCAGTGCAGAAAAGCAGTGGCTGGGTCCTTTAGGACTTGATCCTGCAAAGAGTTAAGCCTTGCCTAGCAAGCATCGCGCATGCTCTACTCCCATCAGTTTCCGGACTCAGGCCCTTGGACTGTTCCTGGGGACAAAGTGCTTTCCGAGGCGAATTGGTCTCCTTGAATTGGAGACCGCTTTTCCCATCAGCGCGCCGGAGAGACAAGCAAAGAGCAGCTGTCTCTCTGCAACTGGCTAGATGTTCTTGCCAGCCAGGAACAGCATCCAATTTCCTGAGCCTTTGTTTGAACAGCACACAAATAAGATATGGGCCCTGCAGCTCCAGGAGCATCATTGTCATAAATATCGCAAGGCACGAGCCTCTCCCTTTCAAACGCTAACTCTAAATTATGCCCCAAGTCCAAGCTGCACCCGCTGCCTGGGATATGGCTCCTCTCCATCAGCATGTTAAAATGATAAAAAATAAATTGCAAAATTATAGCCGTGCAACGCTCCAAAATTAGCTTGTCACTTTGCGTCTAGGGCTGGCATCTATTGCTAAGCCTCCGCAGCAGGTTCTGCTATTAAGGGATGGAAGCAAAGATTACAGAAGCACTTGCAGAAATATCTTTCCAGGTCCATGTTTCTCTGTCTTCTTTGCTTGTTAAATGTTGCCTTCTTTTCTTCTCACCTTCTGGCGTCTTGTCTCGGTTTCCTGGTTTAATGGTTCACTTCAGGGAATCCTGCACCTGCCTTGACTGCATAAAGAGAAAGGATGATCCAGCAGCAGGGGCTAAGCTAGGTGCCAGGAGACTTGGATTTAAGTCCCTACTCTGCCACTGACTTCTTGTGGGATTTTGGGCAAATCACTTAAGCCCAGATCCTCAAAGGGATTTAGATGCCTAACTCCCTTTGATTTAAATGGGAATCAGGTATCGAAATACCTTTAAGGACCTGCACCTTAGCCTCTCTGTCCCTCAATTCCTCATCTGTAAAACAGGAGTAGTAGCCCTCCCCTACTACACAGGGGTGTGGTGAGGTATTCTAGTAAAATGGTCCAGGTCAGAACCCAAGATAGCTGGTACTGGTGGCTGCTTTTGTCCAGAGGATACTGGACTAGACTGATGATGATCTGCTAGTAGTAAGGTCATGATGATTCCTATGACTTTCCTCCACCTGTAGACAGCTAGACTTCCCCAAATGGTAGTTTTTACCCAGCAGGGAGGCTTTACTATTCGTTTATATTCGTATTCCAGTAGCACCTGCCATCAGATGCAGCGGAGGGAGAAGAGGACGGGTGTTCCCTATGAAGAGCTGCAGGAGGCTGGGGTGTGTGTGTGAGGAAGGCTGACAGTCGACAACCGGTAAGCTCAGAAAACCTCAATCACAGTTAGCACAGACATGTCTACCTAAGCTGGAAATTCCACCTCCCACGTAGATGTACCAGAGGACTAAACTCTTTGGGGTGGGGATTGTGTACAGAACAGAGGCCTGATCTTCGTATTCAATAAAGCAAGAAATTCACAATAAGGAGCCAGGTTCCCATTTGGCTTTATTTTTTCTGGCTATTAATAAACTCTTGTAATCTAGTGGCTGTTCAGAACTGCTGCAAGGGGGGAAAGTTATCAGAGGAGTGAAGCGTGCTGCGAAGTAATAAGCAAAGGGCTCCCATTTCCCTGAGTGACAGTAATTACCTCTCACTGCATTGTGTATCGCTGAGCGCACACACTGGAATCAGCTACTGAGATGCCGCACACCTCAACAGTTTTGTCAATTTGAATATCTTTTAAGAAATAAGTGCAGAATGTTTGCTTTCCCCCTCCCTACTTCTCCCTCTTCCCCTATGCCTTGAAAGAGTTTTGTTTTAACTAAACAACATTTTACATTTCACGCGGCACCATCACGTAGCTCTCATTTGTTTTCCCTTTCCCGTGACAGCATGTGGCATTATTTTGATGAGAAGATTTCACAGCGTTTTGAAACAACGTTGCTCTGCCCTATTTCCCATTTTCTCAGGGAATTTTTGGCAACTTGCCTGTCAGATCTCCGGGGACAGATCCTGACCTTCGCTGTGGCCAAAGTAAATCTTGAGTAACTTCACTAAGTGGAATTCACCATTGGCCTGCACCTTGTGTAGTCATTTAGCCAAAGCAAAGTGAATAGAAGGATGTGTCTACACAGGGAAATTGACAGGCATGACTATTCCAGAATAACTAGTCTAGAATAGCTATAGAAGAATAATTTATCATAGGGATACTCTTAATCTGGAATCGCAACAGTGCTTTAAATTCACACCCTCTCTTATTCCTTTAGAGAAAAGCCCTAAAACACTGCACCCTCCTGATCTGGTAGCATTTTCTCCAGCAACAAGACCTGCCTCCCAACACACAACAGAAAGCCTGTGAATACCATTATCTATCACAACAGCACCTAGAGGCCCCCAAATGAAATTAGGGCCTCATTGTGTTAAGCGTTGTACAAACAGATAGCAAGAGACAGTCCCCACCTCAACAGTCTAAAGAGAAGGTGGACGTTGAAGCAAAGGGAGAGAGGGTGTGTCTATACTGCAGACCAAGGCTGGGATGACATACCCACATTAGCACGGCAAAAAATAGCAGTGTAGATGCAGCAGCATGGAGTGTACACGCTTGCCAGGCATGCTGGGTGTCACAATGCCTGGAGCAGTTCACACTCGAGTCTACACTGAGGAGCTTGTTAGCATAATGACACTGGCCAGAGGGGTGGTCTTTTCACACCCCTAACTGACATAACAAAGCTGATACGACTTAGAAGTGTAGACCAAGCCTCAGACATGGGGCTCTGCCAGGAGTGAAGGCTGGGAGATTCTTTGCAGCAGTGCCCTGTCATCACGGCTGTGCTCCGGGCTATGGGGCGCTCCTTAAATGAAGATGCTGTGACTTGACAGCTCAGTAAGTGGCCACCAGCTTTACTGACCTTGCCTGCACTTCCAGGGCCTGATTCTCCATTGCCCTGCACCAGGCAAACAAGTGTACCAAGGCTGTAAGATGCTGGTAGAGTTTTACACCCTTTTTGCAGTCCCTTTGCAAGAGAGTCTGTAATGGGGGTGGGACTCGCTCCTGTGGCCGCTCCTGCTGGTCTCTCTGGGAATTAGCTTGACTTCCAGCCCAGAGCACCTTCTGCAGGCTGGTGATCTGCCACCGCTGGCCCCCGTGTCCCTCCCGGACCCTGGTGCCCGTTCTCTCCAAGGTGCTGCCTCCTGGCAATACCCCAACAATCTCTGTGGGTCTCCCTTCCCCGGGGAGCCCCCACCCACTACCCCCATCTCACCTCAGTCTGGGCTACTGCCAGTTCTCACCTAGCCCACTCACTGGGGCAGACTGCAGTATAAAAGCCACTCATCACAGGCCAGGGGGTTTGACCTGTTGCCTTGTTCTACCACCCAGTACCTCTATGGGCCTAGGACCAGGCCCTGCAGCCTAGGAAGTCATCAGGGTGGAGCTCCCCTGCTCCTCTGGCTCTTCCCCAGCCCTGTGTCACTCCCAGGTACCCCCTTGTTCCCCTGCAGCCAGGTCAGTCAAGTCCCCACAGCCAAGAGGAGAGACTCTGCTCAACTTCTGGCTGCCCTGGCCTTCTTATTAGGCCCAAGTGCCCTGACTGTGGCATGGCCCAGGTGTAGCTCCTTCCCCAATCAGCCTGGGTTTTTTCTCCTAGCCCCTAACCCTCTCCCAGGGCTGGCTTCTACCCTGCCAGGGCTGGAGCGGGTAACCACCCCGCTACAGTGTCAATAACTGCCCAAGGTGCCAGGCAAGAGCAGAGAAGACCCTAGCTATAGCCATGTGGCCCTGCTTATACTCCAAGGGCTCGATTCTCCTCTCCCTTACCCAAGCGCCAAACTTGTGTCACTCCATTGCCTTTGAGGCAATTACTCCTAAACAACCCAGGATGATGCTCAGAATCAGCCCCCCAAAGTCGGTCCCAGCAGGCATTTGGATCAATATAAAATAAAACCCAGGGCTGAGTTTCCGCTCAATTGGTTGTTTCAAAGTCCTGGTCAGGGATCTGGATGGGATGTCCCCCAGCCAATACAGCATCCCTCTGATCAGCTCCAGTCGAGCAAACATCCCCACAACAGGGCTGCGTCAATGTCAACTCAATTCTGAGGGCCTTGATAATGCTAAGGAATTTCAATCTTTCTTCTTTTTTGATGGGGGGAAGGAATATTTTTGATGAGGGGGGAGGAAAGGAAGTGGGATATGGAGCAGGAGGTTGAAATTAACTATGGTGTTTTCTATTTGAAATAGCAAGCCTTTCAAATCCTTCCAAAGGAGCTTAGAGGAGTCCACAGGTAGGACATGGGTTTTAAATTTCATGCAGTCTCCTAATCATTAGGTGCATCCCGAAGGAATTAAATAACGTCAATCAACATGAATTATTCTGCACGGGAGCATCAGCCGTGTGGGCAATTTTCATTGTAACTTAAGCAGGAAATTGAAATATCAGCATCAGAGTGTGAAATGCGCCATTGCAATTGAACTGTTCTTCATAAAGCATGAGGAGAAATGTAAAGAAGATTACACACTATTAGTCCCAGTAGAATTTTGCTCCTAATCTGCCTTAAATTGAAAAATCGTTTGGACAAGCTAGCAGCTTTCCCTTGCTGTAAAATAGAGGGGGTGTCGCAGCTAGATGAGAAGCAAGGGGATCTGAAATGTGTTGTGGCTGGAGGGATATATGAAAACAGTAAGCCTCATAATCTACATCCTTAGATACTTACCTGGTCACCATGACTGCAGTACCTCAGCAACCCATAATCGTTAATGTATTTAACCTTACCACACTCATGGGAACTAGGGTATCCCATTTATAGATGGGGAGCTGAGGCACAGAGATGCTAAGTGGCTTGCCCAAGGTCCTACAGGAATTCTGCAGCAAAGGAGAAACTGGAACCCAAGGCCCCTAGATCAGTGTCCTAACCTTCCTCTTTCATTATCTTCCCTATCATCAGCCAGGGCTGCATTGAAATCATAGGAATTTAGTCTCTGGAAAGAACTTCAAGAGGTCATCTAGTCCATACCTCTGCACTGAGGCAGGATTACATATACCTAGGCTGTCCCTGACAGGTTTGTCAAATCTGTTCTTTTAAACTTCCAGTGATGGGGATTCCACAACTTCACTAGGTAACCTATTCCACTGCTTAACTATGTGTGTAGTTAGCAAGATTTTTCTGATATCTAACCTAAATCTCCCTTGTTGCAGATTAAGCTGATTATTTCTTGTCCTACCTCCAGTGGACATGGAGAACAATTGGTCACCATCCTCCTTAGAGCAGCCCTTAACATATTCGGAGACTGTTCTCAGGTCTCCCCTCAGCCTTCTTTGTGCTAGACTAAAATGAGGGAAATATAGAGCCCGCTGTTTCCAAATTTCTGTTCCTCACTTATAGACTGATCAAGTCACCCCTTAACTTTCTCTTTGACATGCTAAATAGATTGAGCTTTATAGTCTATCACTATAAAGCAGGTTTTCTAATCCATTGATCATTCACATGGCTCTTCTTTGAACCCTCTCCAATTTATCAACATGCTCCTTGAATTGTGGACACCAGAACTGGATACAGCATTTCAGTAGCCAAATACAAAGACAATATTGTCACGGACTCACAGATCGTGCCCACACTTGGCCCTGTGCGGTCCGTGGGGGGTGCCCCTTTCAGTGAGACAGCCCTTCTCGGGGGTCCACTCTCTCTCGGGGTCAGGCCCCTCCACCTCCTGGAGCCGCACCTCTCTGAGCCTTAGCACGTCTGTCTCTGCCGTGGGCCCCCTCCGGGAGTCCACGCACTCTGGACCCCCTGGGCCTCTTCACCCCCAAAGGGGCTGATGCAACCCTGTTCTCTAGACCAGAGTGACTCTCAGCCAGCATAAAACAGGAGGGTTTATTGAGAGTTGAACACAGCACAGGAAACTCTCAGGGCCTCAGGCCTGGCCTCTCACAATAACAGCACATCCCAGTCTCCCTGCATCCAGGTGGGCTCTGCCTGCTCCCCCTCGCCAGCCCGAGCCCCCCTGCTTCCCAGCTGGGTCTCTGATATCCCCGGCCTCAAGCCCCGCCTCAGTCCATTGTCTTCTCTCCAGGTAAACAGGGTCGTAAACAGGAAGGCCTGAGTCCCCTTTCCTCGCAGCTCTCCTCTGGCTGGAACCGGCTGGTCAGGTCACCGGGGTCCTCTCTCTGCAGCCCATTGTCCTCCCACTGGCCAGAACCGGTTGTGTCTCCTGGGCTGGGGTCCCGAGTCCCTCTCCGGTCCTCTGTAACAACAAACTCCCTCTCCCCTCACCTCGTTAAACCAGTAACACCCAGGTACATTGAGTCCCACCCCCTGTGCATGCAAACCCTGGAAAAGACAGAAAACCCCAAGAAAACCCCCACTTCGTCACAAATATACTGTAATCTCTCCACTCCTATTTGATATTCTCCTGTTTATACATGCAAGCATCACATTAGCCCCAGGAGCTCATTTTCAGGTGATTATCCATCACAATCCCCAAGTCTTCACCAGAGTTACTGCTTTCTAAGATGGAGTGACCTGCCCTGTAAGTATGGCCAGCATTCTTTGTCCCTAAATGTATGACTTTACATTTAGCTGTATTGAAATCCATATGGTTTGCTTGTGCCTGGTTTACCAAGTGATCCAGATCTTTCTGTATCAGTGACCTGTCCCCTTCATTATTTACCACTCTTCCAATTTTTGTGTCATTTGCAGACTTCATCAGTGATGATTTTATATTTTCTTCCAGATCACTGATTAAAAATGCTAAATAGTGTAAGGCCAAAAACCAGTTCCCGCAAGACCCCACCAGAAATATATCTACTCAATGGTGATTCCATTTACAATTACATTTTGAGACCTATCAGACAATTTTTAATCCATTGATTTTGTTTAGTCATGTTTTATGTGGTTCTAGTCTCGTAATCAAAATGTCATGCAGTACCAAGTCAAAAGCCTTACAGAAGTCTAAGTATATTACATCAATATTATCTTTGTCAACCAAAATTAAAATTTAATCAAAATAGATAGCAAGTCAGTTTGACAAGATCTATTTTTCCATAAACCCAGGTTGATTGCCATTAATTATATTACCCTCCTTTGATTCTTTAGTAATCAAGTCCCATATCAGCCATTCCATTATTTTGCCCAGGATCAGTGTCAGGTCTATAATTACCTGGGTATCCCATTTACCCTTTTTAAATATTGGTGCAACGTTAGCTTTCTTCCAGGTCTCTAGAACTTCTCCAGGTTTCCAAGATATATTGAAAATCGACATTAACCATCCAGAAAGCACCTCAATCAACTCTTTTAAAACTCTTGGTTGCAAATTGTCTGGACTTGCTTATTTAAAAATGTTTAACTTTACTAGCTACTATTTAACATCCTCCTGAGTTATTGTTGGAATGGAAAATATTTGATCGTCATAATGTAATATGAATACATCATCTTTCTTTTTCCCAAATATAGAAAAGGAATATTTATTTAACATTTTTGCCTTTTCTGTATTACTAATGACAATTCTACCTTTTAAATCTAGTGATATACCAGTAGCATTGTTAGTAGTCTTTTTGTTCCTACCATATTTAAAAAACTTCCTTCTTATCATAATTAAATCTGTTGGTTGTAGAGTTCACTGTCTTTTTGCTTCCCTTATCAATTTTCTACAATTTCTTGCTTTTAATTTATATTCATTGCTATCTACTTCCCCTTTTTTCATTTTTAAAAAATTATTATTATTATTTATAGCTGCTTTCACTTCCCTCTAAGCCAGGTTGGTTTTCTAACTTGTGTATCCTTCTTTCTTGATTTTGTCTTTCTGGGCATCTAATAAAATGTTCTTAAACAATTCACAATTATCATTAATATTTGTCTGTTGTGTGTCCCTGATGAGGCACCATAGTGAACCAAGATGAAAGACCAACTTCTACCTGAAATGGACTATGTTATTAAAAAAGACACAGCTCCAAATCATCCTCTGCCACCCAAGAGAAAATCATCACTACCCCTGAGAAATACTAAGGGAAATTCACAGCATCCAGAGATCAACTGGTACATTCTCAGCTTGAGACAATGGAGAAGGGTAGTGAAGTGCAGATCCAGACCCCAACTCCAAAGTTTGGGGTGGTTTTGATCCAGGCTTTGGGTTCAGGCCCAGGTCTTAGAAATCTTAACTTAGAATGAACTGTTACAACTATGTGGCAAGGAGGCAACCCCAGAACCAGGGTATTTCAGCGCTAGAGTCATCCTGAAATCATTCCCATGGCAGCTTCTTTTGTGACTCATCCCTGTACACTCTCATCACTGTCTCATCTTTTTGAGTTAGGCTGCCTGGGAACCTTCTTCCCATCCAAGTTTATTATGATGCAATTGGCTTCTTGAGGCATTTGTCTTTAGAAGGGCACTTTCCAGAGGGGACTCTGGGAACAGAGATTGCAACTTGTCTGCTCAGGGAAAGCAGCATGTGGAATTTGGACAAGGAAGGGAACATGTTTGTGGAGCCAAATCCTCAGCTGGTGTAAATAGTGCAGCTCCATTGACTTATCTCCATCAGCCACCTTGAACTGTTAGTCATCATTTCCACCAGTGAAAAGTTGGGGGTAAATGCTGCCAAATCAGAATTATAGCATTTATCAACACGGAATTTCATCTGCCATTTTGTTGCCCTGTCATCCAGTTTTGGGAGATCTCTTTGGAACTCTTCGCAATCTGCTCTGGACTTAATTATTTGAGTAATTTTGTATTGTCTGCAAATTTTGCCACCTCCTTTTCCAGATCCTTGATGAATATGTTGAACAGCACTGGTCCCAGTACAGACCCCTGGGGGAAACCACTATTTACCTCTCTCCATTGTGAAAACAGACCATTTATTCCAACCTCCTTTTTCCTATCTTTTAACCAGTTACTGAGCCATGAGAGGACCTTCCCTCTTATCCCATGACTGCTCCCTTTGTTTAAGAGCCTTTGGTGAGGGACCTTGTCAAAGGCTTTCTGAAAGTCCAAGTACACTATTTCCACTGGATCGCCCCTGTCCACATGTTTGTTGACTTCCTCAAAGAATTCTAATAGATTGGTGAAGCATGATTTCCCTTTACAAAAGCTGTGTTGACTCTTCCCCAACAAATCATGTTCATCCATGTGTCTGATGATTCTTTTACCCATCAGTCTAATCTGTCATCATATTTATCTACCTGTCAATCATCTAGGCATCTATTCCATGATAATCATCTGAGTACGCCTTGGCATCTATCTATCCAGTCTGGTGTCTTCCATTGCACCAACTCCTATAGTATCTGAATGCCTCTCTTTCAATTTATCTTAAGTGCCATATGCTGCCAGGAATAAAGAAATGTGACCTCGCTGCGTCTGTAAATTAAATGATTTTTTAGCTTTAATTTCACACCAAAGAGTCCCACTTAAACATACGCATACCGCTTTCCACTCCCAGGCACAATGAAGAATGTCTCTGAGCTCGGAACTCATGGGGAAAAAATCTCCTTGCAGGGCAGGAGTTTATGTCATGCATATGTCAGGAAGGAAAAGGAGAGAGAAGGAAAAGACTCTGGAGGATGATTTTTATACTCTGCACTGAAAAAAGTGACAGAAATCTTGAAAGCTCCCATCAGTTGATGATCTGTTATTGCTGTACAATTCCTGCTACCTTTCTGCTTGCAAGAATATGAATTGTTTCAAAGCAAGTGCCAGCATATATGCTGTTTACAAAAGTTCTGCTTATTAGAGATGTTCATTCTGTTGCTCATAACCTCAGTCTTCTTTTCTCAAGACTAAACATGCCAGTTGTTTTAACCTTTCCTCAGAGGTCATGTTTTTATCATTTTTGTTGATCTTCTCTGGACTCACACCAATTTGTCCAACTCTTTCTCTAAGTGGGGTGCCCAGAACTTGACACATGTGACAGTGACAGTGTGAAACACCCACTTTGTACAGGTGTAAATGGCAACACAGTTGCCATGTTGATGTTGATAAATGCAAAGTCATACACACTGGAAAACATAATCCCAACTATCTATATAAAATGATGGGGCCTAAATTAGCTGTTACCCCACAAGAAAGAGATCTTGAAGTCATTGTGGAGAGTTCTCTGAAAACATCCACTCAATGTGCAGTGGCAGTGAAAAAGCAAACAAAATATTGGGAATCATTAGGAAAGGGATAGATAATAAGACATAAAATATCATATTGCCTCTATATAAATCCCCGCTAAGCCCACGTCTTGAATACTGAGTGTAGATATGGTCACCTCATCTCAAAAAAGATTTAGAGGTTTTTAGGTCAGGCTTGACAAAAGCCCTGGCTGGGATGATTTTGTTGGGAATTGGTCATGCTTTGAGAAGGGGGTTGGAGTAGATACCTCCTGAGGTCCCTTCCAACCCTCATATTCTATGATGCTATGATTCTATACTGGAGTTGCAAAAGGCCTAGAAAAGGGCAACAAAAAATGTGCAGAGATATGCAACAGTTTCCATATGAGGAGAGATTAGTAAAACGGGGACTTTTCAGCTTAGAAAAGAGACAACTAAGAGGAGCATATGATAAAGGTCTATAAAACCATGACGAGTGTGGAGAAAGTAAATTAGAAAGTGTTGTTCATTCTTTCACATAACGCAAGAACTAGAGGTTTAAAACAAACAAAAGAAAGTATTTCTTCACACAACACACAGTCAACCTGTGGAATTTCTTGCCAGAGGTAAAGGCCAAGACCATAACAGGGTTCAAAAAAGAACTAGATAAATTCCTGGAGGATAGGTCCATCAATGGCTATTAGCCAGGATGGACAGGAATGGTGTCCCTAGCCTCTGTTTGCCAGAAGCTGGGAATGGGTGACAGGGATGGATCACTTGATGATTACCTGTTCTGTTCATTCCCTGTGGGGCACCTGGCATTGGCCACTGTCAGAAGACAGGATACCGGGCTAGATGGACCTTTTATTTGACTCAGTATGGCTGTTTCTGTGTTCAATTAGAGAATCAGAACCAGATTTGATAGGCATTTAGGTGCCTAGAGATGCAGCTATATGCCTAGCGGGATTGTCAAAAGTGCCTCTGTGCCAAACTCCTGTTGAGTTCAATTGCTTTTGACAATCCCACTGGGTGCCCATCTCCAGCTCTAAGCACTTTTAAAAATCTGCCCATTGATCTTGTTGGGTTTCTAGTTAATCGCTGTTTAATTCCAACATCTAATGCACACTTTGGAGAAGGAAAATCATTGTTAAAAATTGAACAACCCCAACAGGCCTGCCAACAAAACCAAGGAAGACCAACCTTCACATTATTGATATTTCAAAAGAGAAAAAGTATTTTGTTTTGTTTTTGGGGAAAAACCTTTTCCATTCTTACTTTGTGGTTTGTAAGGAAGCAAAAGAGGCACAAATCCAATTTCTTTAAAAGTTCCAGGTGTCCTTTAAGGGTAAAAGCTCTGATAGAGGGCAATGCTAAATTCTTCTGAGTATACAGGACAACAATCAGCTGATGGTTTCAGTCTCATTCTTAGTCGACAGATGTTCACTTTCCAAAGTACCAGACCCCTGCTAGTTCTGATTGGCATCTGAACGGCTCATCTGGCCTGTCCATTCCAGAAGCAGCTGAATGGGAGAACAGGAAAACAGTTTGCACTGCTGCAGCCATTGCTATCTCTGTTCTGGAGAGAGAAATCTTGGACTGGGTTCCCTGGTACCCTGCACCTCACACATTTTCACCAGTGCGATGAGGCTTGAAAATCCTGCCATGCTGAGCTGAGACCATTTTGCACCCCTCGGCCCAACATGTAGAGCGATGGACAGCTCTTTAGCTCTGAGGGCTGATTCCCCACTGACAAACATTAGGTTTTCTTTTTAAAAAATGACCAAACTCAAAAGATCTTTGGACCCTAACGTTTAAAATCAGGCATGAAAGGCATGGGCTAGCTTGTGATGAGGGACTGTGATTTCCAGTGCTGTTTGGGGGCCACGGAATAAGCAAAGGTCCAAACCCACTTTTATTTTGTTTCTGTCTTTACTGTTAATAACCATGTTAGTGTCAGGATGTAATAAAATACCCAGAGAAGCTTGAGGTGCCCTGGTTTAAACCAGCGGGTCTTGAACTCTACCAAAATGCCCGGCACTAACATGGTTAAATCTGATATCGACCAGCAGAAGATTAATGAAGTAGTCATGCCTAAAGAAATGTGCCTTTAACATTTCTCTGACACAGCGGAGTTGTGGTCATGGAGTCTCTACTCTTCATTAATCTCTATCATTGGCTCGGGTTTCCTAGTGCAGCGCAGAGCCTGGAACTTGGTTTGAAATCTCCAATCGGTGCCTTGGAGTTTGGGCTCAGGGTCATTCTCTGGATAGAGCTGGCTGTGGAAGAGGAAAGGAGATACTCAGGGAGACATCTGTAGTTTCACTGCAGTCTGATGCAGAATTTAACTCCTGCTGAGGAGGTTGCTTTGAGCAGGGATCCTCATCTGACCTTCACCCATGCCGGTATCTTCCAGTTGATGATTGGCAGCAGGGAAAAGCTCTGGGAAGTCCCTGAACGATCACAGAATAGCCAGTTTCTTTGAACCGGAGCAGCAAACTCTCATAGCAGAGAGTTTCATCAAAGCTTTTAGGAGTGGCGTTCAGGTTCAGCAGAGTCCACTGAACTAGAACTCTGCTGGAGAAACTAGCACCAGTTAAATCTGTCTCTCTCTCACGACTCTATTCTGCTCCCAGTTATACTGGGGTAGGCCTGGAGTAACTCCACTAAGTCTGTGACATTGCTCCACATTTACACTGGTGCAACTGACCTTCAGAATTTAGCCCTGCATCATCTTCTCCCTCTCTTCTCCTGTTCCCCACCACTGCACATCTGGGCCCCGATTCAGCCATCCTTATACAACAAAGCACTCGTAAGGACATGCTTAACTCTAAGAAAGTGCTTAAGTCCAGTTGACGTCACTAGAAATGAAGCAAGCATTTGAGGGCTTTGCTGCACTAGGATGGACTTCGCACATGCTAGGTTGGGGACTTCATTTTCTCTCAACATAGACGCATTTCATTGTTTTCCAGCCAAGCCCTACTGAAAGCTGGAGGGCACCCACAGTGCGAGCCAAGAATGAGAATGTTTTCGTTCCACACAACTGCCGTAAGGGGGACATAGACAGGTTGCACTTTGGGCTGAGAACAGTGTTGTGCCTGCCATTAACCTAACTACAACGGAGAGAGAAAACATCCCCCAGCTGGGCAGCTGTTTGGAGAAGACCCCTGGACCGATGTGCTGAGATGTAGGGCCCCATTGCTGGTGGCTGGAGATGTGCCATTATGGGCACAGGGAAAGGAGGAATCTCATCATTCCTTGCTGCTGAGTCACTGAAAAGGGAGGTGTGGGAGAAATGAGGGTAAGGAGTGCTTTAAAAAGAGGCAGAACTTGTGCCGGCTAATAACTGTGCCCCCCTCTTCCATAAAAGTGTGCAGCCAACATTGATCCCCACCCCCTAGCTTGACTTTTAGGAGGCGAAGAGTTTTGCGGCAGTGTGGAGGCCAGTGGACATGCAAAAGAGCTACAAAACCAGGCCTATGACTGCCCCTTAAACACAGGATCCTTGGACCAAGGCCTGGAGGCCCGCTGGTCTGGAGAGGTAGTGGAGCAGGATTCTCCACAAAGGTAGGCACAAAGGATGTAGGATGTGTGTGTGTGTGTGGGGGGGGAATGCCTTGACTGATACATGTATTTGCATACGTTTGCATCAAGTTGCTTGTTTATACCCCCACGGGAGGATATTTTCTTGCATAACACAGGGGCCTATTTACACACGCCTGGGCCTTTCATTCCAAAGGCTGCTCTTTTTTCTCATTTCCTTCTCTAGCCACAATTCCTCGAAAAGTTACACTGCGGGTTTGCTGCCCATAGGGATGAAACTCTCCTTTTGACAGGTCTCTGGTTCCCAGCTGGGCTGCACGGGATTGATCCAGTGTGGCCTCAGGCTCTCTGAAAGGAGGGGGCTGGAGATACAGTCTGACACATCCAGCCTGTAGTGCAGGGGGATGAGTGGCAAAACTCCGTAACATAGTTTCTCTCTATAACAAGCACAAGATGTTCTTATGTCGCTTGTTAATGAAGTTAGTCTGAGACCGTGTTTGTGTGTGCGCAGCACTGCCAACAAACCCGAAAGAGCCAGGCTTTAATGAGCACTTAGATAAGATCTTTGTCCCCAAACTTTTTCAGTGTGGATCGCATCATTAAAGAGCTTGTCTCTCCTATCTGCAGTCACCTCTCCTTCCCTCCTGTTCGCTGTCACCTGACCCCTCTTACTCACATTCCCCATCACCCAGTCCTACCTCACCTCCCAGCCACAATCATGAAATATCCCTGGTGCGCCTCCATCCACTCATATTTCTAGGTACAGGCTTAAAAATAACCATGGGATCCTACACCCCTGAAGGCAGATGGGGCACTTGAAGAGGGTGCCTGAAGGCAGCCACCTCTTGCAGTACAATCCCTGGCTCACCTTTCCCGCTTCCCCCCAAATGAGTTCCTCTAGATCTGCTCTATCTACAGCTGCATTTCTCACTATGTTTATGGCAGTGCTCTTGTGGGCTGCCTGCTCCTGGCAGATAAACCAAGGACCTCAGAGCTCCTGGGCCTAAGCACCCGAGCTCCCTGCCACTGGCCAATAGGCTGTCCCTGCACTGCACTGAATTCCTGTATCTACACATCTCTGGGCAAAATCCCAAAGTCCTCATGCAGGCAAAACTCCCTCTGAGTTACAAATCAATAAATACATACAGCTGGGAAGGACTCCTGGCTTTGTCCCTGAGTGAAAGTCGTGAGGCGAGATTGCACAGCTCATGATAAGAATACTTTGCCCACTTAGGAATGGATCTCTGCTCTCTTGATGCCCAGCCTTCTGCTCTCACTTCTAGACACCATGGACCTTAACTATTGCAAAACCAGTGGCCGTGCAAGCTGCCCTCCCATACCCAAAATCCAGGTGTCCTGCCAAAGCACATCATCAAAGAGCTTCAGGGGGTGAGGAGGGTGATGCAAATTTCCACAGCCCATTCTGTTGAGGCTACCACTTTCTGTGCCAATGAATTGCAGCTCTGACAGCAGTATCTCTGAGAGAAGGTAGGGTCCCATGATTAGGGACTGTTCTCAAGCTTGGGAAACCTGGGTTTAAGGCCCTGCTCTGCTACAGACTTCCTGCATGATCTTGGGCATGTCTCTTAGCCTGTCCATGCCTCAGTTCCCCAGCTGGGAAATGGGGCTAATAGGCCTTCTCTGCCTCACAGGAGTGTTGTGAAGGTAAATACATTAAAGACTGTGATATGTGAGGGTGGTTTTGCAGCATGGACAGCTGTCTCACAAGGAACAGGACTGAGTCCCCATCCAACTCATTGCATGTACAAGAAGTCAGAGCTACTTAACTGCCCATCGCCCCAGCCCCATCACTGCTCCTGCAGCTTCTTGTTTGCCTCGACATCAGGGAAGGATTTGAGCAGGTCGTGGATAACCATAGATTCCCAAGTCTCTAACACCAGAAATCCTGCTTGGTTATAATTAGCCTGCATGAATTATTCATCAGAGCCGGTGCCTCCGTCAGATCTGACAGTGGTAATCGTCCTGCCAGCAACATACAGGGTTTGTCTTATTTGTGAAAATGATTCAGAGAGCATTATTTTTTAAATAGAAAAAAATTACACACACACACGCGCGCAACTATCTATGTCCACATACTGAGGGCCAAACACATCTGTGGTGGCACTCCAATCAAGCCAATGGGATGACAGACGGGTTGAATAAATATCTATATCTGTTTTCTCTTCCTCTTTCTCATTCTAAAAATACTTCGTAATACTGTCAGGAGCTATTCCTTTGGCTCTGCCCTCAGATATTCCTTCAGCTGATCATAAGGGTCAAATCTCACTCACGTCTGAGGCCCTGCCAATAGCATTTAGGTAAGGCTTGATCAGCCATCTGCTAGGAACCTGCCTGAAGTGACAGGTATCCCTCTCCTCACGACAATGCTTTCTCTGCTTTCATTCTTAAGTATGGTATGTGTCCAGCCTTTATTAATTGATTACAATAGCTGATGGTGTTTGGGAAGGAATAGGCAGTGAAATATCTGACATAGCAATTAACGCAGCTTTCACAGCCAGGGCTGGCTCTAGATCATTGCAGACCTGGAATAATTAATTTCCATTAAAAAAAAACAAAACAGCATGACCTGGGCCAAAATTCTTTACATTTATGCCATTGTAAATCCAGAGTCAATCAAATAACTTTGGTGGAGTCACTCCAGATTTACACAGGGTTTGTAATCTGGTCCCATCAGCACATGCAAGAGGGTAGCATTTTTGGCAGGGTTAATGAATTTTAGGCACCTAACTCTTTTAGACACCTTTGAAAATCCCAGCCTCCATTTATGCTTGTAGGGCCAAATTCAGAACGGGTGTTGAACCCTCCGCAATGATCTTTGTTCATTGTGGTGTAAGCTGGGTCTGAATGCAACTTGGCATGTCAGTTTCACCTGCTGCCTTACAGATGTCACCAGGCCCCAAACGATAGGACACACAGCATCACACCCAGTTATGTGAGTGGGGTGAGAAATCACCTTCACCTTTCTGCTGGGTGTTTCCCTTTGCTCACTGCTGCCCAGAGCCCTGGTCAGTTTGGCCCTAGGTTAATGCATCATTGCATTATCCAAAAGGTAGATCTGAACAGATAGGACTGAGTACTCAGGTCAGAGATTAAACTCAATGGCAGGCCAGAATGTCATCTGATAAGCAGTGTCACCTAATGGGCAGAGCACCAGACTAGGGCTCAGAACACCTGAGTTCTTTTCCGAGCACTACCATTGGCCTGCTGGGTGACTTTCAGCAAGTCACTGCTGCTCTCTGTGCCTCGGTTTCCCCATCTATATAATGGGGAGAATGATACTGACCTTTGTAAAGGGATTTGTGCTCCACCGATGGTAAGAACTAGGTATTATCATAACTGGTGTAAAATGGCATCGCTCTATGAAGTCCATGGAGCTACAGTGATTTCCATCCGCTGAGGATCTGGCCCAACGTTTGCAAAAGAGGCCTCTAATTTTGGGGTACCTTCAGATTTGGGTGCTCAGTTTTAGACAAGCCAGTTGTCTCAGGGTGGGTCACTAAATTTTGAGGTCTCCAAAATTAGTGGCCACTTTGGAGCACGTTGGCCTGAGTGAATAGATTATTGTTGGATATCAATTATTTGTCTGCATTAAGGACATCAAAGGCACTTCTCACCACGATGCCCATGTACCATATATTGTAAGGAAAATCTACACAGGCTTCACAAACAGAAAGCAAACTCCTAAGATCTCGACTCAGTCCGCATGCAGGTGAAGCTCCCACGGTAGCCAATGGGAGTTTTACCTGAGTAGACACAGAGTCAAAACTGAACAAGGACCTCAGGGTCTGGCTCATGATTGAAACACGAGGCCAGAATCTCAGCTGGCGTAAGTCACTGTAGCTCCATGGACCCTGATGGGCCTATGCTGATTTACACTAGCTGACCATTCTAAGAGCTAAAGCCAGCTCTCAGTTACATGGGGATACTCCAGATTTACACGGCTGCAACTGAGAGTGGAATTAGGGTCTAAAATAAGCCAAGACCCAGGAGAGAAAGGGATGATTGGGGCTCGGTTACTGGGGAGGAGGAAGCAGGAGGTATGCTTGGTTTGTAGGGGAGAGGGAGCTTAAGCGGTAGGAAGCACAGTAGAAAGCACCATGCAGGAGATGAAGGGAGGGCAACTGGATAGTGAGCAGAGATCAGAGATGCAGGAGAGGACGAAGGGATGGGGAACCAGTGGGGGAGTATTTATGACTGCATGGTGGGAGCTGTCAGATATTTACCACGAGGATTGTTTTCATCCAAACTCTCAGCCTCCTGTGGCAGTAGCACCCTCAGATCACACCAGGAGTGCAGCTGCTTTGATCCTCACAGTGGTTCCCCACCCCCCACCCCTGCTCTTTCTCTTGTACCATTTAATGCCATGGAAAGATGATTGTGTGATGGGAGGGAAAGAGACTTTGATCAGCTCCTGCGAGCTGGGGTCTGAGTGGTTTTCAGTATTCAGAGAGGAGTCCGGGGGAATCCTCTGGGGAGGAGAGGGAGGGGTGTCTTTAATTAGTTTTTTCAGGAAAAGATTAGCCCAGGGCAACCTCTGGGTTAGCATTTATCTTGCTTTCACTGCTGTACGTGGTGGTGGCATAAATCAGCATTCTCTAGCGTTCGGAGCAGGGGACTTGGAATTGGGACTCCTGAGTTCTGTTCTTGACTGCCACCAACTCACCAGGTGCCACCAGCCCTCTCTGTACCGTTGTTTCGTCATCTATAAAACTAGGGTAATGTTATTCCCCACCCCCAACCCCATTGCTCTGAGATCCCTGGGTAGAAAGTGCTATGTAAGTGCATACCGTTTCTACAGGGATAGCAGATAGCAGGGCATGCATGGTTATGCTATAGCACCAGGCACATAAGATCTTGCAGTTTCCTTGCTCGTTGAGGGCATTCACCGATTATTCCTGAGCTGGGGGAGGAGAAGTGATATCCCTGGTATTCCCTGCAGCCTTGTGCTCTCTCTCTCTCCTTGACGGCAGACGCTAAGCAGTGAGGCCCTGCTATGAAAGCACTGGCACGCTACTGGTAGCATCAAATAAAGCATCACCTCACTATTAGCAAGCAGCGTGCCCAGGCCAGCTGCAGGGGAGCGAGCCTCAGGAAGGAAAAGGAATGCCTGTGCTGCATGCAGACTGTGTTGCCAGTTACCCTCCACTGTAAGTGGCATTAACATGATGCATCAAAGGAAGTGACATAAGCAGTATAATGCAATGCACTGACAAACAGCAGCAAGGAAAAGCCGTTCTAAGGAGGATATGTCTGCTTCCAAATCCCTTCTGTTCACTGACCCCTGTTAGATGTCTGACGGCACCTGCTAATACGCAACTCAAGTTGACTGATGCAAGTGGAAGTGACAGCTTCTGGCATCAAGTCACCAGCCTGGAAATTCAGACTGAGTCCTCTGAAATGCTCACTGAAAAGTCTACAGGCTGGATTCTGCCCCCCGTCCCTGCCTCCAGTTCCTATATGCTGCTCTGATTGCAGTGAGATGGCAAAGAGATCTCCCAGTGCAGGGACAGATCAGGGTGGATGAGGGCAGGAGGAGGCATGCTTGTCACTCTCAGCTTTATGAGGATTCTGGTCTGCATACCAGCTGGGGAGGGCCCTTGGCTGCTCTGTCTTACATTCAGGGATGGGAGGGAGGGAAGGTTGGTCTCTACTGTAGCCCAGAATCTGAGACGTGCAAACACAACCACCTTTGCCTCTCCTTCTCCAAGGGACCGACAGACACAGCAGAGACTCTAGACTGTTTCCAAAATCCCCTTTCTTTCATCGGCAGAGCTCCTAACTCCCGAGACATACCTTGAGATTGGGTGTCTGTGACCTGAAAGATTCTTCAGGTAGCCGGGTGGGTAGAAAGTTCTCCCCTCACTCAATGTATCTGCAGCCCTGGGGCAGCCCCACCTTGGCCCATTCAGGGGGGACTCTGGCCAAGTTCTCTGGGCTGCAAGTTGAAGGAAGGAGCATCACATCAGAATAGTAGCCCGTGAAAATGGAAGCAGGATGATGGGGAAATGGACAGAAGAGGTGATGACTCCCTTGCTTGGGAAGTTATTGGTTGTTTAGTTATTTTGTGCTTAGAGTAAGGGAGGCAATGGTTTAGATAGAGAAGATTTCCCTGGCTCCTTCCAACTTACAAATCATTCGTCACTTGCTTAGGGCTACCAATCTCCTAGCATTTTAGGACTGTCTCTTTGGGTCCATGTCTTCCCCTCAAGGGTATTACTGCAATGTAAGTAATAATATAATAATTTGTTCATGGGATGGTAACATACCTGTAGCTGGTAGGCTATTCAGGGATCCCAGGCCCTCAAAACAGCAAGTTGGTTGCAGTGTTGCATCATAGTGTGATGTGTTGTTTTAATACAATGTGGTACGGTTGCATCATGGCATGAGCCTGTTTTTGATGCAGCCTAGTGCTGCTCTCTGTCTGTCTGTCTGAAACAGTTAATGTAAGGTGGGGGATGGATGAGAGTAGGGGGGGGGCAAAGTGTTTGTGAGAGGTAGCAAGAATGTACATGGGTGGTGACAGAGTGTCTCTGTGTGTGTGGAGGGAGTGGGTGTGTAAATGTGTGGGGGGGAGCATGGGGAGGTCTGGGAGTTGGTGTGAGGATGTGTGTGCCCACGAATGGGTCTGTGTGTGGTGTGAATGGGTGGGTGGGCTGTGGCGGGGTCTTTCGGGGCATGGAGCAGTCTGTGTGGGAAGTGGGGGGATCAGTAAGGGGTGAAGGGTCCGTGTGGGATGTGGGGGGTCTATATGGGATGTGGAGAGATCAGTAAGGGGTGAGGGTTCTGTGTGGGATGTGGGCGGTCAGTAAGGGGTGAGGGGTCATTGTGGGGCATGGGAGGGTCTGTGTGGGATGTGAGGGGTCTGTGTGGGATGTGGGCGATCAGTAAGGGGTGAGGGATCTGTGTGGGGCTGGATAGGGTATGGTAGAGGCTGCATGGGCTGTGGGGGTGGGAATCAATGTGAGGTGCATGTGTGGAGTCTGCAACGTGGCTTCTCATGGCCAAGTTATAAAGCATGCACAGCACTGCGGCCCTGAGCCTCTCAGCCAGCATTTAAATGCCAACGCAATAACAAACAAGATGCATTATTTAAAAGCCACTGTGCTTGACCCTACAAGGAGCTCTGCAATCGCCGGAATGTCACCGAGAAGGATGTTGCTGTTTCAGTGATTGCTGGCGTGTTAACCTCCCTCTCATTGACAACATGACCCAAGAGAGAGACAAACAGCAGCTGAGAAGTAGAGGAGGAGAAACAAGCGCAGATACTCAGCGGAAAGCTGCCCCTACTGCAGGCCAGGGGAACCAAAGCAGAGAGGGAGACCCAGGCCCTGCAGGATAAAGGGCTGGGAGCCAGGGGGGCAGAGAAGCATCTCCTAAAGACACCGCTTCTCAGCCCACTCGGCTGATCTCCTAACCCATGAAGCCAGGCTCATCTGCTGTTATTACCATTGGTGGAGGACATGGCATTTCAGACACAAGCCGTGTCCAGCGGCCTCAATAAAGAATCCCCTTTATATCTGTTCCAGCCAGATCCTGTCTCTTGCGCCTGTAGAGACACTACAACAGGGACCCCTGTCATGGTGCTCATTTCTCCCAACAGGTCTAGCCAAAAGCAGTGCATATACTTCCTCCAGCACATTCATTCTGCATGTACTCCATGTCTACATATACCCTGCACTGCTATAGCGCTATGAAAATCTGCCATCACCTGGAGCGTAATCATTCCTGGCAGAAAACCAGGGTGGCCCAGTCCTCCTCGCATTGCTATCACTACAGAATTCAGCATAAAGACAAGTATGCTCAAAGCTTTCGGAGGGTCCCCAGAGCTCAGACAGCTGTGAAAGAGCTTTCTGGGTAGTGATATGCAAATGAGCTCACCAGGCATCTCACTCAGCTTCAGAATTCTTTGTATCTTGAATTGCCATTATGGGGAGACTTTCAAACCGAGAGAAAGGTTCACTCCAGGCCAGGTGTGCAAACATGGCATGTCTGGTTTAGATTCATTGTCTAAGCACATCATGGTACAGTATGACCAATCACTGAGCCAGATATTAACCAAACCCATCACAGGGTGTTCATGTATCACATTGCAATTCCAGGGCCACATGCTCAACTGGCGTCAATTGATGTGACTCTATTGAAGTCAATGAAGCTTCACTGGTTTGCACCATCTAAAGATCTAATCCACAGGAAGAACATTTAGGAAGAGGGTATCCCAAGATTTCAGGCCAAATTCTGCCATGGGTTAGACCTGCCACAGCCAGGTTGAAATCAAAGGAGCTGTACAAGCACAAGATAGAAGGAGACCCTTGGTGCTTGAAAACCTGGTTCAGATCTGCAGTGGTCAAGCTCTGATACCATTTCATGGCTGGAGGCCTCAGTGAAATGATTTTAGTGAATCTTAGTCCACTAGGAAATGGATTGAGGTCCGTATCATGCTTACTACCTCAAGTGGCACCATCACAAGAGAGACTGAGGAGAATGGGCCATGGAGACTGAGCTGTCTTATCTTTACAGGTGGTCCCGCCAAGGCAGGGCTGAGGCACAGTGGCAGGGGAGGAAGTAGATGAGTTTCTGCTGTTCTTGCCTGTTCTGTCATTCAGCAAAGATCTATACCGTGCAGAAAGATCATTAGCCACTAGAGCGGGTCAGGAATTTTGCAGCAAAATATTTTAGGCTTCAAAAAATGTTAAAATCCAAACTTTCTGATGGAAAGGGTCAGTTCTGGCAAATTTCTCAACTTGAAAAAGTTTTGGGGAAAAAAATAAGTTTTGTAATTGTCTACACAGCCCGTTTTTGAAAACAAAAGGTTCCAGGTCTCTAGCTGCAACCCGCTTTTCGTTTAGAAATTTAAGTTAAATTAGAATGTTACTTTTTCAAAATGGTCAAAATTAAAACGAAATGTTTTGAAAAGATCAAAGTGAAACATTTCGATTGAACTGAACTGAATTTCGTTCAGATTTTAGATTAATGAAAATTTGAGATTTCAACTTCATAACCTGATATGAGATGGGGAAAAGTTTCAAAATCTTGACAATTTTCACTGGATGGGACAACCGTCTCCCACTCAGCTCTGTTAGCCATGCACAAACCTGTGTTTTTTAAAGCCATATTACAGTGAGTATTACAACCTAGGCCCTGGGGTCACTATCCCTGTGGTTATCTCTGTCGTGTTAACAACTGTACTTAGCACTAAGATGTGGCTTCCCAAAGGTGGACTGATTGAGCTTCTCAATGCTTCTGTGAGGCAGGTGAGTGTCATCCCCATGTTACAGACAGGACACACTCAGGGAAAGAATGAAGAGACTAGCTGAGACTTTCAAAAGTTTTTGGGTGACTTGATTTTGGGGTTCCCAATTTACAACACCTGCAAAGGGCCTGATTTTCAGAGGGTGAGAGCACCACACTTCCAGATCCTTTTGAGATGCCTCAGAGTAGGCACCTGAACCCACCATTGCCAATCTAAGAACTTTGGGGTAGGGACCATGGCCTTTTCCCCCAAAGGTATTTAGGCTCTTAATGTCCACTGAGACCTGGTCCCATGTGGTCCAATGTATTTGCGTAGGACCCAGTGCACAATAGAACCAACCAGTCCTGATTTGGAGCCTTTCCGCCTCCCTGCAATACAAATAAGAACGCTGGGTAATAAGGCCACACACAAATGAGTAACAGAGCTGTCCTAGACCCAGTAGATCCTGCTCACGCTCAGTCCAGTGAATCAGGCCGCCCACTCGCATTACTCCAGATTGGTGTCTGGGCATTTCTTGCTTGTTTTAGAGCCTTGGACAAAGCTGAGGGCAATTATTAGATGGTCATTGTTAGGATAGGGACACAGGCTTTCCCAAACCAGACACCAAACCCCGTGTAAACAAAAGCCCTGGCTCTCTTTATAAACAACCCTTGGGAAATGTATCTTGTAAATGTTGTTTTGGAAATGAGAAGCATTCAGCTGGAACCAGCGGTGGCATTTCATCCATCGTGCCCTCATTATATTTCTATCAGGAGTCACTGGCTCTTTGGTTAGTTAACTTATTTATTTATTTTTAAATGACCATTATCTTTCTTTTCCAGCACAAAACAATTACTGGCGCTGGATTGCACTTTTTGGGGTGAGCTGTACGGCATTAAGTGTAGCGACACTTAGCATTTAGACAGCGCTTTTCATCTTCAAAGCCCTTGACAAACGTTTAACTAGTCAAAGCAAGATACCGACCGGTTGTGCTTGTTAAAGAGGCTGGGGCACTTTTCACTGGGAGCAGCTGTTAACTCCTGTGTCCTGGTCATATCCAACTCAAGTTATCACAGTCTGACTCCCAACCACCACCCCCGCCTCCATCCCTGTGCAGCGTTAGTTGGATGTAGGACTCACAATCAGCAGATGGCACCACTTCAGTGGGGGGTGCATCTCCAAAGGGTGGAATTAGCACTTTGGAGTGCACATGAGGATAGAAAGCCATCTGCATAAATGGGAGCAGGCTTGCTAAGAAGCCCCTGTGTTGTTCAGGAAGTTGCTCCAGAATATGAAGTAAAGCAGAGGGCCAGGGCCAGGGGCCATTGGAGATCTCTGGAGGGAGCTATGGTGCACAGCAGCAGCAGGAGCATCTAGATTGCAAAACCCTAAGCCTAATCTCACTTGTTCTGGTGCAACCGAGGAATAACCCCAGTGAAGTCTGTGCAGTTGCAACCTGAGTGATTGAGATCGGAATCAGGCCCCTGGTGAGCAGGGATCAAGGGAGGGTTGCTCATTTCAGTCCTAAATTGTGGGAGAGAGAGGGGCCATAGAAGAACTCCAAAGCTGGGAGCAACCTCGATCCCAGACAGAGACAGAGAACGACAAAGAACGACTGATCTGGTGGGGGCGTGGGAGTCTCTCTGGGCGCTTAGATTAACTGAACATCGCAGGTTCTATGCTCTGGCTAATAAGGGTTGAGTTATCCCAGATTCAGTTGTTAAGTAATTGGAACTGTCTTGGTCGCAAGCTGGGTTTTTGTTTATTATTATTATTCGCTTCAGGGTGAGTTTCGTTAACGTTAAATTAAGTACTCAGCATACAGACACCTCCCGACTTACGCAATCATTCCATTTTGGAAAGCCTTGCGTAACTCGAATTTTGCATAAGTCGGAAACGTATACCTGTAAGTTACACAAAAATTTCCGCAACTCAAAAATCCTATTTCTGGCTTATGGAGCTTTTTCCGTAAGTGCAAATTTGCGTAAGTCGGGTCTTGTGTAACCCGGGGAGTGGCTTTAGTTAGCAGCCATCAAAGACGTGTGCATGCCAGTAAGGGGAGTTGTACTGGTCTTTTGTAATATTGTTTCCTCACCAGAGGTAACTTAGAAATGTCTCCCAGGTGGCTGGATTTTTTAAAAAGTTGGTGCCCATATTACGCCTTCCCAAATAGTGCCCACACCGCAGGCATTATTATTTATATACGACGGTAGGATCTAGAGGCCCCAGCTATGTGCTGTGCAGACACATAGTAATTCTGTGCTATATAGGTTCGTACAGCATGCTCATTACTGTAATATTTGAACCTCTAAGAGTAAGAGACCTCCTTTCCCTGACAAGCTTACAGGATGAACAGACAAAGAGATGGCAGTGGAAATAATAATCATTCCTAGCTCCTATGCAGTGCTTTACAACAGGAGGTCAGTAGCATTACCCCAATTTTATAGATGGGGAAACTGAGGCACAGAGCCGTGACGTGACCTGCCAAAAGTCACCCTACAGACCAAAGACTGGAGCCCAGGTGTCCTTTACCCAGTGGACCACACTGTCTCTCATGCAAGCTTTCTGGTGGCTGGATGCTCCCTGCATGGTAGAGATGGCATTTAGGGTTTTGTGCGTATCTCCTGAGGATAATGCTGAGCGGCTGCTTCCCCTACCTTAGATGCTCATAACTTGGTTGTCCTGCTGCCCCTCCATACCTTCCCCACTGGTGAAAGGGGCTTGGGGGTCAGAGTGCTGCCTGCAGGCTCAGGAGAGGGCAAGTCTTCCTGTGCTGCCCCAAGCATGCAGGTATGGAGTATAGCCAGGGTTGTCTAATGACCATAGGAGTCTGGGACACCTCAGGTCTCAGTTCTGCAGCAGCAAGAGGCTTTCCTGCCCTGCAAGCAGGCCTTTCACTTCCAAAAAACCCTCCCAAGGCTTGTGAGGCCAGCACTCCACCATCACCCAGAGACTGAAAATGGGGGGAAAAGATCACCTAGTCCTCTGGAGATCCAGGGTGGCAATGGGAGAAGGGGTATGTCTACACTGCATTGTAAACCTGGTTTTGTGGGACGTAGAGTGGTGGACTTGGTGTTTCCGAGTCCGTACTTGAGCATCCACACTGCATGGTAAACTGGGCTTGCAATTGCAGGACCTGGGTCTCACAACTGTGATATCACATCCATACTGCATTGCACAGACCTGACTCGAGTGTGATGCCTGAGCTGTGTCCATACTATAAAATGACAGGACTTGTACTGACCAGTCACAGCAGGAATCAGCCTCCGACCAACCCTGCTAGCAAGATGCAAGGACTTGGGTCCTGAGGGCTTGCTGACTGGAATCAGACTGATTTGTGCACGGATGGACAGGGAGTTTAGGCTCAAACATGAGTCAGAACCTGGGCTTAGTGTGCAGTATTGATAGACCCTAGACTTTCCCGAAAAGATTGGAATCATGTAGGGCAGAGGAAACAGCAGTGAATGCACAGGAAGAGAAGCTAAAACCTAGAGCAGGTTGGGAATTTTTTGATTAAATGTTTTTCTGTTGGAAAATGCCAAATTTGGACAGTTTTGACAAATTTCCTGTTTCAAACATTTATTGGAAAAAAAAGTTTCGAAATTGTCCAAAAAGTCCTGCTTGGCCATTTTCAATATGAAAAATTCCTGATTGTCAGTTCAAAGAGACTTTTTGTTTTGAAATGTAAGTTAATTTGAGGTTAAAAGAAAACAAGTTAAATAAAAAATATTTTTAAAGGTCAACATTGGACAGATTTGAAATGATCTAAATGAAACATTTCAATCAAATCCAATATTGAATTTATTTATTTAGGTCTGTGAAAATTTTCAAGATTTTGACTTTTCACCCCCTTTCAAGATGGGGAAAATGTTCAAAAAATCTTGGGAAAAAAAATCTCCTGGGATGGGAAAACTAGTGCCTGTTCAGTTCTACCCAAACCTCCTGGTGATGACTTCAACAAACTTGGGTGTCACGCCGGACAGATTATACCTGGCTTCGGGGGGTGTTGAGAATGTTCATCACAGCTCCAATCTGTCTCCTCCCCACCCCATCCCCAGCTTGAATTATCCTCACTGTGACTGATTTGAGTGAGCACCAAAGGTTGGCCTCAGAGACCCACAATCTGACTCTTCCTCCTGTAGGGGTTTGGCACTGATAGTGGAAAGACAACCAAAGAGTAAGGCTAGTTCAGTGACTGAGGGCACTGCCCTAGGATTTAGAGAACCAAATTCAATCCCTGGCTCTTCCACAGACCTGTGAGACTTTGCCCAAGCTGCTTAGGGCACATCTACACTTCCCAACCAACCCTGCAGTGAGTCAATTGATACAGGCTGACGATCTGCAGCTAAAGAGTAGGAGTGTAGACATTCCTGATAGACCATGGGCTCTGAAACATAACAAAGGGTTATAGCAGAGCCTGAGTGAAATCAGGTGTGCTGCTATTTTTATCCCATGTCAGCTGACCCAACTTTTGAGACTCCCTGTTGGGATTTGTGTTTGTTGCTTTTCAGGCAGTGTAGATGTATCCTTATTCTCTCTGTGCCTCAGTTCTCCATCTGTAAAATGGGCGTAATAGCACTACCCAACTCACAAGGGCCTACTGAAGATAAACACATTAAAGTTTATGAGGTGGTTAGATACCATGGTGAGAGAGATAAAGGCAGCATGATTTCCAGGAGGTAGCTTCAGCTGCAAAGGTTTTTGTTTGTGATGAGAGAACAAAGGGTGTGATTGTTTAAGGGTGAGAAATACGCCAAATCTGCAAACTATATTAAACTTTTGGGTGTGCAAAACCGGTCTGGAAATCCCATGAAAACAAAATGCCACCTCACTAATAATTTCTTTACATTCAAGCTGAATTTGATCTTTTGTCTCCTGTACCCTGTGTCATCTGTAGTCATCAACCCCCATGCAAGGTGAGTGAAATACTCCACTCAGTCAGAATAGAGGTTTATCCCCACTTGGGCAAGGTATAAATAACACCACAAGGTGCAAGGCACTCAGCAGTACGAGAACAGTCTAAACACAACAGTGATCAGCATATTACCAAGGCCTTCAAATAGATCAGATAGACTAGATTAGCTACTGGTAGAAGGGTCTTGACAGAATATTGACTAGATGAGATATCAATGGAATAGATTAGAAATGCTCTAGAACGGATTCAATACTGGCTTCATACAATATCTGAGGGTAATATTTACAAAGGCACCTACATGATTTAGGAGCCTGTCTCACTGAAAAGTGGTTTAGGCACATGGGAGCCTAAGTCCCACTGAAAGATGCTTTTGCAAATTTTACCCAGAATCCAGACATTGGAAAAACAGAATAGCAAGAATATCAAATAGATCTAATGTAATGAACAGATAGCAAGATTTTTTTAATTAAAATAGATTAGAACAACCCTTCTTCTGGTACACTGGCTCTTCTGCTTATGGTCCTGGCCAAAACTGGCCCATGCAAAGATGCTGGAAAATAGAAACACATTTCCTCAAAGCGCCCAAATCAGGCTGCCCTTGAATTTTTCTGGCATTCTTATTCCATCCAAACCTGTTGCCAATTTCGAGATGCAAAAGGATAGTGGAAAAGGCTAGCAATTAGCAGAGACTATGCCTAGAGGCCTTTTCTAATCAAGAGGGCTGGGTGTTCAGTGATCAAATGCATGTAGGATTCCTCTCTCTGCTCCCCCACCCCCGCCCCTGCCAAGGAAGAATGAGGGAGAAAAGAGCATATAAGCGCCAATTTTTTTTCCCCCCATTCACAAATTATCTGGCATGTCAGCAGCTTGACTGAGCTGACCCTTTAGGAGCATCCTTTCCTGAAGTGATAATTCCCACAGAGGAAGCTACAGTTAAACTTCTCATAACAATTAACTCATCTGCTTTGGTTCACAGTGCTGGATATTATCATTAATTGATAATGTAATTAAAATCAACAGTTTGTTTACGTATATGTAAGAAGGATTTATTAAAAAAGAACGGAAAATCAGGATGGGAATGGCTCAGTTGAGATGGGCCATAAAATACTCAACTAACTGGAGTGAATGTAAGTCTTGTAAACGCCACATGTAAACAGTTTAATCACCTTGTTAATACACTCTTCAGCAATAACTTTCCTGAGTAGTGCCTGCTCAGAAATATTCATGCGCTCATGCATCACTTTAATAAACTTATCAACACATTCATAAGCCATTAATTAAACATTTATTAGTAATTATGCTTTGGTATCATTTAGCGTCTGACTCCCTGTATCATAAATGGAGCGTCTACCCCCAACTGATTCCACTTCGCCAGCTAACTTGACAATGATGGAATGGTGCCATCTGCCCATTGCCGACACACAGCGCTACCCGCTCTCACGTTCCTCTCCAAAGTTTGACTCCACTCAAAAGGTGTAAAATCAGAGGGTATTAATTCAGAATTAATATTTCATCAGGAGGCCTTTACTTAGCAATGTGCAAGTGAGTTGATTGCCGTGAAAGGCAAAATTCTAATGGGTCCCATTGACAGCTAACAAGACAGATGTGTGTTGTGGGATGGAAGACACTCCGACAAAACCATGGCAGCTCCTCTTTGCAAATGTTACTGGGGTTTCTAGTGGAGAATTAACGGCTAGTGTAGAAAACAATGTTAATATGACTGTTTATTATTTCTGTTGCAGTAGCTGTAGTTGCTTGTTGCATCAACCTTTTGTCTCATCTTGTTATAGGGATTGTGAGATCTTTGTGGTAGTGACTGTCTTTTTGGGAGTGAGGGTAAAAATTCAGAGCCTCATTGCCATTTTCAAAAGTGACTTAAGACGCTGCATTTCACTGATGGTCAATTAGATGAAAGGCTCTTCAGGCTCAGATGCTCAAAAGGTATTTAGGCACCTAACTTCCATTGATTTCAATGGGAGCTAGGAGCTTAAATAGCTTTATGCATCTGGGCCTCAGTGCCCAAGTCACGTTTGAAAATGGGTCTTAGGCCCTAATGAAAATTTTACTCTGTGTATGTGTGTGTACATACAGCACCTAACACAATGCGGGCCCCAGTCCTGGACTGTGACATCTACGCATTATTGCAGTACAAATTATTGTAGTGCCTGAGGAGCTCATGAAGAGATCAGGGCCCCATTGTGCTAGGGGTAGACAGGAGAGGGAATATAATTCCACTGAAATCACTTGAGCTGCACCCATTTTCACAAAGTGAGGATCTGGCTTTCCAAAGCAGAGGCTGCCCTGGGTGGTACCGGCTGAGCCCTCCCAAAGGGCTCCAATAGCAACAGGGCCGAGCAGAGAGGATAATGACCAGGGTTAGGCTTTGGGTGTGGATTCAGATTCCAGATTGATAGCAGTAAAAACTCCCAGGTTCTTCGTGAGAGATTTGGACCCCCACGTGGCAGAAATCTCACAAGGTCAGAAGTTTGGGGTGAGATTTCCAGTAATTGGAGCCAAAACCTTGCAAGTTTTTGCCTTCACTCAGACAGAGTTGGGAAATAGGTTCCTTCTAGTTCGAGAGCCAACCTGCAGGGGGTTCAAATCCAACTTCCCTCCTTCTCTAAGGGGAAGGGTTGAAATCTGTAGAGTTTTAGCCCAGCACCAGGTTCTAGGGATGATTTAGAAAATGTTAAGCCCGTTGAGCGATTGAACCAGGGGTTCTCAAATTTCATTGTACTGCGACCCTCTTCTGACAACAAAAATTATTACACGACCCCAGAAGGGGGGACCAAAGCCTGAGCTTGGACTTGGGCCTGGGCGGTGGGGCTCACACTTTGGCTTTGGCCCTGGGTCTCAGCCAGTCTAACATCAGCCCTGGAGACTCCATTAAAACAGGGTCATGACCCACAGTTTGAGAACCGCTGGATTAAACAAATGCCATGTAATGAGCAGTCCATTCCAGGTCCAGGACAGTATTCGGGAAGACCCTGTGTGGGGATACCACTGATAACCTCAACTGTTATACAGCACTTTCCATCCATAGGTCTCAATGCACTTAACAAAGGAGGTTTGCATTATTACTTTATGGATGCAGAAACTGAGAGGTGACGTGACTTGCCCATGGTCACGCAGCAGGACCAGGTGTTACTGTGAACAGGGTGAGATACACCTTGGACCTTTTGCCCTTAGACCCCCTTTGCTATCCTCACTTCATGTGAATGAGAGCAGCTCAGTTGATTTCAATGGAATTAGACTGCCTCTCCTACCTCCTTCTCAGGCAACAGGATTTGCTTCCTTCGCCTCTTTTGCGGGTGGAACCCTGAACAGATCTTGGACGGAATCTCTGGATTGCAGCTCCCCTTTCCCCCACAACAATGTTGACATGACAGTTCCAACCGTGTTTGGTTCCTGCAAGAAACATTCCACCAGGAGCCTGTGACCAGTGGCTGATTAAAGGGACGCAAAACAACTTCTCCAAAACAAACATTGCTTATTCTCCCACAGGTATATAGCAATCAGAGAAGAGGATTAAAACAACTAAAGGCCTATATGTCTAGGTCTGACCATTTCCCGCAAAGTTTGAGGAAGTCTAGCTGCCACATATCCTGCGTTTCAGTCTATCTGCTCTCCACAAGACAGCCCCTGGCAACTTCCTCCCAAGGGAAAGAGTTTTTAACTGCTTCGTGTTCTTTTGATCTTGGGCACCCAGCTTTGGTAAACCAGCTGTGTAACTCCACCTAGCACCAGGAAATATCTTCCCAATTAATGGCCCAACCATTGTTTGCTTTACTATCTTGAAGCTGTACACCCAGAGATGTCTTATGTCTGGTGAAACACCTGTTAGTGTTGGTCTAGGTTTACTTGGTCCTGCCACAGTGCAGGGGGCTGGACTTATTCATAGATTCAAGGACTGGAAGGGACCTCGAGAGGTCATCAAGTTCAGTCCTTTGCCCTCATGGCAGGACCAAATACTGTCTAGACCATCCCTGATAGACATTTATCTAACCTACTTTTAAATATCTCCAGAGATGGAGATTCTACAACCTCCCTAGATAATTTATTCCAGTTTTTAACCACTGTGACAGTTAGGAACTTTTTCCTAATGTCCAACCTAAACCTCCCTTGCTGCAGTTTAAGCCCATTGCTTCTTGTTCTATCATTAGAGGCTAAGATGAACAAGTTTTCTCCCTCCTCCTGATGACACCCTTTTAGATACCTGAAAACTGCTATCATGTCCCCTCTCAGTCTTCTCTTTTCCAAACTAAACAAACCCAATTCTTTCAGCCTTCCTTCATAGGTCATGTTCTCAAGACCTTTAATCATTCTTGTTGCTCTTCTCTGGACCCTCTCCAATTTCTCCACATCTTTCTTGAAATGCGGTGCCCAGAACTGGACACAATACTCCAGTTGAGACCTAACCAGCGCAGAGTAGAGTGGAAGAATGACTTCTCATGTCTTGCTCACAACACACCTGTTAATGCATTCCAGAATCACGTTTGCTTTTTTTTTGCAACAGCATTACACTGTTGACTCATATTTAGCTTGTGGTCCACTATAACCCCTAGACTTGATGAATTGTAGAGGTCTTTCCAGACCTACATTTCTAGGAGTTTAGGATCACCATCAGGGCTATAACCTGGGATCTCTAGCTGTGCTGCACAAGGCTCTGCCACTGGCGCTAATGGACTAGCACCATTGCTTACATGGTAAGGTACTTAGACATGTATCTAACTTCAGGCACTTAAATAGTTCTGCTTGTTTTTCCTACCAGCCCCTCTTGATTTAACTCCAAGTAGACAGACAGAATATCATCAAGCAGGTAAACTGAGGTATGTATAATATTAATAAAAAAATAATAAAGCTAACATTCTCCACACCAGGTTTCTAATCCAAATGCTCTATCCACTGGGCATCACTACTTCTCTTTATTGACTAGGCAACACAGAGGGGGAGCTAGGGATCCAGAGAGAGTCAAAGAAACTGTCCATATCCAGCAGCCTCGAGAAAAAAATTCCCTTTCTATCCACTACAGCCAAACTCTGGCTTGTCTCCACCAGGAGGGACCCTACAAGGAATCTTTGCTACTTATTCATGGTGCTTCAGATGAATTGGCACGGAGCAGCTTGATGCTGCACTGGGTCGTGCGCTGTTTTATAAATTTTAATCCTTGCTTTGAATTTTCCAGCAGAATGGGTCTGCTCTACCTCTGGGCTGGAAGAAAGTTATTTCCGTTACCCTGGAAACATGGAGACGAAAGCTCCATCATGCATTGGCGAGAAAGAAAGAAACAGGAGAGAAATGGATGACAGAGGAAATAATAAATAATAATAACAGTAACTCCATTTCCACTTCAAAAGAGCCAGCTTCACCCTTTGAAGCATAGAGAGGTTGTATCAGAGGGCCTGATCCTCTCTGCCAGAGATCAGCAGTTGAGGGTGTTTGGTACCTTTCAGGAGATATTGCGTTCTTCATGTGATCGGGCCCACTGGGGCTACTTTGTTTGAGTTTGACAAGAAAGCCAGAGGTGCCAGATAAATGTTAATAGCTCTTTCCTTCACTGCAGCTGTGACTTATTATAAATATTTAATATAGTACCTTGTTTAAACTCAGGGTGCTTTGCACACCAGGCACATCTGTGGGGTCAAAGATCCAGTCAAAGAGGAAATGTTCAAGCTATAAAGCAAATCCAACTGGCTGAAAGGCCCCCTTTTTCCTTCCACAGCCTGGGCCACAATCTGTAGTTCAAAGGAGCCCTCACATTGCCTTCCATAGATGCCAGTGAGAGTTTCTGCCCTTCATGTAAAAACCTGTCTGCTGGGTCCATCATCAGTAAGGAAAGAACCTAGGATCTCTGGCTTTGCAGTCCAAGTATCAACCACAGGTGCTAATGGATAAACACGACTCTTGAGTTGGTAAGGTACTTAGCATGTGCCTAACTTTAATCACATAAATAACCCGCAGTGAAGTCACTAGGACTAGTCACATGCTTTGGCCGGTGTTTAGGTACCAGGCTGAAGCAGGGTCCTTATTAGCTGCGAACAAAAGTAGGTGGTTATTCTCTTTGGATCACTCACAGAACATGTCGCATTGACTTCATGAGGAAGCAGGGCCCCACAGGAGAAACACTGGGTGTCATTGGGGTTAACCTGCCAGTTCACTGACCTGGCTTTCCCGCAGTGCCCATAATGCACTAGGCACTCTCTAACGAGAAGAAGTCATCATCCCCTACCCCACAGAGCTCAGAGTTTCACCCCAACCTAACTGTGTTGATTTCAGCTATTTCCACTGATGCTGGTGGAATTACACCCAGGAATAGACTTGGCCCTGCTGGGTTATGACTGCAGCTTGGAAATGTGGAAGAGAAGCAGGTGGGAAAGGGAACTGCATGCAACTTGTGTGCAATTGCTTAAAAGTCAATAGGATGTTACTGACACCCCCAAACTTCTGTGCCCTGGCCTCTCTTACATCTTCCCAACCGCAGAGCAAATTCATATTCTGCAGCTCGGCTCCCTCTTCTCCAGGGCACTGACTCATACTAATCCACTCTCCCTTCCTGAGGTGGGAAGGACTGGCACCCTATTTTCCTGCTCATCTGTAAATTGCCTGGCACTATGCAAATAAATACAGGAAAACCTCAGAGTCAAAACACCAGATTTATGAACTGACCTGTCAACCACACACCTTTGCAACTGGAAGTACTCAATCAGGCAACAGCAGAGATGAAAAAAGCAAAATTCAGTACAGCACAGTACTATGTTAAACAAATTACTAAAAAAATAAAGTTAAAAGAAGATTTGAGACAGTAAGGAAAATGTTTCTGTACTTGTTTTGTTTCAATTAAGATGGCTAAAAGGAGCATTTTTCTTCTGCATAGGAAAGTGTCAAAGCTGTGGGAAGTCAATGTTCAGTTGTAAGCTTTTGAAAGAACAACCCTAATGTTGTGTTCAGACTTACATACAGCCTCCATTCCCGTGGTGTTCGTTAACGCTGAGGTTCTACTGTACACAGCAATAAGCTCTCCTCTGTTCCACTCCCAGGGTTATACAGAGCTTGAAGCCCGGCACAGAACTTCCACTGACACTGGACCATGTCCCCCTGCTTTGCCCCCTCTCCCCCTTACTGCTCCCTCTGAAGCAAGCCCAGGGAAAACACAATGTTTCACTTCCAGTGAGAAGATAACCACCCTAAGCCAAAGAAAAATTCTTGGTTTTGTCAATATTCAAGGCTTTCTATATGTCCAGGCACGTTCCTCTGTAATGGAAGCCAGAACGCAGCAGCCGACTGGATTTTAACTTGCCACTGCCATCTATGGGGCTGTGATTGCTATTAGCAAAGCGGTGCAGGCACATGAGCATATTCATCATGGTTGTCATTATTGCTCACCCATTTCAAAAGGAAGTTTGCAGTCCCCATGCTGTTTGTTTGTTTTAAACCCGCACCCATTGCTGTGTCGACGTGGCTACTAAGCAGAAAAATGTAAGCAAGAGGCGCTGCTTTATGGGATGTTTTGGGTGCATTTCAGGTAAACTATGTTGGATTTTGGCTGTCCCTGCCATCCACAGACTAACACGGCTGCTACTCTAAAACAATCCTGTTGGTGCATCTAAGTGTTATTACAGGACTGGAGCCTTTGAAAAGCCTTTGCCTCACACTCCTCCTTGCCTGTCTTTTTGTTTCTCCCCATCCACTTCCCTTTTCCTCTCCTTCACCCATCCTTTCCTAATGCATCTTCTTTTCCCAGCAGCTCCAGGAAAATCTACAGCCCATTGTGGTATGGCGTGGCAGGGAAGGCCCAGTTCTGATCACCCTTACACAAGCGTAAATCAGCATTGTCTCCAATGGAGACAATGGACTGTGTTAGCCTGTGCAAATCTTTGTAGTTCCATTGAAGTCAATGGAGCTATGCCAATTTGCAGCAGCTGAGGATCGGGTCCAGCTGAATTATGCAGGTGTAAAATGGGGCGTGAGTAAAAAGGAGAATCAGATCCTTAGGAGTAGGTTCTGCTTTCTGTTACACCACTGTAAATCTGGAGTTAGTCCATTGGCATCAGTGAAGTTACTCCAGATTTACACCAGTGTAACAGATCAGGATCTGGCCCGTAGTATCTAGCTAGTAGCTGCACTGTTGCTGTTGTGACCTGCAGTGTTTCAAATCATTGCTGTAGTGTTTTTTTAATAAGGGATCTGAGTCCAATCTTCTCCCATCCACTGTGATATGGTAACTGTGACTCACATCATTTTTTGATTTAACCCTAATATTTTCCAGACAGACACCAACCCAGTTAACACCCACAAAAATTAACTTTATACCTTTTGTCTGTCTCTCTGCTACACATGGCAGGGGAGGTAATATCTTCTCTTGGACCAAACTTCTCTTGGTGAGAGAGACAAGGTTTGAGCTTTCACAGAGCTCTTCTACATAGACATGACTGACATCACATGGCACTAATGTGGTCCTCCTGAGCTTGCCGCCCGCTTTTTCCAGATACCTTTTTCTGGCAGTAGCCTTGTCTAGTGGTCAAAGCAGGACACTCAGAATAAGGAGGCCAATTTTCTGACTCCTACTCTGCCACTGACTTGCTGTAAAAAACTTTGGAGAAAGTGGTGCCTCAGTTTCCCCATTTGAGACAGAGTTAAAGACATCTGCCTCACAGGAATGTTTCAGGGATCTATTAATTAGCACTTGTGATGGGCTTTGAAATGTATGCGTGAAAGAAGAGCAGCCCAGGGTCACTGTTAAGGTAGGAAGCAAGGTCTTCCAGTTAAGACTAAGATTCAGGAGATGGGGGTTCAGTATGAATATAGGAGCATAAAAATGGCCATACTGGGTCAGACCAAAGATCCATCCAGCCCAGTATCCTGTCTTCTGACAGTGGCCAATGCTAGGTGCCCCAGAGGGAATTAACAGAACAGGTAATCACCAAGTGATCTATCCCCTGTCGCCCATTCCAAGCTTCTGGCAAACAGAGGCTAAGGACACCATCCCTGGCCATCCTGGCTAATAGCCATTGATGGACCTATCCTCCATGAACTGTCTAGTTCCCAAACTCTGCCACAGCTACCCTGTGTGGTCTAAGGAAAGTCACTTAGGGTCAGATTTTTACAAGGTATTTAGGCATTGTGGCACTCAGTGTTGCAATTCCTAACTGATTCAACAGGAATTTGGGCACTTAGGAATCTAAATCTCATCGAGAGGTGACAGCATGTGGGTTCTTAAGTGCCTAAATCACTTTTGAAAATGAGACGAGTTCCTAAATCAGTCAGGTGTTGCAATACTGAGCACAGCAAAGCCTAAATAGCTTTACAAACCTGGGCCTTTATGACTCTATAATTCAGTTTCTTTATCTGGAATTAGAGTGACCAGATGTCCCAATTTTATAGGGACAGTCCAGATATTCAGAGCTTTGTCTTACATGGGTGCCAATTACCCCCCACCCCCATCCCAATTTTTTACCCTTGCTATCTGGTCATCCTATCTGGAATATATGTGTGTATGAGTGTGTGCACGCACACACCACGTAGCACAATAGGACTCTGATCTTGGTTGGGACTTTCGTATACTACTAGAATACATGTCCTATGTGTTTTTTTGGGTTGTGGTAGTGTTTAATTCCTCCATGGAATTACTGTGCTGTTATTTACATCTTCATTGAAACCATTTACAAAGAAACAAAGAGAAGAGACTAATATCTAAACACTGCACATGTGTCTGAGGTGCCATCTCTTTGGAAGGTCTCTGCATTTATAAACACTGCCACATTCACACAATACAACTGCTTTTCACTCACAGATCTCAAAGCCCTTTACTAGAGAAGGAAAGTATCTGTTTTAACAGATGGAGAAACCAAGACAAAGTGACTTCCCCAAAGTCACACAGGAAGTGAGTGGAATACAGCCAGGTCTCCTGGGTACCCTTCCACTGTCCTAACCTCTGGATAACATTGCTTCCCCCTAGGAGTACTATGTCCAGTTTTGGGCCCCACACTACAAGAAGGATGTGGAAAAATTGGAAAGAGTCCAGCGAAGAGCAACAAAAAATGATTAGGGGGCTGGAACATATGACTTATGAGAAGCAGCTGAGGGAACTGGGATTGTTTAATCTGCAGAAGGGAAGAATACGGGGGGATTTGATAGCTGCTTTTGTTCTCAGTGGTACCAGATGACAGAACAAGGAATAATGGTCTCAAGTTGCAGTGAGGGAGGTTTAGGTTGGATATTAGGGGAAAAAATTTCACTAGGAGGGTGGTGAAGCACTGGAATGGGTTACCTACGGAGGTGGTGAAATCTCCTTCCTTGAATTTAAGGCCCGGCTTGACAAAGCCCTGGATGGGATGGTAGCTGGGAATTGGTCCTGCTTTGAGCAGTGGGTTGCACTAGATACCTTCTGCGGTCCCTTCCAACCCTGATATTCTATGATTCTAAGTGCAATAAAGGGTATCCACACATACATGGAAGCTGTGGGTATGTACACAGCCAGAAACTACTCCCACAGAACTGGAGCCGCATGTGAACTTGAGAAAACAAACCAACAGCTAAACGGGGATATTACTTCAGTCACCACTGACTGTTACATCCGTGGCAGTAAGTGTAACAGCAAGAGTCTAAAGTCTGCTCAGAGACACACTGCAAAAATCCAGAGCAACTCTACTGAATTCAGTGCAATTACTCCAGATTTTCAGGGGTGTGACAGAGTATGACATGGTCTTGGATACTGTGAGTTTTCCACACTGCAATAACTGAGGAGGTGAAATCAATGCTGCTTCCAGCAGAAAAGAGTTGGGGAAGCGGTTCAAGGTAGCAGCCTGAATCAAAGGCTAGGTCTACACTACGGGGGTCGACCCAAGATACGCAACTTCAGCTATGCTATTCGCAGAGCTGAAGTCAGCGTATGTTAGGTCGATTTGCCTGGCCGCGAGGACGGCAGCGAGTCGACTGCTGCCGCTCCCCCATCAACTCCGCTTCCGCCTCTCGCTGTGGTGGAGTTCCGAAGTTGACGGCAGAGAGATCGAGGATTGATTTTATTGCATTTACACTAGATGCGATAAATCGATCCGCGATAGATCTATCACTACCTGCCAATCCGGCAGGTAGTGTAGATGTACCCAAAGAGGCTGCAAGAAGGATCTGATTTTCCTTGCAACTCCCAGTGACACCAGCTGAAAACCACAGTCCCTGCGCTGAGCAGAGCTTTTACTCAGCCTGGTCAGGAGCCCTGACCTCTAACCTGCAAAATTCAAGTGGTCCAAGCACTGGCAGACTTCCCCAAAGACGTTCAGCACATCTGCTAATCTCCTTTCTGGATTAGCTCCATTTTCCAGCAATTCTTAAAGAAACCTGTAATTGTTGTAACTAGTTTTCCCAAGAGAGTGTCCGGAAAGGCCATCTGCTTCTCATGTTGAGAGGAGAGGATTGAGTGGATAATTACATGTCTAAGCATATGTCTGCACTGCAATCACCAGGTGTGACTGCCGCTCATGCAGACATACCCGAGCTAGCTTTAATCTGACTACAACCCTGCGTAATCTCAGTTGTCTAGCTCACACTGAATCAGCTTCACTTTGATCTAGCTCTCTCAGGTATATCTGCACCAGTGGCAGTCACACCCTGTGACTGCAGTGCAGCATATCCTTAGTGTCCATGCAAGCTCTTGGACGCTGGTGATGAGGGGGTGAGGTAGGATTTGGACCTTTTATTTAAGTGTTCAACTCTGGAGAGCAAATGGGCTTTACAGGTTTGTGAGCAAATGGACAACCACCCTGTGCCAAACACAGTGGACATATGCTGAGCCACATCCTCAGTTGGTGCAAACCAATGTCACTCTATTGACTTCAGTGGAGCTACACCAGTTTACACCAGCTGAGGACCTGGACCCATGTATCTAGTCTCAGCTTTACCCCTTCTTGGTGTCTGGCCTTACTGGTAGTTCAAAGAAGAGTAGGTAGAGCAAACATTTCAGCCTAAGCTTTCTCCCAGGGTTGGCTGCTCCTAAGGTTCTCCTGCAGAACCTCTCTGACCCAGACCTTAGCTCCACCTGCCCCTGAAAGAGCCACTCCAAACCTTTGTCTAGCAAGATGCACCTGCCATTATAACTCAGCATTAAATTTACCTGCATCTTTATGCAGGGACTTTGCATCTGACAAGAGGAGAACTCACCTGAACGCTTCTGCAGAATCCTAGAACATGCCACTCTAATGCCAAGACATCTTGAGTGGCTTGTTACAGTCCTGGCCACGTTAGCACATCAGGGTAGTATCCTGTTCCTGTTGCCTTGCCAGAATTCAGTGGAGGGGAAGGGGGATGAATCAACATGACTCTGGCATTGTGGGGTGGTAATCAGCAACTATCAGCATTACCTGGCTTGTGCAAGTGTCATTCCAGCACAGTTGGAAAGCGCTGAAAGGATGGAGAAGTGACAGGCAGCATAAGCAGTGCTGTCAGCACAGCGGGAAGCCCACATCAGCCTTTCAGAGATCAAACCACGGAAGACTGGGGAAAATGGACAGGGAAAAAGACACAGAAAGTCAATTATACCAAGAAAAACTCTGCATGAGGTGAAGGAACTTCTCAGCACAGCCATGTCAAAACAAACAGTGGAAGCCAGGAAGCCGATTTGAGTGGGCGGCAGGGCCAGGAATAGCAACCAGCTCTGCAAAGTCTGGAGGAACAGATGGCTGTGGTCCTGCTGGATGGCACCTAAGTAAGGGCAGCTGGTGAAGAGTGAAAGAAAGGTGCTAGATCACCAAGGGTGGATGCTTAAGGTGCATACATGTGGGAAGGCATTAGTGCATTGCCATGGGACAGGGACAGCTTCATGCAGTGAGACCTGGCCATCTGGGGAATGCTGGACTGAACGCAAGGGAGATCACACATCAGTGTCTAAAGTGCTTACAGACAACCACAGAAATAATCGACACTCAGCCATGCATAAGCAAAGTTTGAGGAGGGAAAGCACAAAGTCATCCATCCATGTTAGCCTCTGAGAACTGAGAATCCTTTCCAGATGCTGGGAAGCTTGCTCATGTGCTCAGGATCGAATGGATCGTGAGTTTTGGGATCAGGAAGGCATTTTCCCCAGGTCAAATTGGTAGAGACCTTCGAGGGGTTTCATCCGCCTCTATGGGATGGGCCGTGGATCACCTGCTGGGATCATCTGCGCATATTCATCCTAATCGATTCCCTGCCCTGGTGGCACCTCAGCATTTCCTGTTCTCTGCTTGTGGCACGCTATGAGGGTTGCCAACTTTCTACTCACATAAAACCGAACACCCTTGTCTTGCCCCTGCTCTGCCCCTTCTCCGAGGCCCGACCCCTGCTCAAACCATGCCCCCTGTCACTCACTCTCCCCACTCTGACTTTCTCATTTTCATCAGGCTGGCTCAGGGGGCTGGGATGCAGGAGGGGGTGAGGGCTCTTATGTGGGGTTGGGTCTGAGCGATTTGGGGTGTAGGAGGGGGCTCCAGACTGGGGCTGAGGGGTTTGGAGTGTGGGAGGGGGATCAGGTCTGGGGCCCAGCCAATAGGATCTGTGGGGGAGGCACTTGATACAGGGGGCAGCGGGCAGAGCTGCCTCGCTGCTCTTACACATAGGAGCTGGAGTGGAGACATGCCGGCTGCTTTCCGGGATCCGCGCACTGTGAAAGCTAGCAGGAAACCTGCCAGCCCTGCTGCACAGTGCCGCCAACCGGACAGTCAACAGCCTGGTCAGCAGTGCTGACTGGAGCCATGAGGATCCCTTTTCTACCGGGTGTTCCAGTCAAAAACCGGACACCTGGTTCCCTACACGCTACAGTGCAGTATCCCAAGGACTGAAATGCTTTAGTCTAACTAAAGCCATTACACGGAATATAGCGTTATCTGGGTGAAATAAATGTAATGGCCCGTGACATACAGGAGTCAGGGTAGAGAAGCGAATGATCCCTTGTGTCTTTAAACTGCATGAAGCTATGAAAACAAATACAGACTCCTCAAGTCTGTATGCAAAGCCCGGGTAAAATAAGCTTTGTGCAGAGTATCTGAGAGGCCACAGTGGAGGTATAGTTCTCACCGATCAAGAACCCACCATCCAAGCACCTCACAACAGGGAAGGCATCTCCTCGAAGCCCTGATTTTACACAAGAGGCTGGTAGGGCTGGTTAAATCCATTTGGGGGCTGAGAAGGAGGGAATGAAGTACCTGTAGCTCCAGGGAAGTTTGCATGCTTTAGTCCAGCACCTGCTGTTTGTTCTCTCTCTCAAGGAAAACCAGTGACTAGCCAGTTTACACAGAGCACAGTACATTTACAGAGAAAAGTGTATGATAAAATAATAAGCAGACTACACGGATGCCAGGCTCACCAGCTGTTGCGCCATCTTCCACTTGGAGACCCTTGCAGGTTTTTCTGCCTACCAGCAAGATATTGCCTCCTTGGGACCTACTTAGTTCATGCTGACACTTTTCTTTTTCTTTTTCTTTTTTTTTTGGGGGGTGGGGAGGGGTGCGGTGGTGGTGGTAACAGTTTGGAGGCCAGCCCTCCTGAAACAGATAAAACCCATCAATGCCCCTTTCCCCAGGAAAGGCTGGGATCTGCATAACTGGCACTGGGTGACTTCTCATTAATAATTCCAGATGCCACAGGAAACCGACCCAGCAAGCCAGAAAACCACAAAGATACACACCACACTTACTGATAGAGAAAGGTCCATTAATATTTCCTGTGCCTATGATGTCTGGCACATCCCAGGAGAATAAGTCTTTTGATGTTACCACGCTTCCAAGATCTCACATCTGTCATAGGAGACATTGGCTTCGCCGTCTGATCATTGAGGCAGGGAAGGGGATATACATTTATATCCATCATGGCCTAGCAGTCGGGTTATATTTGGCAAAGAGTTTGCTGTGCTGAGAGTTTAAGGTGAGGCTGCAAGCCGGCTGCTTGACAGATGATTGTTGAATCAAAGCCCCGTGCATCAAAAAACCCTGGCCCTTTATTAGGGCAAGAGCTGCTGATAATTAATAATATCTTCCATTCACGCAGGGCCTTCTGTCCCAAAGGATCATGCCAAGCAGTTAGGAGAATATTTACACCCAGCCACCTTAGATAACAGTAGCAGGGTAGCAGCTGCAGAAGCAATATGTGTTTAAGAATAATGTTGGGTTACTCAAAGTTTCATCCTACCAAATGCCAGAAGGTTCTGCAAAGCCACATGAGCGAATCTGAAAAACAGCTTTGATAGGCTGGCCATCATGTTCATCTGGATTGAAACAGGCTGCTTCCCAGTAGAACGCTGCTCCTTTGACCCAGAAAACAGCAAAAGTTGGGTTTAGGCTTAAAAACAAGACTCTCTTTTAATGTGGCCCAGCGATTCATCACATCATGACTATAGGCCCAAATCCTGCCCCCTGTGGATGGATAAGGTCCTGAAGGCAAGAGAATCACTATGGTTCAATGGACCTGAAAGGATCACAGAGATCTCACCAGTATGCATGTGGGGCTGGGTTTTGTGGGAGGGGAGGACAGAGGATCAGGGGAGCAGCCAGTGGAAAGCCAGAATCAACACATGACAAGTCAGGCAGGCTTCAGTAGCAACCCAAAAGCTTCAAAGTGCTGGAACATGCCCAGACATTATGGTGATGGGGGTCTTATAATTGTAGGCAATAAAATAATTGTCAATGAAACGGCCAGGGGAGACCACCTGGAAAGGCCCTGGCAATTTTCTGAGCATTCTGGTGGTCACTAATGAAATTAAACTTTGAGTCACATTCTCTTTAAGCCACAGAAACAGCACCTTTCTAACCTTTACTCCCTTGTCTCTGCAGGGCAGCCTTTGAACTGCAGGTCTATAAAACAAAGCCACTGAGATTAAGTGGCCCAGCTCCCTGCACCTTGTTGTTATACATCCCACCCTCCTCTTTGGCTTATACACACTGTGCAAAAATAGAACTTAAAGGCCAGCTTTATATCTATTTTAAGCTTGCTACATCTCTATGGCACTGCTTAGCAATTGCATTCGTCAAAGCATTTACCAATTAAGCCTCTGTGAAGTACGTAGGTCCTATGCTCCACAGGGGGAGTGAAGCAATTTGTCTAAGGTCAGAGAGCAAGTCAGGCCTAGAACTCAGAAGCGCCTACACTTGGGCTTAGGCCATCTGCCAGACTTCACTCTAAAACTGTGGCCTGTGGAGAAAGCTGAACCATGCTAACTGAACCAGCGTGAGAGCCATCAGTGCAGCCTGTTCCCACTGGCCATCTGGTTTTCACTGGCTGTTTTGCCCCACGTCCCCGGTTGTGCAGCAGTACAACATAACCCTCTGGGTATCTAGCCCATAGTTCCCACTATAGCTTCCTGAAGCGATGGCTTGTGGGAGATTGCAAATGACCTTTCAGCCTCCATTGCAGATTGTCTACAGTTTAATCTCATTGAGCCTAAGCTTGGCCAACCAGAAGTTGCCGGACAACTCATCACGTTCCACTCAGGGGACACAATGCCATTTCTCGGATAAAGACAGGCTCCTTTTAAACCAGTTTCATGCGGCTTTAGCACTGGTGGAAGATGCAAGATTACCAAGCCTGTAGATTGAGGCCCTGATTCTCTATTGCCCTACAACTTGGGCCTGACTCTCCATAGCCCAGCACCTCACACCAGAGCAAAGCAATAACAGATGAGAAGAGAAGCACTAGACACCCATGTCACACTCACGTTGCCCTGGTGGCAGCAACTGCACAGAGGTTGGAGCAACAGAGAACCCAGCTCTGAAAAAAGTGCAGCACAAAACTTCTACCCCTCCAGTCACTCCTCTGGCATACAGGGACCACCTCTATGGAACAAGAAAAAAGCTCAATTTCCAAGAGCCCATCCAGCCCTCTGTCTCTCTATTGAGGCGGCCAGCAAGGTTGCCAACTGCACCAATAGTGATGGCTTTAGGGGGACACATGGCCACTAGAACAGTGCTGAGAACTGTCAAATTCCCTTCATACAGGTACCCGTATGGCTATCAGATGGCAAAAAAAAAACACTAGGACCGATTCTCCTTTGCTCTGCACCATGTGCAGTCATTCATACATTGCATGGCAGGTTTAAGGCGTTACCATTCTGTTCCCTTTGCACTGGTGAATGTGGCTGGACACAGCAGAGGGCTGTGGAGAATGAGGCCCACCGAATCAACTCAGGAGCTGTTTCCAAGGCCTCAGCCATCAGGTAACACTGCGCACGTATGCGTAAAGATCCCTGAAATCCATCATATGACTCAAATGAAATATACTAAGCAACTTCTCCTGCCTATAAATATATGCACCGTTGCTTCCCTGTCTTCACAATCTGGTGAAACCCTTCCCTTCCATCAGCCCAGAAGCAAGGTATATTCCAGATGGTTCCCCCAACCTAAAAAACCACACTGCACAGCCGATTAAATTCTGCTTGTTGTAATTAAGCCTGACACAATTAGCTGTCAAGCAGGGCACTCATCTGTTTTATGTTGCAATCTCTTCACCAGGCCAGGCTGCTAGACAAGATTGTCACTTTTCTAAAAGATTTTCATTACTTATCCTGGGCTCCGTGTCAGACTATGAAATATAAAAGTGAGCTCTGTAGCCAGCTCAGGGAAATCTCATTTAATGTTCCACACAGCATTATGAAAGTAATGTACTCTGAAAATGAATGCATTTTGGAAAATTTTAGCAGACAAATTACATTTCTTCCACGTACTAACTGCATGTTCACAAATTTACTGATGTTTTTTTCAATATGTCTTTCAGAAAGTTGGGGAGATTTTCCTGACCTAAAATGAGAGGAAGAGAAACTGTTTGGTTCCTCTTTTGTTTCCCCTCATCAATACTGTGGCTGCAGAGCATTCTGTGCAACAGCCAGCCACTGTCACATAAAAATCCCAGCCTGACAGAAAAGAAATATACAGTCCGAAATGGAAAGGACAGAAAATAACTGAGGTCAGCAAGAAAAGAGAAGCTTCTTTCTTTCTGTGCCTTTAAGAATACAGGCTGAGAAAGCCTTTGCCACTACTCACAGCTAAACAACTGGCGTCTATAGACAGAGAGGCCATTACAATTTCCCTACTTTGGTGGGATAGTGAACTGTGCACATTACCAGTGTCAGAGACTAAGAGGGGTCAGACTTAGACAGTTGCTGAGCTTCTCACTCTCTGAAATTCAGATTTATAGTTAGGGAAAAGAACAAAGGATTCAAGATCTAAAAAGCCTCTTCTCCTCCTCCTCCCAAAATATATGAAAGATTCTGGGGATCCTCTTTCTTCTAATCTAGTAGGGAGTGCATCTGTATCCCTCTAATGCTTGGTCCATATAAGAGCCTACTACTGCCGCTAGCTAAGGGACTTGCTGTTTCAGCTCAAGGACTAGATGCTTGTGTTTTCAGCACTGAAGGTCCTGAGCTTCAAATCTCTCTGATGCTCAAGCAGGAGACCGTGCAAGTAAAACAGTGTTGGGTGAGAGAGTTGAAACTGCATTCAAAATGCTATCTGGTCTTTCATATCAGAAGAGAAATGGCTGTGCTTTCGTGGTAGGGTAGTAATTTGACCTGACTGGGCATTTAGCTGGGACATGAGAACAAAGTGAAATGCATACAGGCAAATTGGGCTAATGCCAAAGGTTTGGAAGGGAAAGGAATGAAGAAAACAAATGGAGAATTATGATGAGAACTGGGACCAGAAAAGTGACAGAAGCTCTGAGTGGATGGGAAGGGCTCATGCTTTATACTTAAGGGGTGATTTTGACAGTTGAACTGGAACATCGGGGGGTTCAGTTGTGGACCCAGTCTTCACAGTCTGGGTCCATCCCAATATTGGGCTGAATCTCAAGTCTCCCTTCACTTCTACCCACAAACACAAAGGTGCTCAGTTCACCTTTGGATCCAAATGTAGTCTCCGCTAACTCACCTGCCACTCCCACTGACGTCAAATGGAGTCAGGATTCTCAGCACCCTAGACAATTAGGCTTTTAGTGTTTGCTCTCAACGTGAACTAATGTAATGCAGAAAAAAAAATTGGCTCCCATCATCACTTGTTTCTATTGCCACTAAACAGGATGTGATCTACAATGCCAAGGTGTTTGAGGGTTGTGTGTGTCCCCCTCTGTGCCTAAACCACAAAGGTCGTGGGGTCTGTTACAGCTCCCCTGTTATGCGCCTGTTCCTTTAGCTCAAGCTGTAGAGATTTGTGCTTTCAGGTTGGAGACCCTCACTTCGTTTCCCAGCACCAGCCGAGTCAGAGAGGCTGTCACAATTGCTCTCCGTGCTCCAGCATGAAGCCTGGATCACGGTGTTGTTTGAGGCCTGAGGCTGCAGCTTGAGTGGCCTAAGAACCAAAGGCAACCTCAGGTGTCTATCAGGAGGGCTTCGGAGAGATCCCAGGGTGATTGAAACTGGACCACCTGGCGGATACACAAAATCTATTAGCAGGGAAAGCAGCTTTTGTGTTACTTGCCCCTGCAATGCCCAGCACAATGGGGCCCTGCCCTATGACCAGAGTTCCTACTTACTACCATTGTAATTCTAATAACCAGCCCAGCACGGCTCCCGTGGTTGGGTATCTGCAAAGGTTAGAAAGCAGAGCTGCCCTGAGTGTGAATAGGGTGCTCTCTCATTAGCATTCAGCAGCGCTGCCCTAGCATGAAGGAAAGAAGAAGTGAGGGGAGGAATAAAAACCTCCCCAGAAGCATGAGACAGAGGAAATAAAAGCAGAGCAGGCGAGCAGGAAAATATGTTGTTTCTTAATTGAGCTGGGGGAAGAAGAAGGAGTGATGGTGATCACAAGCCTGCAGATCTTTGTTTATGAGAGCAGCCTTCTGGCAATCTGTCTCTATCGGACAGAAGCAGTCGAGCTGCCCCCGGTACAGATTCACACAGTGAGGGATTGAAGTGGAGCAGCTGTACTCAAAGCATATGTGCAATGTCAGTGCTGCCATCCACCACCGTAAACAGCGCATGGGCTTGATGAGAGACGGGCTGAGAACTTTCCCTACACAGAAGATCGCCTTTTCTCACCTCGGAATGGAATCACCAAGGGGCAGTGGTTAGAGCAGGAAGGATAGGTCCTGTGGTTAATGCACTGCAGTGGGACTCAAGAGATTTGGAGTCATTTGCAGCTCTGCTACAGACTCCCTCCATAACTGTGGGAAAGTTGTTTAAATCGCTCTGTATCTCAGTTTCCCCAGCTGTAAAATGGGGATAACACTTCACTACCATTCAGGGGTGCTGTGAAGCTGCATCCATAAACACTTGGGAGTTGCTCATATACTGCAGTGCTGGAAGCCATGTGGTCCTAGATAAACTGTCCTAGATATGCCCAGATCTGCTACTGGCTATTTCCATGTGCAACATGACCGGGAAGTACCAGCAATCTCAAGAGGTTCAGGAAAGGATCTGAGCTTTGAGGGTGTTTTGCCAGACTGACCCCCAAACTCTAAAGGTTCTCCCCTCCCTGCTCTCACCTCCCCCTGAGGAACGTGCCCAGGATGCGAAGTGAGCATTGGGACACACCCTCAGAAATTCACAGCTGAAACTTACCCCTGTGCAGAGGGCTATGACTTAAATCCCACTATGGCTTAAATGGGGCATAAGTCAGAGGTATTGTAGAGACCCTGTGTGCAGGGATGAATTTCACCCAAAATGGAGCACCCCTTGATTGTCATAACCTTCATCCATAATAAGAGACCCAACGCTTGATCCCTAGCCCATACTGTCCTTCTCCTTGCATGGCTCAACATCCCATTAGATCCCCCATCCATCTCCAGACCTGGGTGGCAGATCATCTGGAATGAGACCGACTGCGGGACGAGTCATCTGCTTTGCCTCTTGCAAGCAAGCTCTTGGGTTTGGACTGCAAACAACTCAATCAGTGGAGGAACAGGCGAAGGGAAGGCAAGGAGTCCTCTGGGCAGCTCATTGTTTGTCTGAGACTGGCACCTGGAGCCAAGCTGGCACAGCCATCAGGCTGGTGGATGGTGCTTGAGGGAAGATGTGCCAGCAGGAGCCCTCGCTTTGCTGCGGCTTGCTCTTTTATTGCAAATAGCTTTGGACATTTCTGGTTTGAGAACACTTAACAAAAGTGCTCCATGCCTCAAATGGCCATGTGGGCTCCGACCAGCACAGAGTTCAGGGGGTTGCTCAAACAGCCTATAGAAATGTCGGCCTAGCTTTTTAGGCAGTTTAACCTTTTCCTCCCTTCTTTTGAGGACTCCATTAAACATTTGCTTGACGCATGTAGGGGCTGTGATTTCTGCCAAGCTGCCTCTGGGAGGTGGTTTCTGTTTTACCTTTTAGTGAATTTTTTAGTGCTGGGGAGAAGAGTCAGGGTGAGACTCCACAATGCTGAAGGACTGTATCCCCAGAACAAATAAAGCAAACTTGCCCACGAAGCCCCTCCCCAGCCAACCCTGACCTCAGAGGTGACTGCCTATTGAAGTCACAATTCAGCACAGCACTTATGCAGGTGTCCAAAATTAAGCATGTACTTAAGTCCTGTGGACTTCAATGGAACTTTATGCACATGCTTAAAGTTCAGTACATGCTTAAGAGGACTTAATGCTCTTCTAGAAGGTGCTCAGATACTACTGGGATGAGGGTGATATAAGAACCTGCATAGGACTGCCCTTGCTTTCCTGGATCGGGGCCTTGATTCTTAGCATCTCTGCTGAATATTGCATTTAGTGCCTGTAGATTTTTTCAGAGGTAGTCACCTGTCCACTAGGAACTGGATGGAGATGCCCTAAATTAATTTCATGGAGCCCTCAGAAGACCATCAGATGCCAATGACTTTTGATTACCAATCTGATGGCTTGGTGGATTGCAACTGATGCTCCAGAAGCAATAAGAGTGACATTCCACCGGCCTCAGCTGCCAGGCCTTGTCTTTGCAGTTAAAGTTATTCTGGAAAAAGAAAAAGTCTATGAAAGTGAGCTGTGGAGGGGAAATGTTGGGCTAAACTTTTCTGCAGAAAATTTCAATTTTGTTGAAAAGTTTTCAGCTGCAAATAAAAAGTTTCGGTTTAAAAACAAAAAAAAGAAAGTTAGAACTTTCCCTAGACAGCAGACAGCTTCCCCTGAAAATGTTTGCTGAGTCAAAAACCTGATTTTCCATCAAAAAGCAGTTTTGACAGAAAAATGTTCAACCTGTCCTACCTGAAATGCCTTTTGGAGACTAGGAGTGTAGCTATTATTGGTCCTATCACACACGACATACACCGCAGGCCCAGATCTCTCCAGCAGCTCTCTTGGGAGCATATTTGTTATTCAGGAGAGGAACCAGAGGAGAAGGAAGAAAGAACCAGCTGTCTTTGGTGGCAGCAAGTATGATTGCTCTTCTCAGGCAGGTATCCCCTACCTCAACTCTGACATTCTGCAGATGTCCCTTGCGATGGAGCAGGCTCATTGACATGAGCCACAGCCATGATCCTGCTAGCTTGCTTGTCTAATTCTGAACCAGCATAGCCTGCACAGCTTGGGAGAGCAGGAGCCCTTGGAAGTGAGTCAGTCCAGGCCTGGTCTATTGTGGTTTCTTTGCTTTCGTTTCGTTTGAGCTGCCGAGTGAGTCTGTCACCCACTGCCCTGGCTGCGAGCAGCCTGAGGGAGATGGAATGCACCCCTCAAACACCCACAGAAAAAGTACATCCAAGTCATATTGCTAGATAATTGCTGCCAAGACAGGTTAATTGCTCCGTAGGAACAAAGGAGCATAAACATTGCCGTACCTACGGTTTGTGGAAGTGGACAGTGACTGGCAGGCTAGTAGTGCTGTAGATTTACATCCCAGCTTGCCATACACTAACTAGCCATGTGGACATCCCAGCTTGCCATGCACTAACTACTGCGCAGTAAGAAAGTCCCTAGTGCATCCTGACCTACTCCTGTAGGTCATTGCACATTAGGGGATTTTTAGTGCACACAGCAGGGTCCACACGGCCAGCTAAGCGCACAGCACACTTGTGCGCCTGAGATTTACACTCCAGCTTGCTGTGCAATAACTCTTCTTCTAGACAAGCCCTTAGATCGTAGGCTCTTTGGGGGCAGAGATCATGTTTTCTTATATGCATGCACAGCACCTAGAACAATGGGGCTCTGGTCCAGGACTGGGGCCCCTGGGTGCTACCCCAATGCAAGTCATCAAGTAGATTCCTAGATTACATGTCCCCTGTGCTTAGGGTGACCAGACCGCAAATGTGAAAAATCAGGACTGGGGTGGGAGGGTAATAGGAGGCTATATAAGAAAAAGACCCAAAAATCAGGACTGTCCTTATAAAATCGGGTCATCTGGTCACCCTACCTGTGCTCCATTCCTCAGCTGAATGCCTCCCTGGAGGGTCAGGCCCTGGCCCTTGATCAGCACTCACTGCCAGAGCTTGCTCCACCCCAGCAGCTTCCCAGAGTCTCTCCTGGCTCTACTCTTCACTGCTCACAGATGGAGTGCAGAATTCTTTCCCTCTCCCTGCAACCCCCTTCTACTCTGGTTTCCTCCCTTTCTGGTAGCCACCCTGCTTCTCTCTCAGCAGGGACTCAGCAGGTGATGTCCCTTTAAATACTTTGGGAGCCCTCTAAATGCCCTGTCCTGTCTTCTATTACAGAAGCCACCAGCTCCTAACAGAGAAGTTCTGCACACAAGTAACTAGACTGTTAGTAAACAGGGTCATTTGGAACCCAGCTGTGTCCATTTGGTGTCTTCATATTCTCACTGCTATGTAGGGATCAAAGACAATTTCTTAGCATGGCAGATTGCTACAGCACAAGGACGCAGCAGCCAGAGGACTGTACTATTCCGACCTTCACAAATTCATGTTCTTTAGGCCTAAACCAGAGGTTTCCAGTTTGTTTTTGTTGCTCACCCCCACCTTTTCTGTGGGAGTCACATGACAGCTCAGAGCCCCCAACTCCCACCTGTCCAAGGGCAGAAAGTGACTGACCGAGGGGAGCTGGCAGTTTACACTGGGGCCAGTGGCAGGACCTGGATCGCTCCATCTCTGGAGAAGCCCAGGGCAGCATGACATGGAGTGGATCAGGGCTCCTCACCATCCCTTCCCTCTGCCCAAAGCCTCTCACACCTGTGGGCTCCAAAGGGTCTAAAATATGAGGGGCTGCAGCGGCTGACTGAGTGTCTGAGCCAGGGCAGCAGCAGGGAGAATAATCAGGGAGTTCCCAGCAGCCAGGGTGGGGACAAGGGGGAGAGCAGCAAGCTGGGGCAGGACAGGGCAGGACTGTTTTCTCCCTCACTCCCACTGACTGCTCGGAACTCCCTGCCTGCTTTCCTGCTCTGACCCAGACTCATGGCTCCACCCTTGCTGTGACCCACACACACGCCCCCCAGTTTGAAAACTAGTGGCTTTGGATGCCTCAACGGGAATCATCTTTAAAAGGCCCTGATTTTAGAGAATGCTGAGTACTCGGTCTCCAAGACCCAGCCCTGCAACTGGTATCTCAAGCAAAGTACCTACTCTGCACTTTTGAAACTTTGTAGTGAAATCCTGGCCCAACTGATGTCAGCAGGGGGGTTGCCAGGGGACCTTTACTTCCTGATTCCCCATCTCCCTGACACTGGTGTGAATCGTGGAGCAAAGCCATTGGTGTTACAAGGTGAATTTTTTTGTGTGAAACAGTTTTTGGTGAACCGCACAGATTTGGCAACAGCGAAACATTTCCCTATTTTAACAGATTTTTTCTCCTGTTGAGGAAAAAAAGTATTCTGAAAAAGTTAAAAGTTTGTTTTATTTTCTAGTCAAAGTGATTTGAATTTTTTCGGTTCAAAACAACTTTGTTCTGGAATCTCCATCAAATTGATTTTTAAAAATGCAAACCTGTCAAAAAAACCCTCTACATCTAATTTTTTTAAAACTTTTAAATTTCCAAAAAATTTCAACAAAAAAATTCAATCTGAAATCCCTTTTTTTTATTGCATGTGAACCAAAAAAAAATCAACCCCAACCCTGTTATTCATACTGCTCTTAGTTACACTCGTTTTACATCTGAGTATTTGCAATTATTTCAGCTGATCCATGTTCTCTGGGCCATATAAGGTGCACTCAGAAGCACTGTTCATTTAAGTATGCAAACTTTGTCTGACAATTTCAATTTTTTAAAAATCACAATACAGGGGAGGTGGAAATATTTATCATAAAAGATCTATTTTATACCTCTCTTTGCAGGGTGGGGTGGGAGGGGAGACAACTCTTGAATGTTTTATTTATGGGAATGCTGCAAATTACCATAATAAATTCCTTTACTAAGCTGTTTCAGCTACTAAAACAATGTTCTTTGTGGGTGAATAACTTTTAATTTGAATGTTCTAGTATTCAGTGGAGTGAGGTAATGGATTAGCAATTGCCTGAATTGTAAATGTCATCTTGATATAATTAGGGTGATTATTGTTAACCAGTGGAGTTTAGTATTTATCTGTCACTGGGTGAGAGTATATAACAAAGCCCCAATTAGTTATAAATGGTGGTGGGTGGTGGGAATAGAACATAGCCACCAAATTGCTATTTTTGTTTTAAATTCATTTGACTGTTTATTTGATTTGAACCGTTCCCTGCTAGTGTGATCTCTTCCCAACAAAAGGGTGCATGAATCAGGTGAAAACATCAGACGTCGTGTGTGCAAGGCTGTGAATTACAATGTCGGGGAGGTGGGCGTGAGCTCATGTAGTGGCAGAGTCCCACTCGCAAGGAGAAAAGCAGAGATTTCTCAGCCTGACACAGGCTTGTTTCCAGTTATAGTGGTTCTCTCTTCCATTTCCTTTAAAGTCTCAATGGGAGGATGAGAGAGAGCCTTATCAATCTTCTCTGCTATTCTATCAAGATGACTCACCATCCCCTCTACTCTACTAATGACACCAGCCTGTGTCCCACCTCTGTCCAATTATCCAAGAAGGACGTTCATGCTTTCTCTCTTATGGTGGAATTTACTGGCCAAGGAGATGGAAACAAGGGTAAGAGAGTAAGAAGGGCATTTTAAGTTATACTCTCCTGCTGACTACTCTTCTTGGTACACTCCACCTAGGAATGTAAATTACGCCACCTTAGGTCTCACCTACACTGAGAATTTTCGGTACTGAGGAAGTATCCAAGCCCCACCACCCTGCCACGGGGCAGAAACCCTGAGCACCTTTCCCCAGTCTGGTAGGCAGAGAATAGGGGGAATATTCCAGGGGCTCACAAGCCCCACTTTAACTGTAAAAGAGCATATGGCTCATGAGCCATGGTTTGGCCCCCCCTGCTTTATAAGGTACTTATCAACATACCCTCCATGGGCCTGATTCACTTCAAACATACCCTCCACCCAAAGTCTGTGTTTGCCCTGGGCTAGGGGTTCATTAGAGTGGCTTGCCAGGTCTGCTATAGATAAGATTAAGAGCAGCTTTCTGTTTAAATACCAGAATGGGTTTGCTTTTCAGAATCAGCCTCTGTGGCTGTGAACTGGTGGATTCTCACCAGCCCCAGGGAGTTCAGCACATGATCACTGAAGCCCCATATCTCAGAGCTCCAAGCATCACTACACCATTGCCTGCTGGGCCAGGCTGACCTGATCATCCCAGCAAGGCAGGGAAAGGAAACCAGGGAGAATGTAGCAGTTCTCAAAAACGGTGTATCTGGTTTCAGTTAATTGGCATCTATATCCAAAGCCTTTAGTCCCCAAAATTTCCTAGCAAGGCAGCACCAGCCTGTGCCCAACTCTCCCCAAACTCACTACCTTTATTTTCTCCAAAGTGTTCCCTCTCACTTTCTGAACCTGTTTTCCCCTTAGCTCTCCTTCACCTTGCCCTGGAAAGGGCTAGCTCTGGCTTATATAGACCCCAAGCCCCTCCCACTCCCAGCAGCTTCTGAGAGGATTGGTTAATTTGAATCAGCTGCTTGGGGATTTCCCCCATCCATGAGGCCAGTCACACAGTCAGGGTGGTTTTAAGCCATGGCTTGAGTTGTGGGAAGTATCTTGGCACAGTGCCTGGTTCCTAATGGGGTGACCCGAGGTGCACCCACAATGCAAATCAAAAAGATGCTTCATCTCTTTGGGCCTCACTTTGCTATATGTAAAATAGGGATAATAAGTCTCTCTTTCTACCACCCTTTTGTTCGTCTTGTCTATTTCAACTGTAAGCTCTTCAGGGCATGGACTATTATATATGTACTGCACTAATGTATATGTACAGCACCTTGCACAAAGAGACCTCAATGCTGGTTGAGGCCTATAGGCCTTATTACAAAATAATAATAATAATAATTAGTGTTGCCTACTCTTGCGATTTTATCACAAGTCTCACAGTATTTGGAGGAGGCGGGGTTAAAGCATCAGCTCCTGGAATCGTGATTATATCTCAGCATTCATTTATAAAATGAAAAAAGTACATTTCTGGCCTTCTTGGTGGCAGAGAAAAGCTGGAAACCATGAACCCAATATTTATTATTTTAATAAAACCTTGTGACTTCAAGTCAGTCTCGTGAGTTTTGAACATTTAGGGTTAGCAACATGGATAATAATTAGACTGGAAGGACAAGATTTTTATCGGTAGATGTTAATTTCACTGCATGCACAAAACCAATGGAAATATTATCAAAATTTACTGATAGGCAAGATCAGAAAAATGTTGCTTGACAACTTATTAGAGGTTGATTTAAGGCTATTTACTCTGTATATTTTGTCATGTGACGCTAACAGTTTGTGTTTTAATGGTTGTGAGGGGCGGCTCTAGCTTTTTGCCATCTCAAGTACCGCAGTCAGGCAGCCTGCGGGAGGTCCACCAGTCCCACGACTTCAGCGTACCTGCCGCCGAATTGCCACCGAATCCACGGGACCAGCGGACCTCTCGCAGGCAAGCTGCCAAAGGCTGCCTGACTGCCGCCCTTGCAGGGACCAGCAGGGCACCCCCCGCAGCTTGCTGCCCCAGGCACGCCCTAGGAGTGCTGGTGCCTGGTGCCACCCCTGATGGTTGTAAAGCTTTAACTTTTTGAATCACAAGTCTACCATCATTAAATAATTTTTGTCTGACACCCGCCTCCACTGTTTGATGTCTTCTATAATTTCCCACAACTGTGATCCCTGACACAATTTTAAACTTAATTGTGAAAATTTTAAATTGACAAAAAAAAAAAAGCTTAAAAATAAACTTCAATATTACCCATCAAAATTATTAAAAAAAAATTAAATCATGCCAAGCCTAATAATAATGAATGGCTTGCTGCCGCTGGAAGCTTCTGGATGATGGATGGCTGCAGGTTGGGGGATCTCACTATGGTCTCCTGAATTCTGGTGTTCTCATAGTGCCTGTGTTTAAGGGTGCAGTCTGCACTGCCCCTGCCACTTGTACCGATCGCATGCACCAGCTCAGCACTTTGTTTGCCTTGCTCCTCCACCCTTTGCTGCCCCTTGTACTCCCTGGGTGAAGTTCATCCCATCAGGCCCAGGCGCTGGCTGGCTTCCCAGCAAAATGGGTAGAACTGGGCTCAGGAGGCTGGAAACCAGAGCCAAGGGTTGGAGCTGAAGTCAGAAATGAGAGCCAAGGGTCAGAGCCAGAGTCAAGAGCAAGTCAGGATTCATTTGGAACAGGGCTGGAGCAGGATCAAAGCAAGGCGTGGGCAAGACCATAACAGGGCTGGAGCTGACGCAGGGCAGGAGCAAAAAGCAAGTGGGTCGAAGCACTGAGCAGCCGCTGAGCTTAAAAGCAGGCCGGCTGGCTCCCCTCTGCCAGTCAGGCAGTTCGCCCAATCAGGCAGTCCTTCCACAACCCAGCTAAGCTCATTCATCTGCCTGGGCTGGCTAGACCTCAGGTGAAGGTGCCCAGTCCTGCCAGCCCCTGTGTGAGGAGCCAGCACTCAGCCCATGACCATGTCATCCCACTTAGCCCCTATTTACAGCACAGACTCTTTGAGTATGTCTACATTGGAGCTGAGTGGTGTGATTCCCAACTCAGGTAGGCAGGTATGTCCTCGCTGCACTCAAGCCAATGCCTCAAAATAACAGTGTGTCTGCGGTGGCACAGCCAGCTATTCAGGTTACCAGCCCTCCCAGCTCAAATGTAGAGGTACCCTTCATCTCCATCCTCTCTGCATAAGAACCTACATGACAACAGGACCCTGTGCAGGGACCCCAGGGAGCAAAGCACTACATATTCTCTCCCCATTGTGCAGAGCCAAGTGCAATCTCATCCAAAGAGGGGACTAGAAAGGTGTGTCCTTTTAAGGCCACTGTACATTAAAATGCCCAGTACGGTCGGCAAGATCAATGAGCAGCATGTGGTCTGTTGCCGTGTATGGTGTTGGCACCTGGAGCTTTGCCAGTAAAAATAGGCTTAGACCTGTTCCTGGGTGGGTGGATACACCTCCAACAAGACAGCACAGGCACTGCTTCCATTGTAACCTTCATAAAGCTTGTAAATGCTGCACAAGCCTAACTTAGATCCCAGTTATAGCTAAAACAAGCCCATAAATCCAGTGCATTTTTGCAAATACATCCAAAGCTTTGCATTATTTACATGCATTTGGGGTTTACAAATTTGCAAAGATTTGCCAGTGCAAACATTTATTTTTTCCCCTCCCCGATAAATACTCTTCTGCTAGTCCTTCCAAAGAAGAATGCTCTGGACGGGGTAAGAAAAAAAATCTATAAAAGTTTTATGGAAATCATCAAATAGAAACATTTTTATAGAGAAACAGGAAGGCTTTTTTTTTTCTCTCTTTGGCATCAGTGGAAAGGTCAATACCGTTTCTAGAAAACTTTCAGTGGTGGAAGTTTTTTAAATGTATCTCAATGAACTGAGGTCCATTCACTTTCCATAGAAAACTTTCTAAGGCATTTCTGAATGGAATGGGGGACTCAAAAGGCGCCTTTTCAAAGTTAGTGCCCAGTTGTACTCCAGCTCTTGCTTGTGTAAATCCAGTGTTGGCATCTCTTGTGATTTCATCCCACGTCTCTTGATATTTGGTGTTTTTTCTTAATGCCCCTGCGCCAGGATTCATGTGGTTATGTGAGACATTCACAATTCTGTAAATCCAGAGTGTCTTCAGTGGAGTTACTTACCAGTGTCAACTTAAAGCAGCTCTATTGACTTCACTGGAATTTCTCTGGATTTATACACATGTAAATGGGAGCAGAATCTGGTTCTTAAAATATAAAAGTCTGCTCCTGCTCCTATTGAGAGTTGTGCCATTGACGTCAACAGAATCAGGATCAGGCCCAAAATGAGATACAAGCCAGAGCTTGGAACAGTTCCTGCTCAGTGATACAGGCACAGACATGTCAGAGACACCACCTACTAGACCCTGCGTCTTTCCTGACTGCAGCCAACCCCAGAGAAAACAGAAGTTACACTAATGAGCTGAGCAAGAAGGTTGACTCAGCAGCGCTCTTTTAATGCATGATAATCCCTGATCCCAATTTGCTTCAGTTTATTACACATCCCTGTAAATTGAGCTGATAGAAACATCACGGCAATGCAAAGAGCCAGGCCTGTTTCTGATCACACTTACAGCACTGTCACCCCATTGATGGCCTTACCTTCCAGATTTATAGCTGTGCACACCAGGCCCAGTGAATTTGAAACTGACCAACATGACGCTGAGCAGTTCCTTTTCCTAGTATCCTCTCCTAGTGAGGAGAAGCTCCACTCTGGCCTATGCTATGTGTTTCTGTCACCCACAGTCTCATCTGGTTCCCGTTGTAATAACTGAGCAGCTAACATATATTAAGGAATATCACGTCACCACACCCCTAAGACAAAGCAAGGATCGGATCGTCATCCCCTTTTCACATATGGGAAACTGAGGCACAAGACAAATTAAGACTGATTTACAAAGACGGTTTTAGCTGCACAGTTCCCATTAAAACTAATAGGAATCAGGCAGCCAAATCCTGTGAGGTCACACAGAGCTGGGAATTGAACCCAGAATGCTACTTCAGCATCCTTTCTTCCTCTGCTGGGTATAATAGCCATGGTGAGGACAAGGAGCATGGGGTAAGTTAACCTGCAGGCAGCAAACCCTGCCCCTTTCAACTATGCCCTTCCGTGATTTCCTTCATAGCTGATCTGAGGACCAGTATCTCTGCAATATTTCAAAGGGGCCACATTACAGGAGGGCTTGCCCCTGGGCTGGAGATCCTGGGCTAAGCCAGTCTTGACTGCAAAAGGAGTCCTACCCGAGAGGAATCAGGGGATGCCGATATAGAGAGAAGCAGGAATCTGCAGGGTGGGGGTGGGGGGACAGACAGAGGAAAGAACCTCAGCCAGAATGCTAGGCGCCTGCTGAGCAGAATAAGGCTTCTGTGGAGGGCAGGGGCTTAGGAAGCATTTGATACGGTCTCGCATGATATCCTTATCGATAAACTAGGCAAATACAATTTAGATGGGGCTACTATAAGGTGGGTGCATAACTGGCTGGATAACTGTACTCAGAGAGTAGTTATTAATGGCTCCCCATCCTGCTGGAAAGGTATAACAAGTGGGGTTCCGCAGGGGTCTGTTTTGGGACCGGCTCTGTTCAATATCTTCATCAACGACTTAGATGTTGGCATAGAAAGTACGCTTATTAAGTTTGCAGACGATACCAAACTGGGAGGGATTGCAACTGCTTTGGAGGACAGGGTCAAAATTCAAAATGATCTGGACAAATTGGAGAAATGGTCTGAGGTAAACCGGATGAAGTTCAATAAAGACAAATGCAAAGTGCTCCACTTAGGAAGGAACAATCAGTTTCACACATACAGAATGGGAAGAGACTGTCTAGGAAGGAGTATGGCAGAAAGAGATCTAGGGGTCATAGTGGACCACAAGCTAAATATGAGTCAACAGTGTGATACTGTTGCAAAAAAAGCAAACGTGATTCTGGGATGCATTAACAGGTGTGTTGTAAACAAGACACGAGAAGTCATTCTTCCGCTCTACTCTGCGCTGGTTAGGCCTCAACTGGAGTATTGTGTCCAGTTCTGGGCACCGCATTTCAAGAAAGATGTGGAGAAATTGGAGAGGGTCCAGAGAAGAGCAACAAGAATGATTAAAGGTCTTGAGAACATGACCTATGAAGGAAGGCTGAAAGAATTGGGTTTATTTAGTTTGGAAAAGAGAAGACTGAGAGGGGACATGATAGCAGTTTTCAGGTATCTAAAAGGGTGTCATCAGGAGGAGGGAGAAAACTTGTTCACCTTAGCCTCTAATGATAGAACAAGAAGCAATGGGCTTAAACTGCAGCAAGGGAGATTTAGGTTGGACATTAGGAAAAAGTTCCTAACTGTCAGGGTAGTTAAACACTGGAATAAATTGCCTAGGGAGGTTGTGGAATCTCCATCTCTGGAGATATTTAAGAGTAGGTTAGATAAATGTCTATCAGGGATGGTCTAGACAGTATTTGGTCCTGCCTGAGGGCAGGGGACTGGACTCGATGACCTCTTGAGGTCCCTTCCAGTCCTAGAGTCTATGAATCTATAAGTGGGTATGAACTATGGGGCTACTATGATGGACCTTGCATGTGGGTCACTAAGGACCTCTTGGAATTACTTTGGGCTACTGACCCTGTTGCGGGGAAGGGCTGTGATAGCCCTGAGAGAGACTACACCACTCCCAAGGGCCCGTGAAATGAGAGAGCAGAGGGAGGGCCATGCAAAAAAACCACAGGACTCATGGCGAGTGGCCACCCAGCTATAGGCCAGAATTAGGGTCGCCAGATTCCATGCTGCATTCCCCCTGATGCCTGTGGGACTGCTGGTTTATGCCCGCTTGCACCACTGGTCAGAATTTGGCCCCAAAAGAGGAGGTGATGCAAATTGTAATGGTGCTCAAATAAATAATAATAACAATTAACAAGCCAGCATGCTCAGGACCACTGCTTTACATAGCATCTCCAGCAACTTAGCACCACCTAGGACCATGCCAATGCATTGGTACAGCATTGATCAGGGGAGTTGGGGGGGGCAAGGGAAGTGAGCCCCTTGTGAATCCCCGACACTGCCTCCCAGTTGATGGGAAAACGCTACCTGGATTACAGAAAACATTGCTTGCCTGTGCATTATTGAAACATGATTTTTTGAAGCCCAGAGTGCACTCTGCTGCTTGCATCTTGAGAAGCCAGATGAAACATTTTTTTCCTTGTGCTTTGCCACTGCCACTTTGCTTTGATAATTTATTTTTAATAGTCCGGTTACAAATGAGATTGAAAAGGAAGCACATTGCCCGAATGCTGAGAACATGCATTTCTGAGTCACTTCGCTAGCTTTCTCCTCATGCCTCCTAGGCCTCTAATAAACTACAAAGTAACATTAAGAAAACACTAAAAACTCTTTATCTGTTGAGATGCAGGAATCAGTAGGGTGAACAGTCAATAATTAATTCTGCATATTTGCCATACATCACTGCAGGCAGGAGACAGGCAAGGGAGGCTGGGAGTTTAAGTGCTCAGAATAAGGATTTCCAGATTCAGGTTGTTAATAAGGAGGCCAAATAGACACATCTAGTGATATATATTGGGCCAATGCTACATTCCAAGTAGGACACGGGGCAGCCAGAATTAATTCCACATCTCTCTCAAACTTCTTTCTCTGCTCTCAGTTTCATGCCCCTCAGCTATTCACTGGGGGAGGACACCTAGCCATCTTTCCCAATCCCTATGCTCCAACTATCACATGTTAAACAAAACGCTTTAATGGCCCCTGAAAAACTGTGGGCCTGATTCACTTCAGTGCTATGCCAGCTTACCTCCTGCTATTTCGATGAGGAATGAGCCCCTCGAACTTGGCCCTGTAACAGGCTCAATGTCTTTGACTCCCAATGATAATAGTAGGGGATAAAGATGCTCAGAATAGTGTAAGAAGAGCTCAGCCTCTACTGAGGAGAGTGATCAGGGTTTGACTCAAAGCCCATTGGAGTTAATGGAATGACTTCTATGGACTGTGGTGAGCTTTGCCACAGAATCTTGAAGGAGGCAGTTTGGCCTAGTGAGTGGAGTAATGGACAGGGCCTTGAGAGACCTAAATTCTATTCTCAGCTCTGCTATTGGCCTGCTGGGTGGCCTTAGGCAAGTCACATCATCTCCCTGTGTCTCAGTTTCCCCATCTGTAAAGTGACCTCCTTTGTAAAGTGCCGTGAGAGCTACTGATGAAATTCACTAGATAAGAGCTTGATATTATTGAGAGCAAAATGTGGCCACCCCAGAAGTGATGCAGGAAAGGAAGACATAGTTCTGGCCTCACAGACTTATAGTCTGGAATTTAGACATGGCACAAGTGAGTGTGAGGGCAGGTGAGAGAGGAGAGTGGAGCAGCAGAAGGATGGACAGGGATTCAGGAGATCGCTTTGATAATTTATGTAATATGTCAGCACACGCATGTTGATTATGTGCCTTATTTTGAGAACCATTAATCCAAATCCAGGGGCAACTGACAAAAACCAGTTGTAAACTGGATCCCAATTTGTAGCTCTGGTCTGAATCGATGCAGAAGAACGGCAGGAGGGAGGTTGGGTTTGCAGTTAATGACTGCGACTCAGGAGACAGAGGTTTAGCTCTGCCCTAGATTCCCTGTGTGACAAGTTACTTCAGGGCCAGATTTTGAAAGGTACAGACAGGTGCCTAATGGGATTTTCAAAAGCTCCTATGCACCTAACTCCCATTGACACAATTGGAAATGGGTAACCAAATATCTTGGAGGATTGAGCCCTAACTCCCACAGAAAAGCAGTGGGAATTAGGTAGCTGACTATTACTTATGCCTTTCAAAATCTCCCCCCTGGCTCCCAACGCCAGAAGGAATCCATTATGGTCATCCAGCGTGACCTCCTGCACAGCACAAGCCACAGACCATCATTCCACCAAAGAATCTATTATGTACAATCAGCCTGGGGTCCTCTGTCGCTCTCCCACCAACCTGCAATCCTTCCCTGTAAGCCAGGTGCAGATGAGAGGCGAATCTGACCCAGCAAATCATCAAGCCAACTTCCCCCAAGAGGGGGAGAAATGAATACAGAAATCATGCCAGGGTTAGAAACACCTACCTGGGGCTAATGACAAGAGATGGTGCTCAGCTCTGAAGCGCTGAGAGGCTCTTGATGAAGGGATGGTACCATCCAGGTAAATGATGCGGTTAGCCTCAATGGTTTGGGCTATGTATTTATGTATTAGCTTCCTTGTGTAGGTCAGATGTCTTCCCAAGGGGGTTCCTGCTAATCTCCCTCTTAGGATCTCAATTACACATTCAACACAGATTAACAACAACTGGAAAAACTAAAAAAAGATAATAGAACAGTCAAAGCAAAAGGAAACCTCTGAGGAAAACACAGTGCACTTAGACCAGAACAAATAGCAATGGATTCACTGGGAAAGAAAATCAATGCGGCTGATATTTATTACAGTTTTTATGGAGGGAGATGGGACGCCAAACAGAGCCTTTTTAGAGTTCTGGTCCACTTGGGTTTAGTCATAAAAATAATGAGTGTGTGTTCAGCCTTTCATTATTGCTTCATGGCCACTACATTTTAATTAGAGTGAGGAAAAAAAAACACACCAGCTAATTCATAATTTAGTATCTGTTCTGCTGCAGGCATCCATTCAATCTTCCAAAAGCAACGGTCCCTTTCATTCAGATTGGGTAGTTTCTGTTCAAACAGCCTTTTGATGCCACACATGAAGTGAAAACAAACAACCCAGCAAAGGGAAGGAGGGCGGGAAAGGGAGGAAGACAAACAATGCAATATGTAGAGAATCTAGAACAACATAACATCACACAACAGGAGGCAAAGCCCAACATTAGTGGCTGTAATTCAACACATATTGGAGCAGACATCACAAAGGAAGAGCATAGCAACACCATGATCGCACATTTGGTTCATCAGATCCATCCTGCTTCCATGAGTTGCCAGTTCCTGAGTTTTCAGAGGAAAATGATCACCCCCACCACACTCACACATAGCTGCACCTCAAACACAAATGCATGCATATACATGCATAGGCATAGAAATATGCCTCATGTGCATTCAAGTACATACAGCTGCACACACCTGCATGAATATAAACGCCTATGGCGAGATATACGTGCATGTGAGCACACATCTACATGCATGCAGTTCCTTGCACATGCATACACATACATGGACACGTGCACACTAAAGCACCAATGAGCAGCTTCTACCCTGGAGCAGGAGATTTGATGGCCCTTATCTTGTATATATGTATAACTGCAACAGCGATTATTGGTCATAAAATTATCCATTAGCCTGAATCTCTTGGATGAGCTTGTGTCAGGATCTTTGTTCCTGGGGATATCATCTAGTACCATGCAACTTTATAATGTAGCGCATCCTTCGTGCCAATTGTATTTCAAAATGATGTATGGTGTTAAAATTAAACATCAGCAAGAGAGACAGAGCAGCTGCAGCCTACGCCTCTTCACCCTTTAGCCTAAGATGTGCCAAAGGTCAGGAGCAGCCATAAGGGGTGGGCAAGAAAGAAGGAAGATCAAGGAGGCTGAGGAGACAGGGTGGCAATAGGGCATGCTGAATGTCATGGAGCAGAGGCAGCACCTCAATTCCACTGCTTGGTTAGGTGGGCAAGACAGCATGAAGCCACTTGATGAGCAAGACAGAATCCAAGTTTTAGGTGATAAAGGATAGTAGGGTGAGAGAGGAAGAAACAAAGACTCTGCTGGCTTTGTATCATGTTCTGCATGGTTCTGAGAGATGAAGGGTGAGTATGGGATAGATAGATAGTGTACAACAGTGTTGTGAAGAGGTACAGTTATCCATACACAAGCAAATGAGACACTGAAGCTACTAGAAAAAGAAACACAGCCTGTGCCCACACAGATGACAGGCAGCCAAATCAGGTCCAAACAACAGCATGTCACCCCCAGGATAGAAGAAGGAAATGGATCAGCGAGGCTGTTGTGTTGCCATGCACCCAGGCAGCAGGTTCATAGGCCAGAGATAGTGACTATTACATCCAGCCTGTGCCAGCAACCAATGCTCTGCATCGGCCTCTCTCTCTTGTGAGGCACCTGCCGGGAGGATAAGAAGCCAAACCAGATGAAAGGCAAAGATGTCAGCAGGTATTTACTGCTCACTAGTCTCCAGGCCATGATCGGACAGGTAGTTAGGAAGATGATGAGGACTGGCAGAGAAGATGCAATTCTGTAAGTGCTCTAGATAGGTGAGGGGGCTGTTCCACCAGGCATGTGGTATCAGTGTCCCCATTGGCCCCTTCCTCCAATCTGTGTGATTGTGGTTGCTATGGTACCCATCTCCCAGTGCGGGTCCATGGCTTTTCCTCATTTATTGCAAGGCTATGCTTAGACATTCTCCAGGCTCCTGCTTGATCTGCTGCTAACCAATGTTTCAGTAACCCAACTGAGACACCCAGGAATGGATTGTGGTACAATGCCACAAGCACAGACCACAGCAGAGATGTCTCCTTCTGCAGAGTAGATACCACTTGTCAGGCCCTATAGCGGGTGCAGATTCCTCACTGGTCTATTCAGCCAGTTGGTAAACTGCTTTTAATGCTGTCCAGCTGGACCCATTTTAAAGACGAGGTAACTGAGGCACAGAGAAATGCAGCCTGAGACCACACAAGTCAGTGGCAGAGCAGGAATAGAATCCAGGAAGCCTGCTACTACAGCCCTCCCTGCTCTATTCACATTCTTACTTTGCAGCCTCTTTGCAGACGTTTTGGGGATCAGTGGCACTGAGGTCTGACTCACACTGGAGAATCTGAAGTTTGATTTGGGGTGTTTCCTATTCCAAGTATAGCTCAAAATCAAATTATTTTAGTTAGGGCAGGAAGGGAAAGAAAAACAGAGCAGGTAAAGTCAATAGCTCCTGTCTGGCAAAGATAAGCCAGGCAGGGCAAGATATTAATTCTGATTCCGTTAGCACACCAAACAAAGAGAGCCATAATTCCACCCTTGTTGAAATCAGAGGAAATTACTCTCACCAACAGTGCATAATTCGGGGGAGATAAATCATTACAACCAGAGAGAAAAAGTAACACCCAGTTATTCAATACGATTTGTAATGAGCCTGTCTGACAGAAATCCTCTGAGCTGGTCACTTGCGTCCCCTTTTCAAGCAGAGACACAAAAAGGCTATTTCTAAATTAATGTTAAGCCTAGAAAATATGCTGGGCTTTGCAGAGCCTTATACAAAATGCAGTGGGCCAATACCTGCCCTTGTCTGGCTCTCTCCTATCGCCATGTCAGTGACTGGAACCTGGATAGGCTGCTCCAGTGTGGCTGCATGGTATCATTGGTCAAAGCTAGCTCATCATCAAGTAAGGAACACAGGAGGGTTAAGCGACTTGCCCAAGGTCACATAGCAAATCAGTGGTAGAGCTGGGAATGGAACTGAGGAGTCCTGGTGAGCAGTTCTCTCTTCTATCTCTTCACAACGTTCAGGAGAGACTGTGCAGGGTATGGAGAGGCACAAAACTCTCTAAACATTTGTGAGAGTTTTGTTGATTAAGGTAAATATTTTCCCCCTTTCTAAAGGAGTAGCAGCCACTATGGGACTTTGCTGGCGCAGCGACAGCTTCAGCAGCCTCTTCTCAAATTCACAGCCATGCCTGCTCTGTTCTCAGAATGGTATTTTTGTTCCAAGCAGCAGTATGGTATAGAACCTAGAGCAAGGGTGTGAAAGTCAAATATCCTAGGTTCTGGTCCCAGTTCTCCCAATGACTTGCTGTGTATCTTTGAGTCACTACAACTCAGCTACTTCCCCCTTGATAACTAACCATACTTACAGGGCTGCTGTTAACCAACTAATCTCAGTTACGCCCAGGCAACTTCGCTGGAGTCACAAGAATTTCCACATGGGATCAGAACAACAGTGCACCTAGTCTGACACATACTCTCTGACAGTGGCGGGCGCAAGCCAGTTGTTGAGGTTAATTGCAAGCAGAACTGGGCCCTGTGTTTGCAAAGCAGATGAAACACAGAGAACAAACTGTTTTTATTTTTAGCAAATAACCTGTCACCCAGAGGAACCTGGTCAGATGGTCTCATATCTAATAAAACTGTGATCCTTTTTCTGTTTGTTTTTCTCATCTTCTTCTTGGCCCAGATCCTCAGTGGTGTAAATCAGCATTACGTCACTGAAATCAATAGAGCTACATCTATTTAAACAGCTGAGCATCCAGCCCAGCACTCAGCCTTTGTTACAAATTGGGTTTAAAGAGATTCCTGGCAAAAAGAAGCAAACAAACGTCTTCTTGCTCATTTAAATATCTCAAGGCCAACACCAATGCATTGTGGGAATTAGTCAAATAAGTTTTTAGAAGAGCAGAAACAATGCAATTAATACAACAGTTAAACATTTTTAAATGCATTGAGATTGTAAGAACACTGCTGGTTTATAGTTAGGTTAACTGGTTCAGGGCTCATAATGACTGGACCTGATTCTGACTTATTTAACTTAGGGCCCAATTCTACTAACACTTTGGGACAGATACCGATCCCCTTACTGACATGAACGGGATTATTTGTTGCTACCTGACTTAAGAGAGGCATGATGTGGCCTCTAACCATCAAGGCCCAAGGGACTTACTCATGTGATCACTCTTCTTATAAAGTGTATGGTAACACCATTGTTTCATGTTCCCTGTGTACATGTATATCTTCTTTCTGTATTTTCCACTACATGCATCCGATGAAGTGAGCTGTGGCCCACGAAAGCTTATGCTACAATAAATTTGTTAGTCTCTAAGATGCCACAAGTACTCCTACTCAGGTGAAGTTACTCTATTTGGTGAGGTTTATTTGTCTGGAAAGGCTAATCAAATGTCAGGATGCAGAGACATTTCACCAGGGTAAATCAGGAGTAAATCCACCAAGGTCAATAGACTTATTGGTAGGTTCTAGCACCCTTATTCAGATTAAATAGTACCTTAGCCTGTGAATAGTGTCATCAAAACCGATGGGATCACTCAGGCAGTACTGCTCATGATTCTAGCCAATATAGTTGAAGTCTATAGTTATAGGCTATGCATCTGATTCTACTTGACATTACGTCAGAGTCACTTTCCCTCACATTCTCTTGAAAGAAGAGAGTTCAGATTGAAGATTTATCCAACATCCAGAGAACACTTTACCCTTCAAACATTCTCCATAACTGTTATTAATGTGTTTGCTGATTACCGACATTATTTGTGTTTGGCCAGTTTTGACCACACAGAATCCCCTCCTCGTAGGGTTTAATTTTGTTTGTCTTTTTTTAAAAAATAGTAAAAATATATTTTACCAATTATAAGAAGAGCAATGCTGACCCAGATAAAAACCAAATTATAGACCAAGCCGTGTAACCCACTTTCATCTTCCAATGGAAGACACTACCACAGTTATGATTTTAATCAGACCTTGTCTCCAATTACTTTCATCTGTGGATCCCAGTGTACGATGTAGACACTAATTAAGCCTCACAACCTCCCCCTTGAAATATTCAGATCCCTGTTTGCAGATGGAAGAACTGGGCCACAGCGGAGTGAAGTAACTGACCCCAGGGAACAGGCAATGGCGTGATAGAAGCCCCATTTATCGCTTCCTCCTGAACATCTCTGTCCAGTGGCACGATGGAATATTAATAATAAAAACTATCTATGGCAACGTTTCTTGCACCTTTCTCTGAAGCAGCTGGTACAGGCCCTTCTGGTGGCAGGACACTGCACTATATGGATCCCTGATTTGAAACAGCCTGGCAGGTCCCATGTTCCTATGGGCTGATCTGTGGTGTGTATAGAGATGGGCAGGGCACAAACTAAATCTTGGGGAGGCTTGGATCTGAAACCAAGCTGAGCACTTCAGGATTGTCTCTACGATTCTGAAAACACTAGAGGTAACAGGGCTTATTTATAGCTGTCTGTTTGGTGAGGTTTATTTGTCTGAAAGGGCTAATCAGCTGTCAGGATGCAGAGGCACTTGCTTAAATGAAAGAAAAGTAAGAAATTGTTCAAATCTATTCAGATTAGGCAGTGTGATTTGTGTTTCAGTGGCAGTGTACATTCAGCTAACAAATTCTGAGCCAGATCCTAGCGTACATCTGGAGTAACTCTACTAAAGTGAATGGGCTTGCTCCAGGTTTACTCCAATATAACTGGGAGAAGACTATGGACCATTATGTTTGGTGTAGAGGATGCATTTATCTCCTATTTTCCATAATTCAGTCAGTCTTCATTGTGTGCTGAAACAGTCTAGGCCAGATTCTGATCTCATTTGCATTAGGTTAACTCCACTCATTTTAATGGCACTACTCTGGATTTACAAAGAATAAAAGAGAACAGAATTTGATCCACTCTAATTGAACATTTTTTGTGGAGGACATTAAATACGTGGGGTGAAATCCTGGCCCCACAAAAGTCAATGGGAGTTTGACTTCGACAGAGCCAGAATTTCACCCAGATTGCCAAACTGGTCCTTAAAGTGAGCATCGAGATTCCATCCATCAATAGATTGTGGATAAATAGCAGGGGTGCTTTGGGGATGAATGATTAGTAGTTGCAAAGCTCCTTTGAAATGCTGCAAGGCGCAGTGCTAAAGAAATGCAAAATATTGTTTATAAATCTTTCTTCAGATAATAAATTATTATTATTTACGTCACAGTAACACCTAGAGAAGCCAACAGCTATTGAGGTTCTATTATGCTGGTCGCTGTAGATGCAGAGAGTGAGATATCTTCCCTGGCTGGAAAAAGCTTACAACCTTAAAAGGGAGAGAGAGGAAATAGAGGCAGAGAGTGGAAGTCACTTTCCAAAGGTCACACCACAGGTCAGCGGCAGAGCCAGGAACAAAATCCGGTTTTCTGATGCATAATACAGGGCTCTAACCACTAGATCACATTGTCTTCTCATCTCTATATATTGAAATATGGAGAGGGGGGCAAACTATACCCCTGAGGGCTGGAAAACCAAATATTACAGGCCTTAATCCCCTTTCCACTGCTCTGGCTGTGTAAAAAGGTTTTATGGCCACTTTGCACTACTGGGCGGGTGGGTAAAGTGGCCAGAGTGTACATGAGAATCAAGCTCTTCCTGCTTATAGTCAATTCTTTTAAAAAGTCATTATAACGTCAGAGGGGCCTGGACGTTTAGCTCATGGCGCATGGACTGTTTAAAGCCCAGATTACCCATGCTCCCTTTCAACCCTTACAAATCATTCTCCCTTGATGCCTTTTCGCCCTCCTGGGCCCTTGTTTGGTTGTAACTGGAAATGTTAGGAGTGATACACTGATTCTTTGGTGGATAAGGCTGGCTTTGTCTAGGTGGAGAGATTGGGTTATTACTTATAACTAGGTTATCCCCAGCAATGTTTCCAGTCAAGTGGATTTACTCCTCTCCATTGAAGCTGCTTATTCCTCTGCTGGCAGGGAAAATAAGGCTATTTAGAGGCATTTATGGCAGCTGCAAAGGCCTATCCAACAGAAGTATGAGCTACGTAGCTGTAGCTTCTAGCAGGTCATTGAGTCCATCTCATCCATCTTGTTTCACGACCTCTTGCTCCTGTTCTCTGCACTTCTTTACAAGCCATCATTTCAATGGGATGCGTACTGGGATTGCTTTCTACCTGAGACTGACAAGAACTCTACAAGCCCAGATAACCCTTAAAACACTTGCCTCTGGCTGTTAGCCATAACGTATGCATCAAGAAACAGAGGTGGGCCAATTTAGGCCCCAAAGTTCGGTTTTGCTGGGAAAACAAGCTGCCTGATTTTCCACGAGCCTGCGCCTTGTGCACTCATTTACACCAATGCAAAGTGGGTACAAAATGCTCCTAAATCAGAATCTTGTCACATCACACCCCCACTTGGCCCTGATTTTGAACAGGTGTAAAAGAAGACACAGGGCAATGGGGAAAATCTGAAGAAATACTTCTTCCACATCCCTTTGGGTTTTTGTTTAATTCCAATGAAGTGGGGTTTGTTGTTTTTTTAAAATACCGTTTATTTATTTAAATATTCCTCTGAATTTAAACATTTGAATTTAAACATTAGCACCACACATGGGAACACAGCAATGGAAATATGATAATAAAATAAATAATGTTGCAATAGCACTTAAAAGGCTATCAGGGTCAGGGGGGTTATTGTGTACAAGAGAACTGTAGATAGATTCATTGAAAACGTATATGTCTGTCATCATATTATCCGAGCATCACTCAGGCATTGATGCTATATGGGGATACTGGCAATTATCCTATGGCATAGACCTGCGACTTACAGGACTGATCCATGAAAAACCACAGCTATCATCAAATTTTTAGGAAGGTGGCAATCTGGACCTGTCTAAGTTTAGACTCGTACACATTATTGAGGCTCACGAGTGCCTAAAGGCATCTCTAACTCATTCCTATAAAATTAAAAGACACACAGGGTTTGATTTTCTTTAACATTTCATAATGAGCAGCAGTTGAGTGGCACCCATAGCATAGTGGCAAAGGATGGCACAAATACTTATTTTTGACTGTGTTCCTCAAAGTTTTTATTCCACCATGCAGCTGCATTCCTACTAGATCCTACTTCTCCATTTTAGCAGGTAAAAGCAATCTGATACAGATTATACTATGCAGGATATACCGTGAGCCTCACAAAAGGAGAGCGGTCACCCAGAAGGACATCTTCCTGGTTTCGGTGTGTCTTGGCTTTGGATTACTGAATGAACAAATGGTGCTCCTGAGGATGAACATAGACAGCACATAACGAAGATGGAGGTGGAAATTTGGTCAGCCAACAGAAAAGGGCCACAGCCCTCCTGGGACAGCCACGCTGATGTAACGTGGCACAGCTGCCCTGACTGAGAGAGCCCCTGGGAAGTAGCATGGCACAACTGCCCTGAGTAAGACAGCCCCTGTGAGGTAACGTGGCACAGTCACCCTGAGCGAGAGTGCTCCTGTGAGGTAACATGGCACAGACACCCTGAACGAGAGAGCCCCTGTGACATAACATGGAACAGCCGCCCTGACTGAGAGAGCCTCTGTGAAATAACGTAGCCAGCCACCCTGAGCGAGGGAGGCTCTGTGAGGTAATGTGGCACAGACCCTGTGAGGTAACATGGCACAGCCACTGTGAGGTAACATGGCACAGCCACTGTGAGGTAACATGGCACAGCCACCCTGATTGAGAGGGCTCCTGTGAGGTAATGTGGCACAGCCACCCTGAGTGAGAGAGGCTCTGTGAGGTATCATGGCACAGCCACTGTGAGGTAACATGGCACAGCCACCCTGATTGAGAGGGCTCCTGTGAGGTAATGTGGCACAGCCACCCTGAGTGAGAGAGGCTCTGTGAGGTATCATGGCACAGCCACTGTGAGGTAACATGGCACAGCCACCCTGATTGAGAGGGCTCCTGTGAAGTAATGTGGCACAGCCACCCTGAGCGAGAGAGCCTCTGTGAGGTAATGTGGCACAGCCTTTGTGAGGTAACATGGCACAGCCACCCTGACTGAGAGGGCTCCTGTGAGGTAATCTGGCCCAGCCACCCTGAGCGAGAGAGCCTCTGTGAGGTAATGTGGCACAGCCTTTGTGAGGTAACATGGCACAGCCACCCTGACTGAGAGGGCTCCTGTGAGGTAATCTGGCCCAGCCACCCTGAGCGAGAGAGCCTCTGTGAGGTAATGTGGCACAGCCTTTGTGAGGTAACATGGCACAGCCACCCTGACTGAGAGGGCTCCTGTGAGGTAATCTGGCCCAGCCACCCTGAGCGAGAGAGCCTCTGTGAGGTAATGTGGCATAGTCCCTGTGAGGTAACATGACACAGCGACAGTGAGGTAACGTGGCACAGCCACTCTGATTGAGAGGGCTCCTGTGAGGTAATGTGGCACAGCCACCCTGAGCGAGAGAGCCTCTGTGAGGTAATGTGGCATAGTCCCTGTGAGATAACGTGGCACAGACACCCTGAGCGAGAGCCTGTCTGAGGTAACGTGGCACAGACAGCCTGAGCGAGAGAGCCCCTGAGAGGTAACGTGGGACAGATACCCTGAGCGAGAGAGCCCCTGTGAGGTAACATGGCAAGATGCCCCTAGTCAGATCCTGTGAACAAGTTAAGATGGCACAGCCACTTTGTTGTACTAAACAGCGCCTGTACGAGAAGCTGGAGTATTCCCAGAGCCATCAATGCAATGTCACTGATTAGAAGGCAGGGTAGGAAATTAAACGAAGCAGATGAATTAAAGCCAGACTCCACAGGCTGCATCTGTTCCTCCATTCTCTTTGGGTGCAACACTGATATAGCTTTAAAAAGTAAATTTAGTGCTGAGGAAAGCTGCCAAGCTGATGGCCCTGGAGACTGAAGTTCTCAATGTTTCTCTAACTTGAGTAAAGCAGAGGAACGCAGCGATGGTTCCAGCTTCCTATCAGCATGCCTCAGCCCAGATTAAGTCTTCTGAAAAAGGCAACTAGGTGGGAATGTCCTGCCAAGACTTGTTACCTCCCACAGAGAGGTTAGGTTGGGAGTTACTGTAGCTCAGAGCTGGAAGGAGTTGAACACAGCAGCAGTGTTCCTGATCATCCAATCTGAGATGCTGCAGCAACAGTTGGACCCCAGAGACAAACAAATCCGACACAAACATCCATGGTGCAGAGTGCAGACCGGCAAACACCTACGCCCCATGATGATACTGGCATGGAATGCGGACTGGAGTGTGAACACCCTGCAGCTTCCTTGCCTTTGCCTTGTCCACACCTATAATGTACAGAGAAAAAGGGGAAGATCCATTTAGGAGTCATTTGAATGATAGGCATCTTCATGATATTAAGACATATAATAATAGCTTGACAAGCTAGTCTGAAGAGCCCGGACTATTTCATAGTGGATACAGAAGTACCTGCCATTCATGAGACCAATCTTGCCACCTAGGTATATAGGGGGAACCTAAACATTCCTCTATATACCAATGAGAGCCTCCCTTATTAGCTACCCCTGCATTCATAAACCCTTGATGCCTAAAATAGACAGATTATAAATAGTTGGCTTGGCCAATTCTGTGAGCAGCTTAATGATATGATCTCAAGATTTAGTAAGAATCTCCAACAGAGCAACTGAAAATAAAATGGTAAGGCAGTAGGGGGGAGAATAGTAGCTGGAAGGTGCAAAGGGGAATGAATTAGCGGCTACAGTATTACTCCTACCAGCTTTCCAGCCATCCAACCACTAGAGGGCAATGGAGTCTCAGTCCCCTAACTTTAAAAATCTCTTAATGAGAAATGGCAACGTAACAGAAAGAAAGAAAGAAAGAAAGAAAGAAAGAAAGAGATATGGTTCCCTAGCCAGCTGTTTCTAAACACAGGTTACTTGTATTGCACCACAGGATGAGGGAAAAAGTAGGGGTGTATCTCTAAGAAACGTGACTGGTTTTGTCCCCTTTCCATACTGTACCTTTCATTGTTTCTGGGTTGGTTTCCACCCTTCCAAGCAATACGATCCATCATTTGAAGGATGGCACCATGCTGGTTCCTGCTGCTCTGAAGAAAGACAACAACTGCATTTAGAATAAAAGATTGTCAAGCAGATCACAGATGTCATTCAAAACCGATCTCAGAGAAAAACATTAATACAGGCAGCTCCCTGCACAACCATAGTTAATTCACTCCTTGCAGATATCTCCCTGAGCTGCAAAAAGGCTCCCTGAGTCTAGCAATGCTGTCACTATAGGCGCTAGGTATCTGAGCAGATGCATAGCTAATTCAAGGCAGGTCTTTTTGGCTTCTTCAGAGGAAAAGACTGTGATTTAAAAGACAGGGGAAGCAAAAATGCACCATCTGGATTTCATCACGTGAATTCCAAATTTCAAAACAAGGGTAACATGAAAATGAGAGTCTATTTCTGAGTCAAGGAGGTCTCCACGGTATTTGCCTTTGGTGGCTCAGACCACAGGCTGTGCTGATGAAGAAATGTTATGTGATGCTCTCTTTGACTTAATTATTCCTGGACACCCTGCTGGAACGTTCTGAGCTGCTTATTGAACTATCTGTCGAGCCTGCATGTGACGAGGAACTCACCAAGAGCCGGTAATCAGGGCCGAGCTCTCTTCCACCATTTCCCTTCTGCCTTTGTTACTTGCCCCATCTCTCGTTGCCTGGGCTCCGCTGCATGGCGTTATCTAAATAAGAAACAGGGTGTTCCCAGCATGGTACAGACACTCAGGGCTCAATAGACAGTGCATTTTACCAACATCAGGGTGGTGGGCCCAGCCAGCGTGGGGAGAACTCAGAGGTAATCCTCAGTTGCAACACACACACCTCTCTCCACCCAGCCTTCTCTCAACTGCCTAAGCCTCTGTGGTGAGATCTCAAAGGGGCATGACCCCACTTCTAGCTTCTCAGACCTACTCCCCATTACCACCCTGCCCCACAACTAAATGCCCCAACACTAGATGCTTCTCTCTCATCACAAGAGATGACCCCCCGCACCTCCATGCCAAGCTTTTCAGCCATCCTGCAGGTCTCCCTCTGGAAGCCGCCATAACCCACCTCCCTCCCATTCCTCCCCTTCCTTCCCAGTGTGTGCACCTGGACAACCCAACTCCCTCACCTGAGAGGAGGAAAGCAGATTGCCTATGCCAGGGATCAGGCAGATATGGGCAGCATGAATCCTTCTTGGCAAGATGCCCACTGCACCTCACTCTCACCAGCCACCCCGCTGCTGAATGCCTCCTACTCTCTTGATTGAACTGTCTATTACCTAAATAAAATTCATGTGATTCCCCCCTCCCAGGCTATTTGCATAATTGTGAGTACACTGTATATATAAAGACACCCATCCTTTGGTTGAAGGTAAAGGCAAGCACTATCCAGGCTATTGACTGGGTAACATATTTCTGTGGGGCTATTTTTAAGCATGTGTTATTTATCCAGTATAGTACCAGGCCTATTTTTAAGGCTACCCTGGGACTGCACATATGCTGAAGAGTCTAAGTGGCTTTGTCTGAGCAGAGAGACCCACAGAGAGCTATTGAAGGCTTGGGATTGGGGCTTGCTGGGCAAGGGGGTGGTTCATGGCAGTCAGGGAGGAGATAGAACCCGCACAGACATGTTGAGGAGTGACATCTGAGGGTGAAATTCATCCCTGGGCAGAGAGCAGCACAAGGTCTAGGCACCAGAGAAGTCATATTCCAGCCCTATTTTGAGGTGCAGGGAAGACCTAGGACTAGCCTTCTGCACAAAAATTTCACCCGTAGGCTGTTACTACAACCTCAAGGCTGTACTGGAAGTAGTGGTGGAGTGTGTGTAGGAGGAGCAGGTTGTGTGTGTATGTGCGTGCACGAGCGGTGGAAGAGGGGTGGGTGGGTTGGGTGTTGAATCTGTATAGCTGTGGATCCACAATCCCTGCCCTATTACACCCTCAAATCCCCCTGCATACTGGCATGCAGAGAGCCCTCCACTATGGCCCAGAGAGGATACAGCTCTATTGAACTGGCACCCTGGGGCAAATCTTGTGCAGTCCTGCTACGTTCAGGTCCCTCCACCCTCAGGGGCCCAATCTTGCGGCTGATTTATACAAAAAACACCAGATGAGCTCTCTGAATGCTCTGTGCACATGGCCATTGCAGGGTCAGGACCCCCTTGAGTTCAGCTCTGTTGGTTGCATGTGCTGGAGTACGCTGAATCCCCATTTATGTCTGGGAAAGCTGCATGAGCATATTGAGTGATCCAACAGAGTTCTGGACCAAAAGCTGTTGCCATGCGATGGCTTTTTGGAAATGGTGTGATAGATAGATAGATAGATAGATAGATAGATAGATAGATAGAACAAAAAACTCTAAAACAGATCTGTAGTTTGGTTCAGATATTAATTATTATTGTGGTTGCTATTGTCATTATACTACTTTGAAAGCAGTATAGAAATACAAAGCAAAGAGAGCACTTCACAGAACAGAGGGTTTTGCTTTATTGTACGGTGAAAGCTTTCATAACTGCCCAATTATCCTAGTGCAGCCTCACGAAAGTCAGGAGGGTGTAATTGAGCCCAGACTGTGGCCTATAGCAGAGCCAGGGAAAGAGAGGGAGGAGAACAATGAAAAGCTTCATCATCTAGATACTTTATTTTACCAAATTCAGCTAGATTCCAGTACTAAATGGTTTGGGAGGAAATTCCTCCCTTTACAGAGAGACACCACAAGAACGATACACCACTTGAACCTCACTAAAATCTTATTCTGTGAACAGAGAAGCAGTGCTGTCCAGTAGCTAAGGACACTGACCTGGGAGGCCAGAAACTTGGATTCTCTTCTTGGTTCTGCCACCAATCTACTGTAAGACTTTGTGCAAATCGTTTCCCTTCACTGTGCTTGTTTTCCCCTCCCAGCCTTGTCTGTGTACTTCTTTAGGGGCAAAGACTGTCTCTTGCCATGTGTTTCTTCCCCTCCTAGCACAAGGAAGCCCTGATCTCAGTCGATGCTACTATAATCCAATTAGTGACCACGCTGGCCCTCCATTCAGGAAGATGAATTTTATTTGCCCAGCTCTGACCCTTCTGTATGTTTTGCAGGGGAGAGAGGTCATGTTGATTGAACTCCAGAATGGCTTGTTCAAGCTTTTGAACACTGCGGTCCAAATAAATGCTCAGTATCAGCAGCTGGGCTGAGCCCTTTTCTGCCAAGCTGTAGCTTTAAGTGAATGTTTATCGCTATGTTATAAACTCCAGAAAACAGGAGAAGGCAGTGGAAGTGCTGACTCAGCCTTCACTAAATGCCAATGATCTACAAAAGCATTAAAAGGGGGGAGGATGAAAAATAGAGTTATTTTCACTGTCCCATGAGCCCCTGGTGAAGGACACGCTGCACGCAGCATCACCATTAATATTTATGGGCACGACACCGACCCACAAACATTGGCAATCAGAGGCACTCCACTTTGGGAATTAATACAGCTCTGCTTGGCTGGGGTCTTGGTACAGAGGAGCAGGCAGGGGATGCTGGGATGTGCAGGGAGATCTTAAAAAATTAGAGATTGACCTTTGGAGGGCAGAAACCATGCCAACCAACTCCTCAAATCCTTGGCCTGCTGTCCAAAGCTGCTTTCTCTATTACCCTGGCACACCCAGAAACACTAGCCAGACCCCAGCACCACATTTTCTGTTACCCAATGTTCCACAGTTCCTAAGCAGACCCAGCAGCATGTTCTCTACTACCTGATGCTCCCAGGCACCCAAGCCAGAACCAGTGCTACAGTCTCCATCACAGGGAAGTTCTCTGGTCCAGCTGCCTAGCACTATCCCTGTATTCTCAGATTGTTGATTTGAGTAATACAGGGATCTCTCAAGAACAATTTGCAAACAAGCACCCCAGTAAAACCAGTCCTTGTTCATACACAAATCTCGGCCAAGCACTGAGTCATGAAGGCCACAACCTGACAGATACTGAATAAGAGCCAAGTCCCACACCCAGGACAATAATTACTGTTTATCCACATGTGTGAACATCACACACAAACACATAGCTCAGAGTGACCCATGCACCCCTTCTGAAACATACACTTCAAATATCTGGACATTTACCATTTGTGCCAGGTTGAATCTTGTTTGTGGGGGGCAGCACCCAATAATCCTTCATCCTTGCTAGAAGCTCATGCTTAGGCACCAGGGGCTACAGAGAAGGGGTAGCAGACTAACAATTCCTGATGCCCCCAGGAATGTGGGTATGTAGCAGGTGTGGTAAATAGATACTGATGACCCCCACATGGTGCTTGCTTAGAAGCTGATCTCCAGGAGCTGGCAAATTTTGATAAAATTCAAGGGAAATAATATTATAAACCCCCCTTTTTAACAAAACTTTTACAAATTTGAGCCACAAAATAAGCACTAAATTTTCAGAAGTGGCCAGTGGTTTTGGATGCCCAGTTAGAGACACCACCTTAAAGGGTGGCTCCATTGAAGCACTGAATGGCAAAACCTCCACTGATGTCTCTGGTGCCAGGATTTCACCCCTGATTTTCAGAAGGTAGATGGTCAGCCTTTTCTGAAAATCAGGCCTTTTTAAAGATATCTCAAGCTGGGCACTCCAGTAACTGAGTTATGCAAAATCACTGGACACTTTTGAAAGTTTAGGCTTAAAATTCCAATAAAAAATAAACATCAGAAACCAAAAGAAGTTCCACCACTAGAGAAGAGGGGAGGCAGAGGAAAAAGGGTAGTGATCCAGATTACCTGAGTGGTCTGGGTGTGAAGCTGAATCAACACTTGGGGACATGTGGACAATGCTGAAATCTCATGAGTTTGCCTTGGCTCAGGCAGGAAATGGCTGAAATCTTGTGAGATTAGTGGTTCTCTTAAGATTTCAGTGGCCGCTGAAGTAGCAAACAGGCCTGTTCCAGACTAATCTCCAACCAGGTACCAAAACCTTAAGGGCAGATGTGGCTCTGTGAATTTGAATCTCACCTACTCACACACAGTTCAGTGGGGTTTGGATTCAAGGATCTGAACTGGAGACAATGCGATTCAGCTCCATTTTGTACAGCACCTTCCCTACTGTGTGCCAAAATGCTTTACAGAATTCAGCAGAGCTGATGGTGATGGGTCAGATTCCAAAAAGATGGTGTAGTGGGATGGTGTAAATTACAACTCTTTGTGTCCACCAGACACTCTAAGCGATCCCGGTGGAGGAAAGGTCTCTTTCACCGTGATTCTCTGCTTTAACTCCTACGAGAACATAAGAGCTGCTCTCGTGAGAGCACTGAATCTACAGCACCCAGCTTAGTTGTGTCTAATCTCATTGTGCTTCCCGGCCAGTCCCGCTCACATCTCAGTGGTGGCCCTTCAGGGTCTATGTCCAGCCCCATAACACACTGGAAGGTGCGTGGGGCTGCATCCACCCTGCATCATTGCAGGCTTGCCACCATGCTGACTTCCCACTGCTGAGCACCTCAGACAGGGACGGTGGCAGCTCAAACCTGGCCCACAGAGACAGCTAGTAAATAGGGAAGGAAGGAGCAAGTTACTACAAAGTGGAATCAAACAGCATAAGAATGGCCCTATTAGGTCAGACCAAGGGCCCATCTAGCCCAGTATGCTGTCTACCGACAGTGCCAGTGCCAGGTACTCCGGAGAGAATTAGCAGAACAGTTAATCATCAAGTGATCTGTCCCCTGTCTCTCATTCCCAGATCCTGGCAGAGGCTAGGAACACCATTCCTCCCCATCCTGGTTAATAGCCATTGATGGACCTATCCTCCATGAATTTATCTACTTCTTTTTTTAACCCTGTTATGGTCTTGGCCTTCACAACATCCTCTGGCAAGGAATTCCACAGGTTGACTGTGCACTGTGTGAAGAAATACTTCCTTTTGCTTGTTTTAAACCTGCTACCTATTAATTTCATTTAGTGACCCCTAGTTCTTGTGTTGTGAGAAGTAGTAAACAACACTTCCTTATCTACTTTCTCTACACCAGTTATGATTTTATAGACCTCAATCATATCTCCCCTTAACCGTTTCTTTTCCAAGCTGAAAAGTCCTAGGCTTATTAATCTCTCCTCAGATGGAAGCCGTTCCACACCCCTAATCATTTTTGTTGCCCTTTTCTGAACTTTTGCCAATTCCAATATATCTTTTTTGAGCTGGGGCAACCACATCTGCACACAGTATTCAAGATGTGGGCATACCATGGATTTATATAGAGGCAACATGATATTTTCTGTCCTATTATCTCTATCTTTCTTAATTATTCCCAACATTTTGTTTGCTTTTTTGACTGCCGCTGCATATTGAGTGGATGTTTTCCACTCAAGCTGGGAGGAGATGTAGCATTTCCTTGCTCTGCAAAACTCCCTTAGCCCAGCACATTTTAATAGGATTCAAGAGGGTCTTTCTTTGCTCTCCTCTATTTAGAAGTCGGCCGCATGGTCAGGAATGACAGAACCAGCTGGGGACAGGGATTGGTTAAAACAAGAAGAAGTTTTTTCCTTTCTCTCCCAATCGGGTTTAGGCACCGATATGCCCATTGAAAGTCAGTGGCAGCTGAGCATCCTTAGGCCCTTTGCAAATCCCAGAGTTCCAATCAAGAATCAGTTGAGCATCCCCTTTCTCCTCCCATCCCCCAGTTCATCTCCCTGGAAACAGTGACCATCTCCCCCCATACCTCTTGTGGCTGACAAGAAGCAGGACAGATCCATTCTGGATTTTGGCCTCCTTCACGGTCTCCTCCTCCCCAAGCTGCCTGGCGTTGTAGTAAAAAGTCTTCTTCCAAGAGGTGATGCCCTCTCGCACCAGTTGAGCCCGCAGGTCCATCACCTTGTCCGTGGGCTTGACAGTGAGGGGAATCAGCAAGTCCTCGTCAGCCAAGTGCACCTTAATGTGGTACCTCTTCCAGCGGGAAAGGCTCCTTCGCAGGGTCTCCATCCTCTTGGGCCTGGCAGACTGGCCAGCGTGGCCCTGAGGGACATCCAGCTGTGTTGGTGAATGGCTGCAAATGAGCTTCCTGCAGTGAACACCCTACACCTCTTGCCAAACCTGTTCCTCCCAGCTGCTACGCTGCATGCTTCACATTCCAGGGAAGAGCTCATCTCAGGTACTGGCTTCCACAGACATGTGCAAAGCCTGCTGGCTGGGAAATATTTGTAGGAGTCATTTCCCACCCCGCAAATGCCATAACAATTATAATTATATTTGCAAAGGGCAAAGACTCCCAAAGCACTCCAAAGACTGGTATTTAGAGACCATAGATGGGTGGGTGCATTAAAGAGCTGGAGAGCTTTAGTAAGATCCCTTCCACTAGTACTAAAATGCAGCCACCTCTGAGATGGAACCCAGCAACTGTTTAACAGTCACATTGCACCACACCATGGCAGTTTAAATCAGGAAAAGAAGAACACTCCCTTCAATGGAGATTAGATAGGCAGAGTATGTAATTAGACATGTGGAAATTTGGGCAGGACTTCAAAACTAATTAATACCTCATCCCATATGAAAAGTGCAATGGAATCTTAAACAACCACAATGTTCTTTGTTTTACATCTCAGCTGAGACATTGTACACTGAATAAGTGACATTCACCAGGTGCATAGGCTGTGTGTCACCCTGTGCTCCTAACACCACCATGCGGACTCAACAAGATAAATACCACATGCTAGTTCATCAGCACTACTTCCTGTTCCTGGAGGGTGGTTCATCTGAGTAATGATCTCTCCAAGTCCTCTTAGCACATGAGAAATGACAGCATCACAAGGCTGCAGAAAAAAATGCACGTGAGCACTGCAAACAATATAGAGACCTAAACCAGAGAAGGGGGAAATTTTGCTTGCCAAACTTTTTTTTTTGGCAGAAAAATGTACATTTGGTGAAATCAAAACATGTTGCAAATTTGAGTTAACTTCATCAGATTGTTCCAAGTTAACAAAAAAAATCCTAAAAAATATCCAAACAAATGGAAACATTCTGATATTTTCAGTTCAAAATGACTTACCAAATTACCAGCAAATTGAAAAATCCATTATTCATACAGCTGTAATCTAAATACCAATGGTAACAAACTGTCCCCTCCTAAATCTAAATATACCACTGTGACAGAGGAAGTAGTCAGCTATAGGAGTCATTTATAATTGAATGTTCATCAGGGCAGTTGGTGGCAGATGTGGAAGAGAATACTTTAGAGCAAAGATCATCTAGTTAAGGAAGTCGTGTTTTTTCAAAAAGATCTGGTCACATTCTTATCTTGTACGCAATTTCCTGCAGCCATATTACATGAATAATTCTCCATGGACCCTCTTTTGTACCCAGAATAGTGTCTTTTGACCAAAGTACTGCAACCATTTGTCTTCAAAGACTTTGCTGTATTATACACAGCCAAATTCTCAAAGGAGTTCAGCTCCCATTTATACTCCTAAATGAACTGGCCGGATATCCAGATATGGTGAGCACCCAGCAGCTCCCACTGAGAACAATGGAGAATCTGCCCCCTTCCCCCACAAACCCTCTCCCCTTTGAGTGCAATGGAAAATCCCAACCCCCCATTAAGAACAATGGAGAATCACCCCCACTATCCCCACTGAAGACAATGGAAGTTGCTGGATGCTGAGCACTTTTGCAAATCTGGCCAATATAATTTAGGGATCATGGTTTGATGGGAGCCAGGATGCCTGGGTCCTATTGACAGCTGTGCTACTGACTCACTGTGTATGTGTGGGTGAGTCACATCACAGCGTTGTGCCTCAGTTTACCCTTTTGTAAAATGGGAGTAATGAAAACCTATCTGGGAGGTGGGCGGTTATTATGAACACCTTGGATAAAATGATAACAGCACTTTTCACTGCAGTGGTGTCTTCCACTGGAGGGTTTCAAAGTGTTTACAAACATCATAAGCTTGGCAACAGCCTCAAAGGCAGGTCCTCAAGTAAAGTCAGCATAAGATCACCATTTTACAAAAGGGGAAACTGAGGCACAGAGCGGTTAAAGCCAGCTTTTCTAATTTGGGTGCCTAAAGCTAGGCAGCTAACATTTTATCTTGACACCAGAACTAGGAGTCCAGAAGTCAATAGGCACTGCTGGTGTTCAGCAGCTCTGAAAATACACCACCTGACTTAACAGCCAAAATATGGATCTAGGAGTAAAATTCACCCCCATGCAGAGGGCCTCGTGCATCGCCTCTGTAATGGGTGAATTTCACTCTATGGGCCAAATTCACCCTTGGTGTAAAGCCATAGACTTGACTTGAGTCAGAACTGATCCGTTTCCCACTGATGTCATTGACACGGATCAGAGCTGAATCCCTCCCCAGACACCACCAAGTCTGAATACTGTGGCCAGCACCACTTGCCCAGAGGGTGCCAGGGGAAGCACAAAGCACTCTCATTTCAAAGGAGCCTGTCTGCTGTCAGCCCCTTCATCTGATTCATTCTTCTAGCCTAGGTGGCAGCCTGACAACTGACAAATACCTTTCAGATAGCTCCTGTTTGTTTTTAGAGCTGCTCTTTCCAACTGGGGCTTGGATGTGTATCATTAAATAGAGAGGGAAAGATCGCAGTGGAAGGAAAACACTCAGATCTAGTTGCTGAGCTTTATTTATTTTTGCCTGCAAGAAGTCTGCAAACTTCTCTGGGCTCTTCCACCAGCCCCTGCTATAGGGGGTTTAATTTTGGGGAAAGGGCCAACATCCCAGCCCGTGGAAGCAGAAAGGGTGGCAGAGAAGGTGGGTGATGAAATATTTAAGCTCGGCAGCCCACGCTGGGCCATGTGAATGTCTAATGCCAGTTCCAATTAATTTTGAATTTTTCATTAAGCCATTATTAAAAGCAGAAGGACAGCAGAAATAAGGGGAATTGACTTGGGCAGTATATTAAGTACCTTAGTTTTGCCTGAGGATGTTTTATTATCTGTCTAAGGTAATTATTTCACAAGCTCCTGGTGGTTTGTGGGCTAAACAGAGGTACAGGATAAAATTCTATGCTCTTCCCTCAAAGTTATTTTAATCTTTCTCCTCTGCTCATCCTGCTTGGGTCATGTGTCTGGCCTGTCATATCTGTCTGGAGGGCAAGATAGGAAGTCAGAGTTCTGTGACTGTGTGATAATGCATAACCCCAGCATTACTTACAAATCAAATCAAACCTTATTGACTTATACTTGTTCCCATATCAAAGGCAAACAGAAGATGTGCAAACATCCAGGGAAACACACGTTAGGAAAACAAGAAAAGCAGTTTAAAAGCAGGTGGGCTATGAAATACAATATTTTTTTTAAACGAAACAAAACGTCAATGTTTTAAAAGGCTGGCAAGTCTCCTTGCTCCTGAAAGAGATTCATGCTCCTCTGTCATCATTTACAAAATGCCTAAAAAGAAAAATTCCCCTGTAATTTGCAACTTCAATTAGCGTAAAGAGCTTGGCCCAGTTCTTCTATAAGGGAATGGACAAAGTACGATCGGCAAGTAAATGAATTTCAGACTATATCCATAGCACGGGGAAGCCAGCAGCAAACACCTGAGTATCGTAAAACAGGACTTTGGGAAGAGCATATGACTGGGTTAAAAAGCAAATGGCCATATTCTCTGCTTTGTTATGGAGGTGTAAATCCAGAGTAACTCCATCAGCTTTGGTGGAATTATGCCAGATTTACACCCATGGAACGTAAAAGCAGAATTTAGCCACACCAAGTCACGTACCTTATCATCATTTAGAGTGAAATTCACCCCTATGTGGAGGGCAAGCGCAAGGAACATTAACATCCCACTCAGACCCATAGAGCTCACTGCAGTTTAAGCAGGTCTTAAAGGGTGCCTAAACCTGGTGCTGGTTCCCCACACCAGCGTGAAATTCACCTTCAGAGATGATACAAGAACCTAAGAGTCATTATATTGGTCAGACCAGTTGTCCAGCAAGGCAAGGATCCTCTGCCTTCGGTGCCCAGAAAAACAAGAAGCTGCATGATACCCCAGTGATGCAACACTGTCCATAGAAGTGGTGATGGGGAAGGGAGAGGAATCCCTACCTGACCTGTGAAGAGATTAGCCCTGAAGCATGAGAGTGAGAGCATACCTATGATGAGATATACAGGAATACCATGTATATAAATATCACACTGGATGACAAGACCTTGGGACAAATGCACCCTTAGGCAGGTTATATGAAAGCAGAGCCTGGCCCCTTTGATAGCAGAATTGGTACCATTGTACAGAATAATGCAATAATGAAAACATGTAACTGAAAGCAAAAATTATGTCTGTATCACATAGATCAGTGGCATAAACACATATACGAGCAACAAAAGGGCATGATAACACTATAGTAAAAGAACTTTACTTTTCTAAAGAGCTTTACATATGGGATGGGAACTGAGTTACTGGGATGGGAACTGAGTTACTGCAGAGAATTCTTTCTTGGGTGCTGGCTGGTGAGTCTTGCCCACATGCTCAGGGTTTAGCTGATTGCCATATTTGGGGTCGGGAGGGAATTTTCCTCCAGGGCGGATTGGCAGAGGCCCTGGAGGTTTTTCGCCTTCCTCTGCAGCGTGGGGCATGGGTCGCTTGCTGGTGTATTCTCTGCAGCTTGAGGTCTTCATATCTTAATTTTGATGATTTCAATAACTCAGTCATGGGTTTGGGGTTGTTATAAATGTGTATGGGTAGGGTTTTGTGGCCTGCCTTGTGCAGGAGGTCAGACTAGATGATCATATTGGTCCCTTCTGACCTATGAGTCTATGAGCCTATGAGCTCTATATGAACATTTAAATGTGTTTAACAAAGCAGCTGAGAGAAATTCTGTGCCTGCGTGTGCGGCAGGTCAGGCTGGCCTGTCGTCACATTCTCTTCTGGTCTTGGAATCTGTAAATCTATTAATCCCACTCTTCAACCCCATCCTTCATGGGTCATTGGGAGAATATGATTGCCTGCATTGCCCTCAGCATGCTCACAATACTTGTAGCTCTGCGTTAAGACAATATGTACAAAGAAATGTCACGCTTCATGCTTTCAGCCAGTCATCTATAGGGGTCCAGAAGGAATTTTTCACCCCAAAGCATCAGAGATTGGCTACAGTTGGAAACTGGATATAGGACGGACTGGACAAGTGCTCCAGAGGTGGTACAAAGAATCCCCTCTTTTAGATGCTTGGCTGATAGGTCTTGCTCATGGTCTAAGTGATCACCAGATTTGCGGTCAGGAGGGAATTTCCCCCCAGGTTAGATTGGCAGGGGCCACAGGCGGGTTTCACCTTCATCTACAGCATGGGGCATGGACTGCCTGCTGGGATCATTTGGGTATATCCAACCTAATCAATTCTCAGCCATTGCAGAGGCTTCATGTCCTGCTGGCACTGTGGTCTCTTCTGAGCTTTGCCTATGATACACTACAGTGTAGTCTCCTGAAGACCAAAATATTTCAGTCTAACTAAAGTCATTGGGATCATTATAGGATATGTGTGAGAAATGTAATGGCCTGCGGTATACACGTGGTCAGACTAGCTGACCTAATGCTCCCTTCTATTTAAACTCTATGAAATGGGTCCTAGGTCCTATCTGGCAAACAGCTAATAGAGATTTTCCTTTAGCTCAATGGGTAGGGACTGTACTTTTGGGCAGGAAGTTCTGAATTCAGAATAATGGCGAATAGGAAGCCAGGGGATTTAATCACTAATAACAAGGGTTCAAAAAGGAACTAGATAAGTTCATGGAGGATAGGTCCATCAATGGCTATTAGCCAGGCTGGGCAGGAATGGTGTCTCTAGCCTCTGTTTGCTAGAAGCTGGAATGGGGGACAGGGGATGGATCACTTGATGATAACCTGTTCTGTTCATTCCCCCTGGTGCATTGGCCACTGTCGGCAAACAGGATACTGGGCTAGATGGACCATTGGTCTTACCCAGTATTGCCATTCTTATGTTTTTATAAGTATGAGCCACATTTTACATAGGGGAAACTGAGGCACAGATCAGTGACAGTAACTGGCCTGAAGTCACTGGCAGAGTGAGACATAGGGTCCAAGCAGCCTCTTGCTTCTCTTGCCAGAGTAGTAGATTCAGTTCCATAACATGTACAATGACAAGGATCATTTATTAATTCTCATCACTTTGTAGATTTCTATTGTCATCTACTTCTTTGATTCCCCGCCATCACCTCAGCAGTGATGGCATAACAGGGCAGGGAAAGAAGAGGAGACAGGGAAACAAATATAATAGCAATAAATAATCCCTACTCTTTATCCAGTGCGTTTTCCTCAGTAGATCTCAAAGCATTTTACAAAGGAGGTCAGGATCGTTATCCCCATAATAGATGGGCACAATTCTTAGTTTTTCAGTAGCTGTGATCACAATTTGCCACCTGCCAGGCTGTTTTCCAGCTGCCATTTTCTTATTCTAGTATGACGTAAGAGCCAAGATGTTGCTGCGGAGGGCAATGAGCTCTCTTGTTTTTTGGATAGAGACCCACATCTGGGAAAGGGCAGCACAATCATACGACTTTTCCAACCGAGCCACTTTGTCAGTGACTGGGGAGGCTTGTCTGATTCCTGGAGCTTTGTAATCTCATGCCTTGCAGTCAATAAAGCCAAACAGTAAGGATTTTCACCAATGTTTGCTGCCTGTGAATTCATGGCTGGGAGCAGGCAGACTGCAGGGGATGAAGATTCCCTTATTTGAGATTCAGTTGCCCTTATCTTGCTCTGCATAACTGCAAATGTTGTTATTGATCCAAAAATGATCCAGCCCTTCTTTAAATCGGGTCCCAGCATTTAACTTGCTGACCTGCTCCTGCAGTCAATGCCATAGCTAATAGCACTCCATGGGAAGATACTCTTCCGTTTATTTCATCTTAAATGTAACCTGCCAGCTAGGTCATCAAATGCTGCAACCTCCTGTGCTATGGGACAGCATAAATAATCATTATGTGTATTACTGTAGCAACCAGAGACCCCCAGCTAGGATCGGAGCCAGATTGTGCTAGGGGTTTTATACACATGTAAAACAGGAAGGTGCCTGCCCCAAACAGTTTACAAACTCAGTGACAGACCTTGCTTTCTACAGTGTAATACTCTCCTGGGACAGAGATCTTTCATTTATTAAATAAGAGATCCCACTGTATATTAGGGTTCCATTTACAAATATAGAGGACTAATAAATTATGAATATTTTAATAAATGGTTAATCAACTGGATAGTTTGTTTGAGCCCAACAGAGTTGTTAAACTGCTGCTAAGTATGGCTTATAGCCACCTATAATACCTTCTACACATGTGCTTAAACCTAGAGCAAGTCAGGAAAAGTCTCATGAAAAATGTCAAGCTTTCAGAATTTTTCTCCATCCCAAAAAGCCACAGTCTTGAAATTTTTCATGAACCAAAAATCCAGACTTTTTTTTTTACGTCAATTGAAATGTTTCATTTCAATAAATTGGAAACGTTTTGTTCAGACCTAAAATGTTCTTATTTAAAAAACACTAATGTAAAATAATGCACATTTCTAAATGAAACTGTGAGCTGAAAATTGAAATATTTCATTCCAAAAAATATCAAAACAGGACAGTTTCAATTTTTTTTTCTTTTCTTCAAAACAAAAAGCATTCATCAAAACCAACATGCTCCTGTGCAAAGTTTTGGTCTTGGCAAATTGGCATTTTCTGATGAAAAATGTTTTGTTGAAAAATCCCAACCAACTCTATTTCTAACCAACTAGAACAGGGGTCGGCAACCTTTCAGAAGTGATGTGCCGAGTCTTCATTTACTCACTCTAATTTAAGGTTTTGTGTGCCAGTAATACATCTGAACATTTTTAGAAGGTCTCTTTCTATAAGTTTATAATATATAACTCAACTATTGTTGTATGTAAAGTAAATAAGGTTTTTAAAATGTTTAAGAAACTTCATTTAAAATTAAATTAAAATGCAGAGCCTCCTGGACTGGTGGCCAGGCCCCGGGCAGTGTGAGTGCCACTGAAAATCAGCTCGCGTGCCGCCGTTGGCACACGTGCCATAGGTTGCCTACCCCCGATCTAGAACATACACTGTTTCATAGATTCATAGACTCTAGGACTGGAAGGGACCTCAAGAGGTCATCAAGTCCAGTCCCCTGCCCTCATGGCAGGACCAAATACTGTCTAGACCATCCCTGATAGACATTTATCTAACCTACTCTTAAATATCTCCAGAGATGGAGATTCCACAACCTCCCTAGGCAATTTATTCCAGTGTTTAACTACCCTGACAGTTAGGAACTTTTTCCTAATGTCCAACCTAAATCTCCCTTGCTGCAGTTTAAGCCCATTGCTTCTTGTTCTATCATTAGAGGCTAAGGTGAACAAGTTTTCTCCCTCCTCCTGATGACACCCTTTTAGATACCTGAAAACTGCTATCATGTCCCCTCTCAGTCTTCTCTTTTCCAAACTAAATAAACCCAATTCTTTCAGCCTTCCTTCATAGGTCATGTTCTCAAGACCTTTAATCATTCTTGTTGCTCTTCTCTGGACCCTCTCCAATTTCTCCACATCTTTCTTGAAATGCGGTGCCCAGAACTGGACACAATACTCCAGTTGAGGCCTAACCAGCGCAGAGTAGAGCGGAAGAATGACTTCTCGTGTCTTGTTTACAACACACCTGTTAATGCATCCCAGAATCACGTTTGCTTTTTTTGCAACAGTATCACACTGTTGACTCATATTTAGCTTGTGGTCCACTATGACCCCTAGATCTCTTTCTGCCATACTCCTTCCTAGACAGTCTCTTCCCATTCTGTATGTGTGAAACTGATTGTTCCTTCCTAAGTGGAGCACTTTGCATTTGTCTTTATTGAACTTCATCCGGTTTACCTCAGACCATTTCTCCAATTTGTCCAGATCATTTTGAATTTTGACCCAGTCCTCCAAAGCAGTTGCAATCCCTCCCAGTTTGGTATCGTCCGCAAACTTAATAAGCGTACTTTCTATGCCAACATCTAAGTCGTTGATGAAGATATTGAACAGAGCCGGTCCCAAAACAGACCCCTGCGGAACCCCACTTGTTATACCTTTCCAGCAGGATTGGGAGCCATTAATAACTACTCTCTGAGTACGGTTATCCAGCCAGTTATGCACCCACCTTATAGTAGCCCCATCTAAATTGTATTTGCCTAGTTTATCGATAAGGATATCATGCGAGACTGTATCAAATGCCTTACTAAAGTCTAGGTATACCACATCCACCGCTTCTCCCTTATCCACAAGACTCGTTATCCTATCAAAGAAAGCTATCAGCTTGTTCATGTATGTAACATGCTTATACTTGTTATCAATCACTTCTTAAAACTTTATTAATCATGAATAAATAGAACCTGAATATAAAGTGGAATTGAATAATCTCCTGTGGGAATAGGTGGATTTCCCGTTGCTTAGGACATTTCAGACCAGGAAGGGTAAGAATACTAGGAAATATACCACACGGATCACAATGCTGCACGATGTGCTATGAGAGAAGAAGATAACTATGGAGGGATAAAGGCTAAAAGTCCCTAGTTATGCTATCACACTGCCAAGCTAGTATGGATTTGTAGAATGCTTGTGCCCTAGCGCCACATAACCTTACTCTACTTTACTAATCCACAGTGCACCATCCTTGACCAGAGCTATGGAAAGCTCCCCTTTGTCCTACTCCAAAGAGGCAAGCGATCAAGAGCTCTCCATCCCCAGCAAAAAAAATATAGCGCTTACGAAAAAGAAGGCCTGATGCTGGTCTCATTCACTCTGGCGCCAATCAGGACTAGCGTTGCTGAAGCTAGTGGAGTTACAACCAAGGTGGACCCCAGCGTGAGATCAGAATCAGGCTCTGAAAGTCCTCACAACTTCCTTGGCCCGCTGCCTGGCATCAATATTGCGTTGTTGGAGTTTGGGGAAATTGCATGGTGTGGGATTGAATTTAAAACTAATAGCAGCAAAGACAAACATACACAAAAAAAGCCACTCAGATCCTGCTTTGAAAGAGCAAACTATCCTTTTTTTGTGCACAGAGGACAAAAACTGCAAGTTTACAGAGCAAGATTTAGAGGTTACTTGGTGGAATTTTCTGGTGTAGGGGGGGAAACAACCACCCACATGTTAAATGATCTAGTCAAGTGCAGACAACGGGAAAGCTGAAAAATGGATCAGGGGGAAAGTATTTTTCTGTGGTTATTTGTTGCTGCGGTTCTTTATAACTCCCCAGATCGGAGATTCATGAGCCTGAGACAGAACCCTCACGCTCTATGGCTCAGCCAGTGGCAGCTACATGACTCACAGGGCTGCCAAGCCCAGGGGCAGCTGAAAAACAAGCAAAATTGCAAAATGTCTTGTAGAAACACCAGAAATAGAGATAAATGGTTTGTCACTGGAAAGTCTTGAAAATAACCTCCATGCCTTGAAGTAACCCCAGGCGAGGAAGAAAGCTGCTCCATCACCCCAGGCCCGGGAGAGTTTCTAGCATCCTGGAGTAGAAGGTTAAGGAAGTGCATTTCATCCACAGGCAAAACAGATTCAGAGAGGTCTTAAAAGGTGAAGTGGGTAGAAATAAAGAATTTGAGGCTCTTCCAGCTATTCCAATAGCAGCAAAATGGTAACGCAGCAATCCTGCGGCACATGCAGGAACCAGATTTGTTGATCTGTGCTGTCACCTGGTGGCCACAAAGGAGCCTAGCAGAAGTTCCACCAATCCCAGAAATTAAGAGCTGCAGCAGGGTTCACGTACTCTAACCAGGAAAAGCTCGCTTCCTACATCTCCTGATCCAAAGCCCATTGGAGTTAATGGAAATCGTCCTGTTGACAGAGAGGAAGGATTGTTCAGGGATTTGAACATTTGACTGGGAATTGGGAGAGTTGGATTCAATTCCCTACACTAACTCCCTGTTTTCCTGCAAGACCATCCTAGGGCATCCTTTAAGATCCTATATACTTTTGAGGACCTGGGACTTAGATTCTCTGTGTGTCTGTAGAGTGCCAGCATAGCTCTTCTCTAAGAGTGTGTGATGTACTGAGAAGATAAGTCTCTCCACGGCAGTGAAGATCCGCAGCTGGCCTGGGTCAGCCAACTCTGGCTCGCAGGGCTTGGGCTGTGGGGCTATAAAATTGCAGGGTAGACATTCAGGCTTTGGCTGGAGACTGGGGTCTGAGACCCCCCTTCCCCCCCAATGAGATGGGAAGGTCTCAGAGCCCCGGTTCGTTTGAGCCCAAATGTCTACACTGCAAGGCTGCAGTCCAAACCCAGAAAACTTGAATAAGCTGATTTGGGCCAGCCACAGCTGTGCTGCAGTATACAACTGCGCTTTTATCACAGGGTAGACATACACACAGAGTATGGGAATAGAGGCCATGGAAGTACCATAGATCGATAGGAACAGAGACAGCTGGCTGGTGTAAAGTCCCAGGGAACTTCGCTTGGGAGGTTTTCCCCAACAGACTAGCAGAACTGGCTGTCGAGAGGTTTCCTCCGATATTCAACCTAATTTTATCTTATTCCTCCTTGGCAGATTCCCCTTGTCCCAGCCCAAAGCAATTAGTATCCCTTCTTGCTGTATGCACAATAGGCAGCAGTCTGATCGGATCATTTGGAGTTACTGAGAATCTCATTATTTATATTACAAGTAGTGCCCAGAGACCTCAACCAAGATGACATCCCAATTGTGTAGGGGCTGTACAAACACAGGAGGAGATTGCCCTTGCTGCCAAAGATTTCACAGTCTGAAGGTATAAGACAGCAAATAGAAGAGTTGTTACAGATGGTGACGTTGAAGCACAGAGAGATTAAATGGTCACTCAAGATCAGACAGGCAGTCTATGGCAGAGCCAGGAATTGACCCCTGACTCCTGCATCCCAGTCCCTTAACCCTAAACTCATCTTTCCTCTCTGAGCTAAAGCAATGGGCTAAATTCTCTGCACTTTACACCACCTCCTGCTAAAGTAAATCATGCCCGAGACTCTAGCAGTGGTAAGCCTGGGGCTGGGGGCGGGGGGAGACTGCAGTAGAAACAGGGCTGCCACAACCTCCTATAGGCAGGGCTGACTACTTGGGGTTGCCTGGCCCGGGTATCACATTCCTTAGAGGCCTCATTTAGCAGGAGCCCAGTGAAATCCCCAATGGAAACCCCAGTTAAATCTCAAGGGAGGATGGTGGTGGAAATATCACCTGCCCTTGCCATAAAGGTATGTGTATCCCTCCTACTCGTGATGTAAGCAGATGCAGAGGATGGAACCATTCCAGTGAGGATAAGCACAGCCAAAGTCCTGGATAAATAAGCTGATGATGGAGTCACTTTTGGCAGGTCTTTCCTCTCTGCATACAGCAGGGGTAGGCAACCTGCGGCACGCAAGGTGATTTTCAGTGGCACTCGGGTCTGGGGGGCTCTGCATTTTAATTTCATTTTAAACGAAGCTTCTTAAACATTTTTAAAACCTTATTTACTTTACATACAACAATAGTTTAGTTATATATTATAGACATAGATAGAGACCTTCTAAAAACGTTAAAATGTATGACTGGCACGTGAAACCTTAAATCAGAGTGAATAAATGAAGACACGGCACAGCACTTCTGCAAGGCTGCCAACCCCTGACATACAGCAATACCTGCACTATTAGCAAGGAGCATCAGTATGTGTGTGGGAGGGGATTCGCTTTGCTCTGAAGCCTCAGCTATTGGCACTCACAGACAGGTTGCCCGACCAGGTGGGACTGTCAGAAGATAAGACCGTGGGATTGACCACATCATGCCCTTTGAAACATCAGCATGGAGGCCCAAAGGGTCAGGATCTCAGGGCCCTATTCAGGGATGCAGAGATATTTCTGCTGGCTCACCAGGCAAATCCCATTAGCTCCAGCTCAGGAGTATATACAAGAAACGGTTTGAACCAGGCACAGCAAGAGAGGAGGTCCAGCAGGGAGAATCCTAAGAACAAGCCAAGCCTGGATTTTATGCTTAGAGGATGAAGTTTTTATGTGTTTGTTGTTTTTAACTGAACACGGCGGAAGCCCAGGAATAGGAGAGATTGATGTTGGGATGTGAGAGCATGCATGAGAAAGAGAGAGAGAGAGAGAGAGAGTGCTTTGAGATCTACAGATGAGCAGCACCATATAGAACCAGGTCTTCTTATACTAGGGGAATTACTATCTTTGTCTCTCTCTAATGACTAGTACAGATAAAATATTTATGATTGCTGCTGCCTCCATTAGCAGACAGCGTCTTTTAGCTGATGCAACAGGGGCTCATTCAACTCTGAAAGTCTTGGATTCAAATCTGTTTACTCCACTGGGGTCAGTTACACAGACTCATGCTATTTTGGGAGCAGCTTTGAGTGCCCAGCTACTAGCGGACTGATTTTCAAGTGTGTCGAACACCATGGCCTGAGTTTCCAACTGGTTCAGCACCTTTGAAAACCAGGCCTTGGCTGTGTTCACACTGCGCAACAGTTCTAAGGAGACTATGAGGACTGGGATTTGTTAGGCCAGGAATAGACAACAAACCAGACCATGAATGAAGGAGTTATACAATTAAAATTCTCCAATTCCATTGATTGCAAGTCAGAGAGCATAGAAGAACATAAGAACAGCCATACTGGGTCAGACCAATGGTCCATCTAGCCCAGTAAACTGTTAGCTGACAGTGGCCAATGCCAGGTGCCCCAGAGGGAGTGAACCTAATAGGCAACGATCAATATATATTTGTAAACAAAAGGTACATATAGTGAGAGTTCAGGGGACAGCAGGACACACGTACCCATCCATCCAAAACCTTAGAAGTATGGAAATAAATTAAAGGCAAAGCATGGGCAGTGTGTGAGACCCCCCTTCGGGGAGACTAACCTCAAGGCCCCACTCCTTCAGACTGAGGGCCTGCTCCTACTGCCCCCCCTCATCCACCAGAGCTCCGAGGCCAGAGGAGTCCTGGACAAACCCGTGAACCCCAGTGCTGGCCACATCACCAGGTTGCTGGCTGGTCCCAGCTGCCTGCTGGCCTCTGATCGGAGCTGAGCCCCCACCAGCTTCAGGGGAGAGAGAGGAGCATGGGCCGGGGCCGGGGCCAGGACCTGGCCTATTTTACCCGCCACCCATGGGGGAAAGATTTATGTATTCCTTTCCACCTTCATATTGCTTACACCTCTGTGCAGAACAAACTCCAGTGCCCCCTAAGCCCTTCATTTCCATCTCCAACAGGTACCCAAAATCAATACTTACGCCAGTGTCATCCCACTAATGCTCTGATGCCCAACGTTGAGACTTGCTATGCTTTTCTATCACTTATATCCACAGATCAGCACATCTGACTGTCACACATTCCATGCGCTGGGGCAGTTATTCTGCCTTCATACTGCTAAGGTTTTGTGTTGGAGGGTAAGCGATGAAGCTGGGGGTGGAGTGTGTGTATCGTTTTTGCATTTCTGTTGCCATTATAGTTAAAAAGTTATCCAAACAAACACTCCTAATGCCAAAGTGATGCTTTAGGAAGGAGTGTATGAGAAGCAGCAATATGATCAAAGGAGAGCATCTCAGAGTACATTAGATTTCTTGCAAAAGGAGTACAAAGAAAAGTGAGCTGCTCCCCAGAAAAAATTTCCAAGACATCTATTTTTCCTCAGCTTATTATGAATGTTCCAGAACTTCAAATTGCATCCCCCAATACACCAGAAAATCCACAATTAGCCAAAGCTTCTGGGCCATTTTTCATTTTACCAACCCTCACGCAAAAACACCAGACAGTCAGCATTCTTTCCAGCACCAGACTGAAACTCACTAATGCAACCTTAACTATGGAGCAATTACAACTGCACTGTAATATCGTTGTCAATGGAATGGAAACATTACAGGTGTAGGTGAAGCCCCAGGAGACAGTTACAATAGGAAACCAAAGGAAACCTGGTGAATCATTTTTGGTGTCAGCATCTGCTTTCTTCTTTTACTTTGACACGTTTCCTGCATTAACTCTGTGGATGGAAGGGAGTTGGAACCAGTTCAACAGCGGGAATAGTTCCTGTAGGAAGAGTTTAGAGCAGAGCATGAGTTCTCAGCCTGCGGGTCTGTCCTTCCTATACAACTACTGGGAGAAAGTCCTGACTAGAGCATGGCTAGAAGAGATGTGGGGTCCTGCAAAGGCTCTCAGCAGCGTGTGACTCTGTTGTCCAGGAAAATGGGCTGGGAAGGCAAACTGAGGCATCAGAACCAGCGCAAACCAGGCGACCTGTATTCCTAGTCCCCATAGCCAAGTGCAGGAGGCAGCAGCACTATGGATGCTGGGATACCATGACTTGCAGGAGGACTTGATTCCGTCAATGATTCTCTGCTTAGTCATCATCATCCTCTCCTTCTCCAACACCAAAGTTGGGTGCGGCCAAGGTCAGTTTCTTGGCTTAAGCACGTACCTAGATTGCCAGCCCCTGCCTGGTCACTACCCATTATGGGTACCTGGGTTGCACACCAAGGAGGTTGGCATGGAACGCTGGGTTTGTGGCGTAGTGAGGGACCACTAGCACTTAGCGGGCATGGGGCTGGTCCTGCTATTCTTTGACCCGCCAGCATGATCCACTAGCAGGAAATCCACTCAACCCTCCGGTTATTCTTACAAGGCCCTACATATCCACCTGGCACTTCTACCAGAGGTATCCTGGGCCAAAACCTCACCTTTTCTTACCAGAGTTGCTGCCGTGGCTGTCCTCTAGCCCATGCGTAGGTAGCTGGCAGCACGTCCCGGGAGGAAAGGTGTTGTGTGAATGTAAAACATTATGATGGTCCATATACTTAGTTCCTGCGGCGCTTTCATTTACTACTTCACCCTCTCTCTTCAAACTGATTCCAGTACTCTGTGACATCAACTCATCTTGCTCTTACCCATGGGAGTCGCTGATTGAAAACACCTATTGGGTCACCTTGTCCACTCCCCTCCAGCGAAGCCAGTGCAGGATCGTTCCCCACGCTCTTTCCTCTAGTGCTTTGGCCAGTTTGGTTTGAAATGATCTGAGCAATGGGGCTTCCCCTCCCCCAACCCCAGGGAGATTACTCTGCAGGCTGCCAGCACTGGCTGGATGAAATTCACTGTTGTGCAGAAGAACCAGTTCAAGTCAGAGACACCATTAAGTACGCTTGGAGGGCTCAAAAGGACTTCAGAACCAGCTTTCGAGAAGAGATCAGCTTGTTCAAAAGAGCTGGTCCTGAGAGTCACAGTGGGAGCTGAACACTTCTGAAATCCTGGCCATTTTTAGCAGAGATCTTTTGAAAAGCTGGCTCCAGTTGCAATGTTGCCAAATCTTCTGATATTTGGGGTTTTTCTTAAAGCTCTAGCTCCTGAAGTCACGTGAATGTGAAAGAGCCTCACTTGAAAGTATCAGAGGGGTAGCCGTGTTAGTCTGGATCTGTAAAAGCAGCAAAGAGTCCTATGGCACCTTACAGACTAACAGACGTATTGGAGCATGAGCTTTTGTGGGTGCATAGGTAAAATAGATGCAATGGTATTGTAATGGACCAATACCATTGTTAGGATTCTTTTTGTTCCTAAGTTAATTTAAAAACTCCTCCTTATTGTCCTTAACTCTGTTGGCCATAGATGTCTCCTTGTGTCCCTTGGCTTCCCTTATCAATGTTCTACAATTCCTAACTTTTGATTTATATTCATTGTGATCAACTTTCCCTTTCTTCCATTTGTTATATTATTTTTTAAATTTTTTACAGCTGCCTTCACTTCTCTCTAGACCAGGCTGCTTCTGGAAACAAAGAATGCAGGCCATACTTACAGGATAGGGGACTCTATCCTGGGAGGCAGGGGTTCTGAAGAAGATTTAGGGGGTCGTACTGGACAATCAGCTGAACGTGAGCTCCCAGTGGGATGCTGTGGTCAAAACTGGTAATGCAATCCTGGGATGCATAAACAGGAATCATAAGTAGGAATAAAGAAGTTATTTTACCTATGTATTTGGGATTGGTGCAATTGCTGCTGGAATCCTGTGTCCAATTCTGGTGTCCACAATTCTAGAAAGATATTGATAAATTTGAGAGGGTACAGGAAGGAGCCACAAGAATGATTAAAGAATTAGAGAACATGCCTTACGGTGATAAGCTAAATAGATTGAACTGCTTGAGTCTAACAGAGAAGGGTAAGGAGTGAGTTGATTACAGTCTGTGAGTACCTACCCGAGGAACAAATCTTTAATATTGGGCTCTTTGGTCCAGCAGAGAAGGTATAACATGATCCATTGGCTGGACATTGAAGATACACAAATTCAGAGTGGAAATAAGGCATAAGTTTTTAATGGTGAGAGTAATTAATCACTGGGACAAGTTACCAAGAGTCATGGTGGATTCTCCATCACTGACAATTTTAAAATCAAGATTGGATGTTTTTTCTAAAAGACTTACTCTCAGAACCGTTTGGGGAAGTTCTCTACGTCAGACTAGATGACACAGTGGTACCTTCTGGCCTCAGAATACATGAATCTATATCGACACTCCCACCCACCTCCACCCCTTTTGGATACCAACCATCTCAGTTGCTTAAACAGTTTTTAATTTATTCCCCTACATTCTTTTCAACACTAAAGTTGTATATATCTGCATCTGTACCACTTAAGCAGAGATATTTTAAATTGAATTCCTAAGAAAACTACATACATTACACACACACTTACACATCTGTAGCGCGGGCCAGCTGAAGAAATCAATCCTTTAAGGGATGGAATTGGCCCAAGGAGTTTAGAAAGATCTAGATCAGAGGTTCTCAAACTGGGGGTCTTGACCCCTCAGGGGGTTGTGAGGTTATTACATGGGGGAGTCACCAGCTGTCAGCCTCCACCTCTAAATACTGCTTCTCCTCCAGCATTTACAATAGTGTTGGGCATAAAAAAAAATGTGTTTTTAATTTATAAGAGGGGGGAGTGTCGCACTCAGAGGCTTGCTGTGTGAAAGGGGTCAGCAATGCAAAAGTTTGAGAACCACTGATCTAGACAGTGCAATTACTTTACAGTGTAGTTATAGTAAAGGAAAAGCACCCACCACTTGGGTTTGTTTGTGAAAAGTGAGTCTTCAAAATGCTGATGAGAAGTGGGTGCACGTTATTAAACCCCACTTTAAAATGTCATTCAGCACCACCTGGAAACCCACTGCACATTTATAAATGGAGCCACCTAGTGGAACAGTGAGAGAAATGTAGCTTTAGCCTGCAAGTTTTAACATTTTGTCTGTAGATTATATGATTAGCCCTTTCGCTTGCCTGGGTGAATTTAGCTCTTTTTTCCCCCAGCTACATCAGAAACCACTATGAGATTGTAAATTGCAGTGACACAGCTGGTCTGTTCCCCATATTCTCAAGATCTAACTCACCGCTACAACCGATTTTGAGCAGGTTTCAAAAAGTTAACTTTTTTCCATTTAGCTCTTCTCTGATGACTTAAAGGTTGGAAAAGGGCTAAAATGCAATTGTCATTTTCTCCCTTCACCACGTGTGAGCGGAAATTTTTTCTACTGCAGGAAGGCCCTAGGCTACAGGTTAAACATTCAGCTCAAACACTCAACATCAACCTGGGTTTGCATTCGACCTGTCTTTACAAATTAGCAACATGCCCCGATCCTGCAACTAGCCCTGCACAATCTGATCCTTGCACTCTCAGAGAATCCCATTGACTTCAAGGAGCATTCAGGTGCCCACCCATGCAGAACAAATTGTGGGAACAGGGCCTGGCTTTCACAAGACGTACCTTTCTTGCTCTCTGAATATCCACCAGTATTCAGACTGCCATTCTCTGGGAAGAACGTAAGAGCAACATCCATTGCACTTTCCAATATGGCCCCTCATTTCTACTTCCAATGAACTTGGCCCCCATACCAAGGTGAATCAGTTCAGATATAAAGATTGAATGAAAGAGAGGAAGTGGCCAAAGAAACTGAAAAGGGGTTTTTTGCTCTCTGCACTTGAGTGTTCGCTGATCGACCATTCTCTTAACTCCTGCTAACTCAGTCATCCCTGCAGGAGTGACTCAGTCGTACCAAGATTCACAGATTTTAAGACTAGTATGGCCTATAATCATCCATTCTGACCTGCTATATAACACATGCGTGTTAGAGCTAACGGCTTATGAAATTAGAATGTGAACTGTCATCCTAGCTTTTGTTTTCACTTGTAAGCACTTGGGGCTTTTTTCCTCCTGCAGACACGTAAGTTCCCTGAAGAATACATCAGCCTCTGACTTCAGCGATGACATGCCTGTTTACAGGAGTTTTGGCCATTAGCATCACCTCATCAGATCTCACTGCTGAGCAGAAGTAGGCTTGCTCAATATTTGACTTGGAGACCTCCAATAAAACCCAGAGGCAGATGCTGGCAATGCAATCCATGAAAGTCTCCAAGGCTCAATGTCCCTTAGAGATGTGTGCCACTTCCAAGGACTACAATGGGGGCTGTGCATGTGTGCAGTCAATGCAGCAGTCAGCAAGGGAACAAACTCCTTTGGGTAGAGAGCACTGTGCACCATCTTCCAGATGAAATGAAACAGATGCCCTGGCCTGCTTGTGGTTAAAGGTGTTACAAAAATACCCTAAGAGTAGCAGTTATTTTTTTTCTTCACCTAAAGAAGCTGTAAGTGTACTGTACCAATACATAGCTCTCTCAGATATACACAACACACACAATTTCCTTGTGCTTTCAGAGGAATGGTTACTTTGCTGCAGATTTAAGTAAATGACTTAATGGTTCAAAAAAGAACCAGATATGTTCATGGAGGATAGGTCCATCAATGGCTATTAGCTAGGATGGACAGGGATGGTGTCCTTAGCCTCCGTTTGCCAGAAGCTGGGAATGGGTGACAGGGGATGGATCACTTGATTATTACCTCTTCTGTTCGCTCCCTCTGGGGCACCTGGCATTGGCCACTGAACGAAGACAGGATAATGGGCTAGATGGACCTGGGCCGACCCAGTATGGCCGCTCTTACGTTCTTAAATTCACATTTTTTTCTACTGCTCTTGTGATACAGAATGGCCAAAGACCATGAAAACAAAGAAGAAAGTTAGCTGTAAACTAATTTTATTGTTTATGAAAAATGGAATGTTTCATTAACAGAAACTTAAGTGGTGTTTGAACAAAAACACATTTATTACAAAAAAGCAAATGAGTTCACATAGTTTTCAATTACAATATGGCCGATTTTTAATTACATAAATTCAAGGTGACCCTGGGTAACAGAATTCACCACTGTCACCATCTTGCATTCAGAGAAAGTTAAAAATTTCAGTAGCGATGGGTGAAGCGGGGATCACTGGGTCTGTTTGCTCTGTCCTGGTTTGCAAATGCTCCTGGCACTCCACTAGCCTGCACTATTTGGCTCTGGTTTCCACTTTGCATGAAGCCTCCACGCCTAGGAACAAAGTCAAACTTTTTAAAATATGTGTTTTAAGCTTCATTGCAAATTTGTAACATTGCTGTGATTTTGCAGTATTTACATTTTTTTAATGATTTTTATTTTTGAAATAAAATGCCCTAGATAAAATCATGGAAACATTACTCAACTGATTCAATTACAACATGCAGAGGGAAAGGAAGTAAAGGAAAAGCTCTTTCACAGAAGCTTCTTACCCCGATATTGCTCCTCGATTCATCACATGGCCTGTTCCGGACTGACCAGGGATGCCTCTATCAGCACCTACAATAAAGGGGAAAGCATTTAAATAAAAATAAAGCATTATTTTTTTAAAGCAACACCTTCCCAGAATTTTGCTTGCTTGGCAATGCTTTTAAAGCTTAGTATGAGTTTTAACTACCACTAAAAGTTCAACAGCAGTAACGCCTAGAAAAACCACAATCACACTATTAAGCAGCAAGTATACCTTGCCATCTCTCATGATCCCGTCCCATCACTGCATCTGTACTGCCCTGCCATGAACGATCTTGATGCCCCTCTAACTTTCGACCATGATCTCCCCAGTCACGTCCATCTCTTAAAAAACAAAAGAAAAACAAAATGGAAGAAAATCTTCTAAGTGTGTCCATTATCACTTTGATAGCTAACCGTGAAGCCAAACACAACACGCCATACATAAACTTATTAAAATCATTTACCAAGCTATATCTATGCAAATCCTACATTTACAGTGGATACAATCGAATTAGGAAGATTGTTCATAGACTCACAGACTTTAAGGTAAGAAGAGACCATGATGATCATCTAGTCTAACCTCCTGAACAATGCAGGCCACAGAATCTCACCCGCCCACTCCTATAACAAACCCCTAACCTATATCTGAGTTATTGAAGTCCTCAAATTGTGGTTTGAAGACCTCAAGTTGCAGAGAATCCAAAAAGTCTATGAGGGGAGCTATGTGTAAATTCACTGCACATCCAGAAGAAAACAGACCCTTGATGAAACTATCTAGAGAGAGGATTTACACTTGTAAAACTGATTCCCACTATGAATCTTCAGAGAGTTCATTTGATGTTTCGAACAGCATGGCACTAGTGAATGACTGTCCTCATTTACATGTACTAACCGGGACTGTGGAGGTATCGTTCTCCCTTCGCTTATTCTTCTGTCAGACCCATAGGCAGCCCAACTGTCCCGTGAGTCCCGCGAATGACGTTCTGGTCCTCCATGGCGCTCATCTGGATAATGCTGAAAGACACACAGGAATGCTGTAATCTTACTCTCAAATTGGTAAATGCTGGTCAACAGAATTTAGCTAGTGCCACAACCTATCAAGTCACTAGAGCATTTTTTTTTACAAGATTCCACACAGCCCGTCTACGACTGTCTACTTTGTGTGAGCTCTTGGAGCAATATTTTCTCCTTCAAATAACTTTCAAAACTCTTCACTGGTTCCCTTACTACTCTAAGGCTCATTCTGTGAATTAATATTTCTGTGGAATGCAATTTTACTCCAATCCCTTTAACAATTTGCCTTTGCTTCAGTTCCTTCCTCCAGGTTCAAATAACTTTACATAAACTAGTCTCAGTTCAACTCTTCCACTTTGGTAAAGCATCAACAGAATTCTTAAATTTCCAAAGTACCAATCCAGCCCCTACCTCAATGTTTTTAAAAAGGTGATATTTGTTGCACGGTTACATTTGGTACCTTTGCATTTTCTATAAACCATTTTGCTATCTTGAAGACACTGGGTTCTTTGCTGTTCATGGATAGAGTGCCAGAATAATTACCTTACACATTATATTTACCGATAATATCTCTGACACAGAACACACTTTCTTTTCATCAACTAGCCACAAAAAGAGAATCCATATGGTAACTTCAATCATTTAGACATGTGTTTTTTCCTAATCTATGACAACTACCATCGTTAGCAACTGATTTATGCATTGCACATTCAGTGTGGGAAATCAGTTGTTTATTAAACAGCTGTTGTGTTTCATACCAGTGGTGGCTGCATTTAAGTCTCGTGCGCCCTGGGATCCTTCCAAATGAAAGGTGCTATCTAAATGCACATTTTTATGAAGCAAGAGTTTCAACTTAACCTACCTGCCCATCTCGATCTGCCACTGCCCTTGAAACTTCTCTCCTGGGGTGCAAAAAAGAGAGCAGTTCAGTAACAATGGAGATATCTTCCAGTTAAATTACACCGGGGTTTCCAAGAAGTAATCAACATTGAATGCTGGTATTTGTTCCACTGTAAAGTATGGCAATGGTAATACTTATTTCATTAGAAATATAACATTAGGATTACAGAAACTGGTTTACCAAAACAAACACATACCAGGGCACTAAAATGATATGTGCCACTATCACTGAAATGTGCCAAAAGCACCTGAAGCGATAGCTCTGTATCAGATCTGACAGAAAGGAAGGATGGGGACCAAGAAAGGGTACACAATAAACATCACATAAACATGAACAGCTGGAAAATAATCAAAGTGAGGCAGTTCCCACAAAGAATTCCTTCGTCAAATGCAGTTTAAAAACAACATAAAACAAAACCCTTAACAGCAATATCTGTAGAGCGAAAAAAGCAAAGGCAGTTCCATTACTCTTGTGCCAAGGAGCTAGGAATCAGGAGTGCTAATCCTGTACAGTTGTTATCTAGATGTTCTAGATTTCCACATATGCTTTGTGGGATAGTACAGAAAGTGGCTTTCCTTGTGGTGCTTATTTCCACGCCTTACACAAGTTCACTATGCTTTTCAGTTTCACATTGGCAAACAACATTTTTTCAAAGTCTGACAATATTTTCATAAGTAACATACACAAGCTTGAAAGCAGCAGACACGCATACAGCCATAAGAACGTATAAGTTCTAATACCTACTTTTTTTGCACTATTTTACAAGCAAATAAAGCTGATACGATACTAAATATTTTGTCTTTTCTTAATTTCAGCTAATATGGGAGGAAAAAACACATCACTAACCTATCCACAGAATGGTCTTGGTATCGGCCACGATCCCGGTGATCAAAATCATGGAAGCGATCTTGGCGGCTAAAATCAGAATGGTATCTATCATCCATCGCCATTCGCTTTGCCTCTGGCCAGTAGGAGTCATCTCGCCTGTAAGGAAGTGCACATTTAATACAATGTGAAGCAATAATTTTTCCATCTTGCTCTTTCTAAACCAAGTCTCACTTCAAGCAACCTGTGGGTTAAGCTGAACATTCAACAGTTGTATTTTTGATATGCTAATTAAAATCCCTGAAGTGCCAAACTGACTTCTCATTTCAATTTCAGAAAAGAAGCTAATTGCATCAATACTGCACACACCTTAATCTCAGCATATGTTGAAATGAGAGAGGAAAGACTATTTAATCCTTCTGACATCTGTGTTTTATGATTCAAGTCAACAATTTCTACAGCACCTCGTGTAACTTCCCTTGAGAATCTAGTTTCTGTAGAAGGCAAAGGAATAATTGAGTGCTGTCACATGGTATTATGTACATTGCAGCACAGCTTCCAACTGGCAATTTTTTATTTCTGCATGAATGTAGGTGACTAAGTAGGGCAAAAAGAGTGGGTGACTGAGGGCAAAATTCATCCCTGTTGTAACACCCTCCCTCTCGCCCCCCCCCGGAGCACTTCACCAGAATCAAACCAGGGTTGAATTTGTCCCAAGATGACTAGATTTCAGGTATATCATCAAAAAAAAAAAAAGGTATGAAACCGCTTTCAGAACATGTTAAATTCAGGCAACTCACTCTGATATTCCTCTATCAGCCTGCAGTGTCTGTCCCAGACAGACAGACACTGCAAAGGTGAACTGATATCTAGCAGACAAGACACATTTGAGAGCACTATCATCATTTGTAAAGCTGTGTGTGGCTGGATTGCAAATATTAATATTAATATTGTTCAGGGTACCTGGTTAAGAATTCATTTGGAATTAACATCATAGACTATTGTATTAACTCACATTCTAAAATCTTAAGATTGCAAAAGACACTAACCATATAATTTAACTCACTGGGCACTCAGCTAGCTATGTAAACTGAAGTTTATTGTGAATACATGCCCCAGAAACAGACAGATAGTCAAGGTGAAAAGCTGGCAAGGCACAAGTGATTAAAATGCTTCTTGTCTTATATGTAAATCAAGATTTCAAGGACCACACAGAAATCATGAAATTAGCCCAATACCATGGTTTTTCCTACAGGTGAGAGGTGGTAGTGGGGACTCAGCTGCTTGTGTGTTGTGGGGGGGCAGGGAGGGTCTGGCAGCGAAAAGGGGCAGCACTGATAACGCACAACAATTAGGAGCCCCAGCTCAGCCTGCCACACGGCTCCCCCAGTGGGTCCGGGGGAGATACCACAGCACTAGCTGACAAGGAGCTCAGAATGGGATCATCCACTTGGAGCATGGGGGGGCGGGACGCGAGAGGAAGGGGGATCCTGCGCTGGCAGAGGGGAGTGGAATGGGGGATGGGTCCTGTCTCACCCTGACCCAGGGCTCCTCACACACACTTTCAGCTCCTTATCTGCCAGAGCTGCAGTATCTCCCTGGACTGATTTTGCCCCAGATCCCTAAGTGGCCCCCTCAAGGATTGAACTCACAACCCTGGGTTTAGCAGGCCAACGCGCAAACCACTGAGTATACCTCCCCCACAGTGGACCTGTGGGGGGCCACTATGGGATGGGGCTCCTGATTGCCACTCATTAAGAACATTGCCCCCCTCTCCCCACCCGCCAGGATGCAGCAGCAGACAGTCTGGGTCAGAGCTGGGCATGAAGAAAGCCAGGCCCCAATCCTCACTAGGCCAGGCTGCATAAAGCCATCAGCTCAAACACACCTACCCCAACTACCACCCACCCTACTCCCCAGGATCCAGCTGACCTATTGCCACCCAAACCAGGATCGGAATCAGCCTGTTAACCTCCCGGAGCAGCTGCAGCCGTAGCAGGGAAGCAGAAACAGGGACGCCTGCTGTTGGAAAAATTGCAGCACTTCAGGGGGGATTTGGCAGCAACGTGTATCCACTGAAATTCAAATACTTACCCGTGAGACTACTGTGAACGTATTTATTATTTAAAAACACGATTTGCTCAGGTCCTTCCCCAGAAAAGAGCAGCTTTAATGCCAATGAAGAAGATACTCCCACCATTGTACGGGTCAAGGTAGGGGTAGATAAAAGGCTGCTTCAAAGAGCTGGGAGAGAAAAGAATTCCTTCTCCTCCAGAATCATTGATGTAACTTTAATTCATGTAGCTGCACTTAACACCCCATGGTAATGGATGCCTTAGAAAGGTATGAAATACATCATTCGCTGTGGCTGTTTGGCTGCACTGCGTTCTGTAATCTACTCTGGATGTGCATTTACTGCTTTGTGAGTTTATTAATACACATCTGTGTGTTTTGCTGATTGTGCTTATTTAAAAACATCAAATTAACTAGAATAAAATAAACAAACTGAGCTGGAAACAGTGGTGGGGCTCAGAAGTTTAGCAGCTGTTCTAAGAAGAGTTCTTACTAATTGCATAAAAAAAAATCACTGATTACAGCCTTAAACTTCCTGCTACAAAACACACTCTACAATTTGGAATCTCACCGCAATCACTTACCTCGCATCAGTGTCGTAAGGTCTTCTAATTGCAGATCGCCGTTCTTGCTCATAGCGCAGTTGTTCTTGCTGACGACGCAGCTCTTCTCTTTCTCGCTGTATCCGATCCTGTTCCTTCCTCCTTTCTTGCTCAATATGCATCCTCTCTCTCTCCAGCCTCTCCCTCTCCAAACGCTCTCTGTCAAGCCGCTGCCTTTGAAATTCAAGTCTGTCACGCTCTCTCTGAAGCCTCTGTCTTTCATCCCGTTCATGAATGGCGTGAATACGCTGCTCTCGCTCTCGCCGTTCTCGTTCTCTGAAAAGGGAAAGTAGCAGTTTGTTGGTTTTGAAGAGTACCCTACACCTTCAAGTGACATCTTTTTAAGGCTTCCTAGATCTTCTCCCATAACCCAGCTGACTTTGTTTTCTATTAAACAAACATCATAGCCACTTAAAATAATTTTAATATACACACGAGCCGAGAGGCAAGAATTTAGTAGGGATAACACCCCTTTCCCAGGGAGTGGTTTTGAAAATGCTTTCCTGTAAGGTGAAGAGTTCTATGTCCCTCTTTACATTCTTCTGGAAGAAAAGCCAGCAGGAACACAACTCCCCGATTGAAGGGAGGGAATAACTTTCCTCTCCCCTTCAGGGTGATAGTTCAATACAATCAAAGTCAAAACAAAGGTATTTTAGCAAAGCTTAATGCAAAATTTGAAAATGCCTAACTGAATAACAAATAAAGTTTCTGCTTCTGTTCAAAAGATTTACCTCTGAATCTATTAAAGCTCATGCAATAAATAGCACTAGAAAAATATAAACCCAGAACAATGGGCAAAGATACGGGAGACTGAACTTTGAAGTTGAATGTAACTATGCATGAGGTAACAGATAGCTCCAATACGAAATTGTCATTTTCATAATAGACTGTGTCAACAGAACAGTAAAGTGGGTATTCACCCATGAAAGCTCATGCTCCAATACGTCTGTCAGTCTATAAGGTGCCACAGAACATTTTGCTGCTATCACAGGATAATGATCTCTTGCTACTACATAAATGCAACCATTTTTCAAAGGAGGATAAATGATCCTGTAACATGTTCTCTGAAAATTTGTCCCTTGCATAGCAGTAAGGGTAAAAAGTCATAAAAACATTCCAGTTTTGCCCTATTAGCAAGGAAGGAATACATTTAACTTCTCTCTATTACACCAAATGATTCATGTTGGTGCATAAGGGACAGTTTACTGCATTCTAAATATTGAATACACAATATAGAACCCACTACGCCTAAATAAATTTGTTAAAAAGTGTACACTAAACCACTATAAATCACAAACCCATAAAAAGTCATCGTTTCTGCAGACAATTTGTGATCAGAACAAAGAGCCAAATCTGAATTATTTGAATTAATAGTTCAATCAGGTTTTAGTGACATCATATTTTACTCCTGGAGGAATTCTGTGTATGTGCAGAAACATGCCCCCTGCAGATTCTCTTTGCATCCCGCAGAAAAATGGTTTCTGTGGGGGAAGCAAAGAGAAGCTGCACCAATGCTCACTCACCCCTCCTTGGCAGCACGGGCGCATCAGTTCAGGCAGATCAACCCCTAGAAACCTCCCCCAGCTGCAGGAAGCTCTGCACTGGGGGTGGGGGGGGAGAGACAGTCTGGCTGCAGAAGGTGAGGCTTGATGGGGTGGGGGGTTCTGGGTGGGGTCTGGATATACAGGGACTGGGTGGACAGGGGGAGCAGCTCCCCATGTAATGACCCCTTCCTCCATATCCTGGCCCAATCGCTCTTCAGCCACAGGGGGAGGGAGCACTGTACAAGCAGCGTAGTGGGGAGTCCAGGCGCTTGGGGGATCTGGATGCACAGGAGTTCGTTGGGGGTGGGTTCTGGGTGCAGGGGGAATGGGACTCTGCTGGGGACTCCAGATCAAGGTGGTTATGGGTCAGCATGGGGGTGGTCTGGGTGTAGGGGGCTCAGCAGAGGATCTGGGTGCTGGGGGAGTGGGGCTTGGTGGGGTGTGGGGTCAGGGTGCAGCTGGTTGGAGCTCAGTGAGGTGCAAGTCCGGGCGTGGGGGGCTCCCGATGCTCAGGTTAGTGATGACACTAAGCTCACCGGCGTCTCTCCGTTTCTCTGATTTCTCGTTCTCTCTGCCTCTGTCGCTCACGCTCTCGCTGTTCTTTGATTTTATCAAATGATAAAATATCTTGTTTCTCCTTGCTCTCTGACTTGCGATCCTGGCTCTTAGTATTCTGCATTTAATCAAAGTAATACATGAACCAGAATAAAAGTGTTTGGATTACATTTCCAGAGACCAGATACGATAAATGCCCACAAATACGACCACTATCATCCCCCCTTCCTTACCAGAGAGGCAAATAATTGTAGGCACTTTGCAGCTGAACTAGAAGGAAGAGAGCCGAAGGAAGTAACAATAATTTGGCTACAATTTTTGGGGAGTGAGTCTGCCAGCTAGTTTTGTCTCTGGTACAACACAAACCATACCGCTTTAAAGGTGCAGTGACACCCACTGCTCCCCACACTATATATCTGGGGCAGCATGAGGTCTTAATGGCTTTGTTCCATTAAATATGTGCAACTCTGCCTAAAGTAGCAGCGAAGAAAGCTGTAGCATAGACAGGGCATAATCATTTACCAATATAGTGTCATATTACTAGCCAAATCTCCTTATTTACGAAGAACAAGCACAATTTTCAAAATGCAAGTCAAATACTCTGCAGAGGTACAGGGAAAGTTGGCTTAAATCTATTTTCAGCGATAAGTTTTCTACTGAAATTGTACTTACTCTCTCTTTTGATGTGGTAGCGGTTTTCACACTAATAACTGGTTCGCCTTTGGATTTATCCATTATTACTGTCCTTTCAATTCCTCGACTTCCTAAAATTAACCAAAAAACCCAAAGATTGTATAATGAATATAACAAACTGTAGCAAGAACAATCTAATATACCTAGACGTTTTTTACAAATACTACAAGAGCAGAACTATGTTTTTGTTTTGTTTTTTGTTTTGTTTTTAAGTGAGAGGCTGGAGGTTAAATTTTTTTAACCTGAATACGAGATTTATATAAAAGAAAATGGAGTATTAATAAAATTAGTAATTCAGAATGCATGCTTTTGCAAACTTTGGGAAACAAAAAAAATGGGAGATTACAGTAAGACTTCTGATGTTATTTGAAGAGGACAAAGAAAAATTCAAAATAGTAAATTTAAGTCCACTTTTGCACCTTAAAATGTTTCTCATTCAAAAGACAGACCATGAACTGCACCAGATTATATACTGTGACAGACCCAGGCCAGTGGGGTGCAGGAGTCTGGTAGAGAGCAAATATACTGGTCACTGGGTGACTAGTTTTCTGTTCCCTGAGTGACCAGAGCAGGGTCTGCACTAGAGCAGTCAGGACCTTGCTAGAACCAATTAAAGCAGACAGGCTGATTAGAACACCTGCAGCCAATCGAGGCAGGCTAATCAGGGCACCTGGGTTTTAAAAGGAGCTCTTTCCAGTCAGATGGGGAGGAGCCAGAGAAGAGGAAGTGCGTATGAGGAGCTGGGAGTAAGAGACATGAGGAGCTGAGACTGAGAGGGTGTGCTGCTGGAGGACTAAGGAGTACGAGCGTTATCAGATACCAGGAGGAAGCTGAGGATAAAGAAGGTATTTGGAGGCGGCCTTGGGGAAGTAGCCCAGGGAGGTGTAGCTGTCACACAGCTGTCACAAGAGGCACTATAGACAGCTGCAAATCCATAGGGCCCTGGGCTGGAACTCGGAGTAGAGGGTGGGCCCGGGTTCCCCCCAAACCTCCCAACTCCTGATCAGACACAGGAGGAGTTGACCCAGACTGTGGGGGAGATCACTGAGTTGAGCAAATCTGCCAATAAGCGCAGGACCCACCAAGGCAGAGGAGGAACTCTGTCACAAAGCTTTAGACTAAATTTGCTTCCTGCGTATAATCAAAAGCAAGAGTTTCACAGATAATAAAAAAGGATGCAAAAATCATACATTTTTATTCTTTCCACAGATTTTGCAGTTTTATAAATCTAAACCCATTACGCCCTAAATCAAATAGCTGCTGCTCTGTTGAGTCTGACAGAGAAACAGCATAATGCTGTATGAATTAATGTCAACCATTTATCTTAAACGTGTTGGAATACCATCTGTAGCTGAATATGATATTCTAAATTGTAACAACTTCAGTAGAATAATAAAGACATTTAAATTAGCTGGGCCTTCATAATTAAAATGTATTTTATACTATATGTGAGCTTTTTTACAATGTAAAAACATACTTTGTTCAGAACAGAAAAATCCTTAAAAAAACTAAAAGCATTTATCTACAAATGTCATCAAATTTCAAGTATTTTGAAAACACTAAATTGCCAAAAATATTTAGATTACAGGTCTAAATTTCAAAGAATCAACAGTTCTCAAACAGTTCCCTATTTGTACTCCTTTTTAAAACACAGGGTATTGAATATTATGAAAATTTTTCCGAAGAATTCTCCATGTTTTATCACTTTCCTCACAGATTTCACTGGATAAGGCAAGACAATCTAATCTAATCTATCTGCATGTTTGGAAAGTCAATCTTTTGTTACTTAATTGTCCATATGAACCATGTCTGTAATATAGTTCTCTATTTAGAAAGCAGCTTACATTACCTGATTTGCTAGTCCTAGAGCGATTGGAGGACGTAGTTTTCTGTTCATCTTTCTCTTTTCCTTCTTTTTCATCTTTTCCATCTCTCTCTGTTTTCTTAGTATCATTTTTATCTGTCTTCTCATCCTTTTTAATACTGACTGACCTATAAATAAACTGAGCTTTAACAGCACAGTACGTAGGAACACAGTTATCTATACAAATCCACTTCTTTTGGATTTCTGCACGAACCACAGAAGACATCCAAGACCTGAAATTTCATAAGCTCTTCCAATTTGCCAAATCCTAAATGCAACATATAGTTGCACACATTTTCCTTAATTTAGCTGACTGAATATGAAAGCTAAAAAGATCCAAAGAAATTAGAAAGAATAGGTGATCCTTTTGAATATTAAGTTTTCCAAATTGTTAATAAATCAATCCATAATGAATCTTCATATATAGCTCACTTTCCCATTTAAAAACACAGACATCCATACAGAATGAACCAGAGTAAGATAAAAGATTTTGAAAATATGTTCTGCCATAAGAAACAGCTCAAGTATACCGTGAAATGGAATGCCCCTCAAATAAGCAGTAGAGGCTATCATGCCCCCAGGAAAGTAAATATTAGCAAACATCTCATGACCCATCCCAGCAGCCCTTTTAGAAACTGAGATAAGTCTTTCAATTAAGCTTCCTAAGTAACAGGAAGATTTGAAAATTTAGAGAGCTGACCCAGTTCCATTAAGACTACAGGAAGGCCCTTTAATACTTCATTTATGAGGACAAGATATATGAAACAATCATGATGACCATGGTGTCTATGCTGGTTTACATAAAAATTAACTAGATCAGGAGAACTAGATCAGGAGATACCAATACAGGGCCCAAAACAACATAACTACATTAAGCTAATATGGAAGGAAAAGCCACACTACGCAGCGCTTTACTGCCACTGAGGATTCTTGGTCACCTTATTTGTCTGACACATTTAGCATACTAGCATTCCAGAAGACACTATTTCTCGCTTTCTAGTATCCTTGAAGGGCATGAATAATTCCAAAAGGGAACAATCATTGTGATATTGAACACAGCTCCAGATGTTAGTTACTGCAAGTGGTACTGAACTGTCACATTCAAGTAGTACAAGATTTATCAAGGCTGGTCAGGCCTAAGAAAGGGAACGATCATTACAGGGATCGGGAATCTGACATGACGCGCTCTGAAGGCCTAAGATATTGAAGTAAAGTTTGCACCACTTTAAAAGAGAAAGCAGATCTAGGATTTGGAAACAGAAGTATGAACTGCAATCTAAGCAAGGCCAAGTGTACACTAGAAACTTCTGCTAATATAATAATGTCAATTAGTAGTATCATTTTTGACATTTTTATTTGGGCAAAAGCCCTAATGCTGAAATAGTTGTATCAGCAAGAGTACCTTTGCAAGAATAGCTTATTTCATTTGAGGAACTGGTGTAAGCTATACTGGCAAAAGCACATTTCTGATAAAATATGCATCTACACTAGGAGGATTTGACACTCCAGTTACACCAGCAAACCTTTGCCAGTGTAGATTAGACATGAGACCTTTTCTGACTTTAAAGAGGTATCAGACATGGATCTTATAAGACTGACTTGATGCACACAAGTTAACTTTTAATTGTATGACTAAAAGGGAATTGTATAACTAAGTCAGAAATGTGTGTACCAGGGTAACAAGACAGCTCTGAGGCCGTGAAATCAAATGTAGAGTACTGAACTGAAGCAGGTACACAAGTTTGCAAAAAGGGGTATCTATGAACTTTTAAAGAAAGAAACCAACTACAGGTTATAACCTCTTGATAGTTCCATTTCATGGACTCTAAAGGTCATAAACACAGGATCCATGAAGCAAGATGTGCAATGCAATAAAAATGCTTATTCTTTCTTGATATCAATCAATACTTTAGGTGCAGCATGAAACAACAAAACATGTTTGGGTACTTTATAAACAGTAATATCAATAAAACTAAATTCTGTTAAACTATTTGCCTTTCACAGTTCGTTTGTTTTTTAAACCAACTTTACTTTTCAGACTTGGAATCTGTGGAATGGTGCCTGTCTCTTTCCTTCCTCGCTTCACTTTCTTTTTTGTCTGAAGGTTTTTTCCCAGCTGGTTCATTTTTTGCCTGGAATAGTATTTGTCAAAAATATAATCAATTACAAGTCTGAGGTCATTAATGCATGCTCACTTATATTTTCATTATGGTATACATCTTGGAAAATTACCACTTACTTTTTCTACAGAGATCATTTTCCCATGTAACTCTGTTCTGTGGAGGTGACCAATACATTTGGTGGCTTCCTCAGATGTTGACATTGTAACAAAACCGTAACAACGAGCCCCAGGACTGCGAGCATTAGTCACCACTTTTGCACCAACCACCTTTAAGAAATGGTATTTTTTTATTATTGTTTTTGCAACACCTTCAACCATACAGTCTCATAAACTCTGACTCAGATTTTAAGGTCAGAAGGAATCATCATGATCATCTAGTCTGACCTCCAGCACATTGTAGGCCACAGACCCTCACCTACCCACTCCAGTAATAGACCCCAAACCTCTGGCTGAGTTATAGAAGTCCTCAAAATCATGATTTAAAGATTTCAAGTTACAGAGAATCCACCATTTATCACTTAATTGATACAACATATTTAGTATGCAGAATAAAATGCCAGCTATGCCACATGTACCAGGAACATTGGAACACCATTTTCATTATTTATTATTTGTATTATCATAAAGTCTAGAAGGCCCACACATGGGCTAGGACCCCAAAGTGCCAGGTGCTGTACAAACAGAACAAAAAAGACAGTACCTGCCCCAAAGAGCTTACAACACTTCTAAGAAACGATCTGACTTGAGTTGTCCAGATTTTGATAATGGCATCAGGGTTACATTTTGGAACAGAGGTGTATCCAATTTGGCAATTAGTATTCTAAAAATGTTGTGTTGAGAAGTACTGTACTTATCATAGTGAAGTATAAATACTAACAGTGTTTCCCTTGATGCTAATGGCTGCGCCAACATTACTGAAAAGACCAGAGTTTAAAATTCTAGAGCATATTCTAGTATTCCTGAAATAAGCAATCTTATGCTGGAGTTTCCATCCTGACAATATCAAAATTAATACAAAAAACTTAAATAGTGCTACTATAGTAATTTATACAAAAACACTAATTTGGTTTATGTAGTGTGACGTGATAACTGCAAAATGAACATCATCTCTGCAGCACTGACCAATATCAGTGCATTGCCCTATTAACATCACCACTAATATGACATGGTTAATATACTTCACTTAAATTATATAAAGAATTAAAGGCATAAATCTCCATATGAACATAACTAATTTATTTAATCCCGTGACACAATGCAGCATTTACATATATCTCAAAATACATCTGCAGTAGTACGACTTTCACTGGAACATTTATAAGCATGTTCAACAACTCAAAATTGACCTTTTCTGAAGAGATAAATGACATAAGGAATGATTTGAGTCAGGAAAACCTCAATGACTTGGGGTTGGGTCTAAACTGAAAAGTTAGGTCAACCAACTATGTTGCTCAGGGGCATGAAAAATTCATACCTCTGAGTGATATACTTAAGGAAACCTAACTCGCAGCACAGACCATGCTAGATCCAAGGAAGAATTCTTCCTTGACCTAGCTACTGTGTCTCAGGAAAGTGGATTAACTACAGCAACCAGAGAATCCCTCTTGTTGCTGTAGTAGGTGTCTACACTGAAGCACTACAGCAGTGTAGACATATTCTCCGACTGCCTCTCACATAGCAGTGGATCCATGAAGTCCACCAGCTGACCTTTTCAGAGCATCCTGGTGAATTTTTTTCTATAAATGGGAAAAGCCATTTGAGGAGAGGGGGAAGAACTGGCTACCAGCTGTTCCAGATTCCACTTCCTTGTTGACACTAAAAAGCTCCAGGAGGAACCATGCTGTCACTGTCTGGGTTTCTCATAGTAGCAACTATGGAAAGATCACCACCTAAGCCAAAAGTGTTTGAGACAGCATTAGATTTCAGGGGGATAACCAGGTAGTGAAGCAGTGACTATGATGTGGAAGGTGCCAGATCCCCGGCTCTGCCACTCCTGTATTCTAACCGGCATGCCACCTCTCATGAACATCCTCTGAGGAGGGGTCAATCTGGGCAACCATTGCATTACTTTACCGGATATTTCTGAGAATGTTTTGATAGAAGACTGTCCTCTCGGGGGAGATTTTCAAAGGCATAAAAGGCAGCCAAGAGCCCAGCTCCCTTTGCCTCTGACGTTGGAAATCTGACCCTCAGTAACTGACAACTCTATGTGCTATCCAGCTTAGCCTGTTCACCCATACAGCCAGTTCACTCCCATTTTCCTCTTAAAGTTTCACACAAGTAAGCAGAAGACAGAATTTATTTCAACAGGATGCTCATTATTATGTAAACAATAGCGAGATTTTAAGTCACCATTTAATTTTAATAAGTTGTTTAATTTAAAAAATTGCATTTCATTTAAAAGCACTGTATAAAAAAATACATACCTTTCCATATTTGCTGAAAAGGTTCTTCAAGTCTGTAGCTCTGGTAGAGGAGGAAAGTCCACTAACCCACAAATTTCTACCAGAACTGCTACTTGTACGACCTAATTGAAAAATAAATCACTACTGTATCAGAAAAATGTTGCAGTGAAAAACAACTGTCCTAGAAACTCCATTTCCTTCAGTTACAGACCATTTTGATCTTAAATATATTGAGCACTTTTAAATACATGAAGTTTCAAATACACTATTTCTTTTGACATAACTATTGTTATGATATGGTTAATATCAAGGCCCCTCACCTCTGTTTGCCAGAAACTGGGAATGGGTGACAGAGGCTGGATCACTGATTACCTGTTCTGTTCATTCCCTCTGGGGCACCTGGCATTGGCCACTGTCGGAAGACAGGATACTGGGCTAGACGGACCTTTGGTCTGACCCAGTATGGCCATTCTTATGTTTTTACGACATGCAGAATAATGAAAGTATAAGAAATTTTCATCTACTGAAAGCCTGATTCTACTAGACAATGGAGAATATTGTTGGAGACTTGAATGCCTTGGAAGAGTGCCACAAAGGTTATAAATCTTATCATGAAGTATTAGATAAAATTTCTGAAAACTCTGCCTTTGTTTTAATAAATAAGCAAGAAGTTTTAATATAGAATTACATTAAATCAAAATGGATAGTACCATGGAACATACTACCTTATGTTAGTAACTTTAAATGGAATCAATGTTTGCCATGCACTAAAGCTAACCTCAATTGTCATAAAGCTCAAGGATTCACTGCATTTCTAATCAAGACTATCAATGATCAGAACCTATATTAAAAGTAGGAAGCAACTTTTTACCACCAAAATTATATTTTCAAAGATGCACCCCAGCCCTATAAACACACCTGCACTTAATTTTACTACTGCAAGTAGTCCCATTGACTTCAATGGGATTGCACTGTAGTAAAATTAAGTACATGCCTAAGCGTTTGCAGAATCATGGCTAAACAATGCAATTGAAATGTGTTCTCAATTACTCCCTTGGATCTTTGATGGATGTAGAAGAATAAGATTTAGCATTATAACATTTTTCCAAATCAGTCTTAATCTTACAACATACCTTTCTCATCTTTTGAGACCATCTTTGTGTCTGCATCCTCAACAGAGCTAAAGACAAAAAGCAGTGTTATTCAACCAGGAAAAAGTGAAAATAACTCTTAATTATGTGTGCTAGAATTCAATACCTACCAGAAAATTAGTTGTGAAATAAAAGACACCTTTGCAAACTTTTCAAATCTGGTATGTGGGAAGTCAGATGTTTAAACAGACAATTAATTCTGTTTGCCAGAAGATAAAAATTAGGAAGAATTTAAGAAAACAACCTTTGAAGGTTGAGGAAAGGAAGGAAATCAAACCATCAGTTAAAAATTGCACAAGAAGAAATAAAAGATTCTTTAGGAATAGACTACAATTTCATCAGTCTTGCTGGCCAATTGAAGGAAACAGCTTATTTGCATCACTTAATGACCAATAAAAAAAGATAGCATCTGGTCTAAAACTGAGAAAAAACAAACCTCTTTTTCTGATCACCGCCCTCATTGGTAGAGGACTCTTTAGTAGCAGATGATTCTTCAGAATTAGCTTTGTCTTCTGTTTTCTTGGCATCTTCTTTACTATCTTTGGTTTCAGGACCTGCATCTTTATCCGCTGTTTCCCCACTAGAGGCTTCCAGACCTTGTGATGGTTTGCTACTCTGATCACTTATGTTTTCTACCACTAAAGATTCAGAGTCCATTTTCTCTTCATCTATTGTCTGTTCACTTGTCTCCCCTTTTGCTACAACTAAATTCTTTGCTTCCTTCCTTGAAAGATCTTGTGCTGACTTGCTGTCCAAATCTAAAGCATCTTCCTCCGACTGACTGGCAGCAAGTGCGTCCTCTTCCTCTGCTAGCTTTTTGCCTGCCACGGCGTTACTTGCTTCTTGTGCATATGGCTGCTCCACTTCGGAAATGTCTTCTTTAAGTGGTTCAGATTTACAAGTTTCCCCCAAAATCTCGAGTATTTTCTCATTTTCTACGGATTTAACAGGAATAGAATGGCACAAAATTTAATCACCAGGGAAATAAAGCAATCACAAATGTGGAACTGGCATGGCTGCCACACTAACACCAAGAGAAGTTCTAAGCTACACAGAGATTGGAAAACCCTAATGTACACAAATATTAAAAGTTCTAAACTATCTGCAGTCTAGCAAACTATTATATTAAAGCCTGAAAGCTACATGGAAGAAAAATGCCCAATAAACTTAAACACAAAACCTTCTGTCTCGTCCTTGACAGTCTTCTTCAGGTTGAGTTCTAGTTCTTCCTAAGTTAGCTTCCAAAGTCCAAGATGCTTAACTGACTGCATCAATTCTTTGACAGTGCAATTCCCAAATTCCTGTGAAATTCTTTTAGCAGAACAGTCCAACATGAAAACCGGAACATCTTCTGATGGCGCATGAGTATGTCTGCAGTCCAGAAAAGTGAACAGTATCTGTATGAAATTTCCATGAAGAAACTCTGTCTTCCTTCTTCTGAAATCCAGGCACTCTTTTAGTTCCCTACTATCGTATTACGCTACCTGCACTCCTCCACTCAAAATTACAGCGTTAATGTACTGTGTGATATCACAAGATCTGTTTTGCATGCAGAACCTTCAAGTTTTAAGGCTTAGGTTAATTAGCATATTTACTTAAAAAGAGGTTTTAAAGCAACCACTTTATCACACTGAATGTATTTCTCAAATAACAGAGATGACACTGTCACAGATCTGGTGATATGACTGGGTTTCCAATCTCTATGATCCTTGAATGATCTGGACTGTGCACCATTAGAATAGTGCACACTATAGTAATGCAGTTAAATAAAATGAATAAGGGTACGAGAGGAATTTGGTGCAAGAGTGAAACCATTTCATAGCTTAACTTTTTATTTTCTTCCCCCCAAAACAGTACCTGGCTTCAAAGGCAGTTCTTCAATTTCCTATAAGGAAAAAATACATATATTATAAAACACTATCCTATTTAAAGATGCTGCACTTGGCTAAAGTTATTTACAAAAGAGAATATGGGGGAAAATTACTGTAAGTTTTATTAACTCTCACAAACCTTGAAAAAGTTAGATTTTAAAACAAATTCCTTAAAACAATCATTTTTAGAGTAAGATTTTAAGGTAAGTACATTATAATTTCCACAGACAAAATATAAATACAAAAAACTAAGACTACTTGGAATCACACATTAGTGTTTTTGTGGGCATTCAAAGCATATTACAGAGCTATGGCCACGTCCATCATATAAAGGATGGGAAAAAAAATCACAATAGCACTATTAGTCAGCTGAAGTGTACACTGTACTGTTCACTCTAGCACCTTTAAAATACAGACAAACAAATCAGCAGACAACAGTTTTATAAATACATGTGCCTGTGTAAGAGATACCATTTTCCCAACACTATGTAACTACAACAAATTTGATTTGCCGAAGTACAAGTCACCTACAACTCCTGTTGAAGTCAATGGGAGCTGAGGATCCTCCAGACTTCTGAAAACCAGGCCCTATGTTTCACTTAATTTATATCACACTCAATTATGGTAACAATGAACAGTATAGAAATGAGTGTACACAAAAGTCTGATGGTATATGAAATATAGCCAAGTATATGAGTTATATTTTGACAGTAAATTATTTGGAACAAAGCATTAAAAAAGGCTCAATTCTTCCAATCACCAGACAAATTCAACATAGGGAAAGGTACATAATTTTGTTACTATGCATAATATGATAACAGTGAATCACAAAAACAAATTCTAAGTTTTCTGAATATAAGAATTAGGTGTTTGTATTTGCCCACCAAAAACTAAGCTCTTTATACAGCATATGTCATTATTGACATTAAATTTAAGATTAAAAAAAGAATTTACCTTCACTACAGTTAAATCAGAAGAAACCTCTAAACTGTTTCCAGCGTCCTCGCTTTCTGCCTAAAAGAATAAATAGGAAAAATGTCACTCTATACAGAAGATTCATAACAGCTTTATTGATAATGAAACCTGAATGAGAAATTTTGAGGTTGGCAAAATATTTTATCTGATTTTTTCCAGATAATGGCTATTAAGCAAGTATTTGCTAGCATTCTACAGAGCATAAAGGTGAAAAATGGTTACAGATGACTGCATTAAAAAAAAAATAGAAAGACAGGCAATGAGCTCTCTCTCTGTCTCCAGGCTCTGCTTGCCTACTTTAAAAGTCTGAGTTTTTAAAAAAAATACACTTTCATTTTCAATGTTAACAGAAAATTCTATATGGCATTTTTATTTGCCTTTCAATCACAGCTACAAAACAAAGCATGAAAGTCAAACTTCTAAACAAGCTGATCTATTTAAATACGGCTTGGAAAATCTCAGACTTCATTAGTTTTACCGTAACAATATAATCAAATCTGAATTATTTAACTACTTTCTTCGTTATTCCTGCTGTTTCTAAAGTGAACCAAAAGCAGCTCCCTGGATTCCCATAACCCAGGCTGGAGACAATGCATGTCAGAGGTAATATCTATCTGTACTCCCTATCTGAGGCTGGGCAATAACAACTGTCTTTCATTGCCCAACTGTATGTTTCAAGTGAGTTTTAACTTGTAGATTCATGAGAAAGATTATCGTCAACCAGTAATGGACAAAGCTGGAATGGCAGTCTATTACCAGATGATAAGCACAAAAAGCCAGCATGAAAACATTCCAAATGTCAGAATGGGAGCCCCAAAGCTTACAAGAAATTTGAAATACACTGAATCAGTCCAGAAGCAACATACTGTGCAATTATGAAGTCAATCAACTAAAGCATTTGGATCCCTCACTGCCCTCCAGAACAAAGGGAAAAAAAGAGAAAATGGGAATGTAAACTGAAGGCAAAATAGAGAATTCAAAGATTTAATAAAAATTATGCTTTCTAGACTACTACTACTACTGTGGGTAGCAATATGATGCATGCAAACAAAAACTACAGTAAATGTTTTAAAATCAAGAATGTTATTTCCACAAACAGAAAAAAATCAATGGCCATAAAAATTTAGATCCCCGAATTATTTCTGCTATTGTTTAGATAATGGTGCACTATTTAATTTGAAAAAAAAAAAAAAAATCTGATTCCACACATGTAAGAGATCCATACCATCACTACTGGTATTTCTCTTGATTCTTCTTTAATTTCTGAAAACTGTGGAGATGCCTCCAAGATACCTACAGCATATTCTGTAGGCTGATCTGGAAGTTCTTTCATTTCTGCATCAGCATTTTCTTTACTATCAGACAGTGAGTCAAGAATATTATCAGCACTGTAATCCTCTCCGCAATCTACAGCACTGCCATTATCTATTTCAGCTTCATCTAACACACTAATATCCATCATGTCAATATCCTGCAAGTTATCCAAACTTGCTTCAATATCCTCCTGTAAAAAGAAAAAAAGTATATATAATAGTCATTGTGACTTGAATGCAGCACTATTCTTTTTCACCTCAAATGTAGTTTCACATACCTGCCCATCTCCAGAATCCTCCTCCAGTCCATTATCTTCAACTCCTTCTTCTTCTAGTCTACGCCCTAGTAACATTATGTTTATTAGAATGATGAATTCATACACTGCTATTTTTTAGATGTTTCTTCCTAAAATAGGTATTAAATCCAGTTTCTTACAGAAAAGAAACATACTTTCCCTTATTTTCAACAGTCCTATAACACTAAACATCACATTTCTTTTTGTAAGCTATACAATAAAAGTTCTGAATGGTCAACAAAACGTAAGTTGACAAGACTAAGCTAAAAGTACCCTTAGGCTGACTATGCATGACTGTAGTGTTTAAGTATCTTAAAGACTATTAATTTTCTCTTTTCAAAAGTTGATTATAACGATCTGTCTAAAAGTCTTACTACTTCAGGAATTCATTCAGCAACTTGATCCGTAACATTAAAAGTAACACATTACTAAAACAACATACTTCAGTTCTAACACAGATCAACAGGGAACACATGAAAACAGATAATTTCTCACATATTTACAAGTGTATTTTCCTCAAAGAATACAAGCACAGTAGAACAAGAAAGGGAGAGAGGTTTTAGAAATAGCCCTTCTACAATGAGAAACATCTCAGCTTGAACACTTTCATTCTATTAACATGCTGAAATGTTGCAATCATGTTTTAGGTATTTTCTGGGAAGGGAAAAATTAGCCAAAATAATTTACAAGTGAATTTAATCCTCCCAGTGTTAAGAGTGACTAACAGCACTGGTCTGAGCCAAGCATACTATTGTTAGGTGAGTATTTGTGCATCACCAACAACTCCTCCACATCTATCGCACTTCAAAGCTTTTAACAATTTTATATTAGGCATTTAAATAGAAGTTAGAACTTATTAAAATCCCTGTTGTACACAATTCTAGTACTAAAACAGATTCTATCTTTAGAATATTTATGTTGCAGTAATACCCACCCCTAATTTCAGAAGTAGAGAAATCTCTCTCATATACAGCATAAAATGACTTCTGACCATTAGAAATCTAATGGCTTGTTTTTGTTTTAAGTGAAATCTGGTATTCTGTAATTATAAATACCATCAGAAGCTGATGCCTAAATAAATTTGTTTGTCTCTAAGATGCCATAAGTACTCCTCCTTCCTTTTGCTGATACTGACTAACACGGCTACCACTCTGAAATCTGACATCTGAAGCAAGCTTTCCAGGTAAACAGGAAATTAAAGGTAACTGTGACAGCCCTTTAACTACAGCAATGCAAATGCATCACTGTTACAAACTTTAGAGGTTTTAAAACTATAAGGAATTCTAAAGCTGGCATATGAAACTTTAACTTGAAGTACTACATTTGTGGTCTTCACATGTAGACACCTATTAAATGACTTCCCCTTCTGCCTTGCAGAACAGAGAGAACAGTATATACTGAATTAAGTTTCACCTGGAAGCACTTTATTTTATATTGAAAAGTTTGTGTTTGAGTCTTCAATGTGCGATTTGATGTAAAATCTTTAGAAACTCCTTGTGAGATTTCATCTTCCATCACACAAACAGCTATTTTATATTTGTCATGTAGCTGGTTGCCATCTCCATATATCAACAGGAACGTGAAAAATACATGAAAAGAATATATTAACTTTCTGCTGCAGACTAAGTTGGGGGAGCTTATATATATTGATTAAATTTATCACATCAAATGAGTAACGCATTTTAATTTTAACATTTTGGTTACATGGTGAAATAAGTTAACATCCTAACCTTTCACCTCTAGAGGCTTTGTCTCAAATTCTGAATATGGTCATAAGCGTAAATTAATTTGGTTGTCTCACCCTGTTTCCCATTTGTCCACAACCTGACAGGGCTAGCAAACTTATCACAAAATGCCAAACTAGCTTCCTGCAAAGACACAATATTGTGATAAATTTTCATTGACTTGGCAGTAGAATTCAATCCTTTCTAAGTTGGTCTTTCAGGAAACGTTCATTAGCGATCCAATAAACTTTGTTTGGGAGTATTCTCAAGTTATGCATGGCCCTGTGATTAATACTGAACAAAATGTGCAATTCACTAATGATGGACTTGGTATCATATCTGACTGACTGAAACTCACTCACATAAGTATGGAAGAGAGTAAGTAACACAAGAGATTGATGGTAAGATTATCTGCACTGGCCTAAACCGTATATTTTATCTTACAGCACTCCTGTCTGTGCTATATCTGACTCAACCATTCAGCACCATAAATTCACACACTGCCAAAATTAAGACACAAATACTTTTCAGATGGAAAGCAGGGAAAGTAAAGGAAGGGAAGCTAGATTCTGTTTTGTAGGTGCAAGATCCAAGAAAAAATATCCTCTCTCAACTCCCTTGTACCTTTACTGCTTCTCTTTGGTGTTTTCTTGATAGTTATCTCTGACACCACTGGAATTTCATCAGGATTTCCCCCTTCATCCTCAATAGCCTATTGAAAACAGATATAAAGCCACTGTTTATTTAGAGAGTACTGTTGGTCTTGGATAATAAACACACAAGAGAGAAAAATGCTGTCACTAGAACCTTGTATGCAATACAAGTGAGACCAAATGACAGTGAAACACCAAAAATTCCCAGGCACCGGTGAAAAAGCAAAATGTGTGCCAGTGCTTCCTAGAACGCACCCCCATCTCCCTACTCACCCACCCCTCCCATTGCCCCCACGTGATCAGATGAATGACAGGATCTCCGTTTCAAGGCAGTGGAGAACGGCAGCCAAGGATGGCTTTGGTCACTGTTGCCACTACACTCCCAGCCACGTGTCGCCCACTCTGCTCCCACCATCCGGCCTCGTAGTATTTAAGGTCTGCAATAAACACCGCACACGTGTCCCCTGACTGCGGACAGAGACTCGGACACGGGACCCGAGGTCTGAGCCAGCAGGCGCCATGTGCACGAATGGGACGGTCTGCGGGGCGGGGCTCGAGACCATAAGGCCTGGGGAGGAGGGGAGAACACGTGATCTGCACCGAACGCTCCAGGGCGCTGCAGGAACAGCTCGCGCCGGGCCCGGTGGAATCACGTGACGCCTCTCGCTCTCCACTTGGCGCCATTTTCTCACCGGTGTGTCTCCCAAGCCCGGGAAAGCGCGCCTCAGCGCCCCTCCCCCGCTGTCTCCCTCGCTCCCTCACCTTCCTGAGCCGCTCCATCAGGACGCTCTTGTTGCCGCCGCTGTCCAGGTTGCGGCGCTTGAGCTCGGCCCTCAGGTCGATCACCCGCAGCTCGCTCAGCCGCCGGGTCTCGGACTCCGAGCCTGGGGGAGCCGCCCCGCCCAGGGGCGCACACTCCCCTAGCCCGGCTGCTGACTGACTCTCCGCCATGACGCCGCTGCTGCTCCGGCTCTCACGCGCGCAAGCAAGAGCCGCAAACCTAGGACAAAATGGTGGTGACGAAGCCGCCAGAGAGAGAGAGACACGCACAGGGGCTGTAGCGCAGGCGCACTAGGGAGAGACTATAGGGCATAAGGGCTGCGCGCATGCGCCATAGCCTTGCCTGCGTGAAACGACTCTGGGTCTGGCGCATGCGCCCGAGCCGCTTCAGGGCCGCAGTAACCCGCATGCGCAGTCAGCTTGCACGTTATTGCATGTCTGTCCTACAATAGAGAGCCACCCTTCTGTCTGGAAACTCATGCGCATGCGCATACCATTTCTCCCTCTTTACTGCGCCTGCGCGCCGCGCCCGCCCTCTCCCCAGTGCGTTTCGGCCTCGCCACCATTTTGTGCTGGCGATCGCGGCTCTTGCTGCTTTACCCTGCCTAGTCCCGCGCGCGTGAGAGCCGGAGCAGCAGCGTCATGGCGGAGAGTCAGTCAGCTGCCGGGCTAGGGGAGTGTGCGCCCCTGGGCGGGGCGGCTCCCCCAGGCTCGGAGCCCGAGACCCGGCGGCTGAGCGAGCTGCGGGTGATCGACCTGAGGGCCGAGCTCAAGCGCCGCAACCTGGACAGCGGCGGCAACAAGAGCGTCCTGATGGAGCGGCTCAGGAAGGTGAGGGGCGAGGCGGCGGTGGGGGAGGGGCGAACGGAACGCTCGTCAGGCTCCTTTGTCCCGCGCTGAGACTCATCGACGCATCGCGTCCCGGGCCCGGCGGAGCGCTCTCCCGGGGGGGGGGATGGGAATGGCGCTAAGCCAACGCCCGGTACGAGCTGTTCAGAGTCTTCTCGCGCGGGCTGCCTCTAGGGCGCGTCCGCTCAGGCGCCGCAGGACAATGTCTGCTCTATTGCAGCCCTGGTTGGGATACCTTCCTGAGGGCCACCAGCGCCCCCTCCTTCGGCCCCCCCTTTCTGGGGGCTCTGGCGCCCCCACTCTGCTCTCAACTCACCCCCTTCTCTGGGGCGCTACCCCCCGAGACCACCCTCTCTGGGTTGGGCCCACCTCTGCTCTCAACTCCCCCCTTCTCTGGGCCTGCCCCCCCTCGGCCCGTCTCTGGGGCTCTGGCGCCACCCCCTCTGCTCTCACTCACCCGCTTCTCTGGGGCGCTGCCCCCGGACCACCTCCTTCTGGGGCTTGGGCCCACCATCTGCCTTCAACTCCCTTCTTGGGCCAATATCCACCCCCCGACACTTCTTGGGGCTACCCCCCGGACCACCCCCTTCTCTGGGGGCTCTAGCCCTCCACTTCTTTCAACCCACCCTTCTCTGGGGCCGCTACCCCCCCGGCACCCCTTCTCTGGGAGTTCTAGCCCTCACTTCTCGTCTCAACCACCTTCTCTGGGGCCATACCCCCCCTCCACACTCATCCTTCTCTGGGGGCTCTAGTCCACTCCTCTTTCAACCACCCCTTTTTCTGGGGCCGCTACCCCCGAGACACCCCTTACTCGTGGGGCTCTAGCGCTCCACTCTCCTCTCAACCCACCCTTCTCTGGGGCCAACCCGCCCCCGGCACCCCTTCTCTGGGAGCTCTAGCCCCTCACTCTTCATAACCCACCCCTTTTCTGGGGCTAATCCCCCCCCGACCCCCCTTCTCTGGGGGCTCTAGCTCCCCACCTCCTCTCAACCACCCCCTTCTCTGGGGCTGCTACCCCCCCCCGACCACCCGTTCTCTGGGAGCTCTAGCCCCTCCACTTCTCTCTCAACCACACCCTTCTCTGGGGCGTATTCCCCCCAATCACCCCTTTTGGGGCTTCAGCCCCCCACGCAACATTCTCTAATCACCCCCTTCTCTGGGGCCACCCCGTTATCTCTGGAGGCTCTAGCTCCCACCCCTCCTCTCAGCCCACCTCTTTCTCTAGGGCCTCTACCCCCTCCCGACCCACCCCCTTCTCTGGGGCCTCTAGCGCCCCATCACTCCTCCTGACCCACCTTCTTTTCTGGGACCTCTAGCCTCCCCTCCTCCCAACTCACCCTCTTCTTTGAGGCCTTTAGCTCTCCTTCTCCCCCAAGTGCACACTCTTCACCGAGCTCCTTGGGGCTATTGTGCTGCTGTCATCCTTGGTTGAGGAAATGTTGTTATGTATTTGTATTCCAATGGCACGTGCTTTAGGTTCTGTCCAAACCCATAAAGAGCTGGTCCCTGCCCCCAAAAGCTTACAGACTAAGTAACCTGCCAAGCCTTTAGATATGGTGCTGTCATTTAGAGAATAAATGTCTTGCTGCTGATTGTATTCTGACTTTTCTGGGAAATTGTAGCAATGCACCTTGATATAGATCCTCCTCACTCTGAGCTGTTTACTGATGGCTGGTATCTGATTCCCCTATACATGAGATGATATTGGGGAAATGGAAACAGGCTCTTGAAAACTCACCAAAACAGAAATTACTTTTTGTTTCCAATAGGCCATTGAGGAAGAAGGGGGAGACCCTGATGAAATGCCAGTGCCTTCGGAAGTTAGCAATAAAAGAACACCAAAGAGGATTAGCAAAGGTAGAAAACAGTTGACACTCCTGGTTCACAACTAACGTGTCTACATAGTCTTGTTTTTCTTTCTTTTGTTAGTTTTCTCTAAGATTACTTGTAACTTTCTGTTTTTCATTCCAGTTTCTGTTAATATATAGCTGAAATCATGCTATCAGCAACTTATTACATGTTTAAGCTTAGCATTGTTTCCTTGACCAGTGAAGACAATTTAAAAATGTATTATGAAGTTCAAATATATCTATGTTAGTACACCTTCAACCATAAAGTGGACATGATCTTAAACTGCAAGTGTATTTTTAGTACTCATGACAGTGAATACAGGATTGTGCTAGGCATAGGAGAGAGAGCTGCGCTGAAAGCCCCGTTAGCAGAGTTTGTGTTTTAGAAAGGAATCCCTCCTTTCCTGAAAAGAGTTAGTTTACTAATAATTAAACTATGTGGTTGCAAAACTTCAAAAATTGGCTTGCATTTTCTGAAATTACTTGTAGCTTATTTTTAAAATTTGATTAGATTTCAAGTTGTCACTTTTGAGTTTAAATTGGGCCACTTGCCTGTATATCCAATATTGTAGTACCTGAGAACCAGAAAGTGAAATTGACTATTTAACATTTATACCATCATAAATTCGTCTAGTCACAGACATAGCTAAGCATGATCCATGTCTTGAAGACCTTAAAATCAAAGACCGTGATCTTGTAAAGTGATGTCTTGGGCCTGCTTGCAATATTGGGATCTAAATTAAAAACTGATAATTGACTAATATATTTTTGAGATGAGCATAACAAATATAGAAAGCGATATGTTATGATTCTGTTCATTATAATGATTTTTTTTAAGATTTCTTCTTTTAAAATGTATCTTTATAATCCCCTTTTATTGAGGTGTATAGCTGTGAGAGAATGATGTAGGGAAATCTAAGTAGTCACCTGGGGTATGACTATGATGCTGCAGTAGCACATAGTGTAGACACTTCCTTTTTTTCTGTTGATGCCAGTCTACCTCTCTGAGAGATGGTTTACTAGGTTTACCTGGCCATGTCTACCTTGGGGGTTAGGTCAGCCTAACTACAGAGTTCAGGGTGTGAAATCTTTCACAGCCCCAAGTGACATAACTAGGTTGACCTAAGTTTTAGGTGTAGAATCAGACACTAGATACACACTACGCTTGTTCAAGTTGATGCCATTTAATGACATTGTAGTGGTAAATGCAGCCCAGATTAACTGCAGCCCCAGAATCAGGGTCTTAATGATTAATTTTTGGAACATACTCAGGGTTGAATAGCTAATTTAGCAAAGAAGGTGTGTATTCTGAAAAACATATTGCTCTTAATCCTTTGAATAATGCTGTTTTCAGGGCGAAAACCAGAAGAAGGCATTGAAGACAACGGACTGGAGGAAAATTCTAGAGATGAACAGGTATGTGAAACCATGATGAAGATTAAAGTGTGTTGCTTTCAAGCCACAATGAATATGCAACTATTCTGTTCTTTTTACAGGAGGATATTGAAGCAAGTTTGGATAACTTGCAGGATATTGACATGATGGATATTAGTGTATTAGATGAAGCTGAAATAGATAATAGCAGTGCTGTAGATTGTGGAGATGATTACAGTGCTGATAATATTCTTGACTCACTGTCTGATAGTAAAGACAATATTGATGCAGAAATGAAAGAACTTCCAGACCAACTTACAGAAAATGAGGTAGGTAACTGGAGATATGATTTTTCATATGTTTAATTTCTGAAAATTGTAGATGATATGCCTCACTTAAATGTCAAGAATCAAAATTTATGTATTGGATGCTAGTGTTCCACTTAATGGAAATAATTTGGAGGTCGAACTTTTTTCTTTTCCTCCACACCCTCTGTGTAAAGTCCTTGTTAAAAATATTTAGGTTTTAAATCTTTGCATATTCTGTTTTGCCCTAATTCTACATTCACATTCTTTTAAATTGCACCTTGGTATGTCTGAGAGCCTTGTGAGAGACCCAAATATCCATTATTGTACAGTATATTTTCACTTGGCTGACACAGAATTTTAAATATTTTGCTCACTTCAAGGCTCCCCTAATGTTATGTTCCTCTATTTTGGGAATGCCAATTTGGTACTAACATTACTATTACGTCTTAAATTCTACCATTGCAGTGCTGGCTCCTAAATCTGAAAGGCGAAACCTCTGGTATTCTACAAGATAAAACTGCTCTAAATCGTATAGCAGGGCTTTGAGGGATGTGTCTTATTCTTCATCTGTCAGCAGGGTCCAAGAATGTTACTTGTAGGACATGCTGTGTCTCCAAAAACCCAGAGTATGAGTCCTGTGTTAACTAATTCAGATTACTTTTTTCCCTTTGGAAACAGGAGAAGCAAGGCAATGAGACATAATAAAGTTTAAAGCTATCAAACAAATCAACAGTTTTTCTGTTCAGATCTGGAGCTTTTTTTTAAGGGCACAAGACCATTGCAAACTGATGTTTGCTGATGAATAATTTCATTAAATTGTTAGAAAAATTATCTTGACATTTTTCAGCATTCTTGGGTAGCATTTTGAGGTTTGGGAGCAAAAATTCCTCTGACTATTGGCAAATATTTATACCAATGCTATCTCCCTGGGAAAGTCAGATGAAGTAGTGTTTTCTCCTACCTTCCAATATTTTATTTAGGTTTTTATCTGTAAAGCGGTAGTTAATCTTTTGTAAGGAGTGAAATATTTTCCATTCAAACTTTCAGGAAGACTATGAGGAAATTGGAAACAACTTAGATGCTGCCTCATCTGATTTAAATATCATGAAGGTAAATTGAAATTTTATCTTTACTGCAGGTTATTTTCAGTCCTACATAGAAAATTGCCAGTTAATCTCTCAACATAATAAAACTGAACTCAACTCTTTTACTCGAATTGTAGTTCATATTATGATTTAGTATGGATGTTGTGATGCTTAATAAAGTCATAATGCCAGTCGGGTCTCAGCAGGATAGTGCATACTTATTTTGGAGTCTGGACACTACCTATACTCATATCTATAAACTGATTGAGCACATCTGCCGTTGTTTGCTGCCCACTTTGAGAAATCATCCTCCTCTACTATTTGAGTTGTAAATAAAAGTGGTTTTAGTTTGGAAAGCTTAACTTCCTTTTGTGTAGGCACCAATATAACTTAAATACCCCCTACTATACATGTTTTGATTTCCTTTCTTTTAGAGAGGAAACAAAACAATACTACACTAATGCTAACATTACATAATCTGATGTTCAGTTCACTTCATTTCCTTTTTCATCATTGCGAATTACAATGATTAGTACAAATGTGCAATTTTTTTCTCCATCTTTATTATTTTTGGCATGTTAGACATAAATGTTCTTTCTAATGCTTTTAGTATTCTGAGGCTTTGTCTATACTAGCACTTTTGTGGGTAAAATTTTTGTCGGTCGAGGTATGAAAAAAACATATACACACCCCTGACCAACAGAAGTTTCATGGACAAAAGCGCCGGTACGGACAGCACTGTGTCTGCAGTAGATGTTCTCCTGCCAAAATGACTACCACTGCTCGTTAGGAATGGTTTAATTATGCCAGCAGGAGAGCATGGAGCGGCTACACGGGAGACCTTACAGCGGCAGAGCTGTGCCACTGTGATGTCCATAGTGTAGACATAGGCTGAGTTAGCTAGAAAGACACACAACAAATGTAGCTGAACTCAGGTAGTTTTGATTTTTGTGGTTTTGTTTAAGCAAATACACATTTATATGAACAGTTATTTGAAATGGTTCTAGATAAGCCAGTTTTAAATACAGTATCTGAATTAGTGTTACATCAAATAGTCTAAAATTCTATCTTTGCTTGTAATTTAGACTCAGTTTATTAGCTTTATAAAAGTGTTTGCAATGTTTGATTTTTTTCCTTACAGAAAATCGAGGAATCACCCTTGGAGCCAGGTACTATTAAAGAACAATGTAATCCCATCTTTTCAACTAACCCTTTTTAAAACACTAGTTATTTTAACAAAAAATGCAGTGTTATAGTTTGCATTATTCCTATGGTGGACAATCCAGATCATGCAAGGGTCATAGAGATTGGAAACCCAATCATATCCCCAGATCTGTGAACTAATGTCTGTCATTTAAATATTTTCACTGACATAAAGTGGTTATTTAAAAGCCTCCTAAACAATGTAAATGGATCTAGAAAAGTTAATTTCAGTTTAAAAGCTAAAGATTCTACATGTAAAACAGATCTTGTGATATCAAGTATCTTAATTCTTTAACTAGTAGAGCAGAAAAGGCAGTGTAAAGCCATTGTAGGGACCTAAAATTTAAAAATTAGTAACTGGATACAGAAGAAAGAAGACAGTTTCTTCATGGAAATTCCATACAGATTCTATTCACTTTCTGGACTGAAAATATACTCATGCACCATCAGAAGATGTCCCAGTTTTCATGTTGGAGTGTCTGCTAAAAGAATTTCACAGAAATTAGAAAATTGAACTTTCAGTGCATTGATACATTCAGTTAAGCATCTTGGATTGTGGAAGTTAAATTGAGAAGAACCAGAACTGAACAATTTCATGAAGAATGTCAAGGACCAGCCAGAAGGTTTTTGTTAAATCTGTGGGGGCATTTTCTTCCCTATAACATTTGGGCTTAATATAATTTGTTAGGCTGCAAATAGTTTAGAACTTTAATATTGTATACATTAGGGTTTTCCAATCTCTGTGTAGCTTAGAACTTCTCTTGGTGTTAGTGTGGCAACCATGCCAGTTCCACATTTGTGATTGCTTTATTTCCCTGGTGATTAAATCTTGTGCCATTCTATTCCTGTTAAATCCGTAGAAAATGAGAAAATACTCGAGATTTTGGGGGAAACTTGTAAATCTGAACCACTTAAAGAAGACATTTCCGAAGTGGAGCAGCCATATGCACAAGAAGCAGAAGCAAGTAACGCCCGTGGCAGGCAAAAGCTAGCAGAGGAAGAGGGACACTCTTGCTGCCAGTCAGTCGGAGGAGATGCTTTTAGATTTTGGACAGCAAGTCAGCACAAAGATCTTTCAAGGAAGGAAGCAAAGCATTTAGTTGTAGCAAAAGGGGAGACAAGTGAACAGACAATAGATGAAGAGAAAATGGACTCTGAATCTTTAGTAATAAGTGATCAGAGTAGCAAACCATCACAAGGTCTGGAAGCCTCTAGTGGGGAAACAGCGGATAAAGGTGCAGGTCTTGAAACCGAAGATAGTAAAGAAGATGCCAAGAAAACAGAAGACAAAGCTAATTCTGAAGAATCATCTGCTACTAAAGAGTCCTCTACCAATGAGGGCGGTGATCAGAAAAAGAGGTTTGTTTTTTCTCAGTTTTAGACCAGATGCTATCTTTTTTTATTGGTCATTAAGTGATGCAAATAAGCTGTTTCCTTCAATTGGCCAGCAAGACTGATGAAATTGTAGTCTATTCCTAAAGAATCTTTTATTTCTTCGTGTGCAATTTTTAACTGATGGTTTGATTTCCTTCTTTTCCTCAACCGTCAAAGGTTGTTTTATTAAATTCTTATTTTTATCTTCTGCCAGACATAAGTTTAAGAATCTGACTTCCCTTATTTCGTGTCAGATTTCTTAATACAAGTTTGCAAAGGTGTCTTTTGTTTCTCAACTAGTTTCTGGTAGGTATTTTAATACCATAATTTAGAGTCAATTTTCCTTTTTGTTTCCTTATTGATTAACATTAATTTTTGTCTTTAGCCCTGAGGAGGACAGAGATGCAAAGACAGTGTCAAAAGATGAGAGAGGTATGTTGTAAAGGAAAACAATCTTCATCCTAGGACTTATTTGGTAAAACTTGTGTGATTTCTTTGCCTTTTTTGCAGAGTAGGTTATTGTAAATGTATCTAACAGCACTTCCACTGATTTCAATTATTGATTTAAATTATTGCAAGATTTGTTTAATTAAGGCTTTCTATCTGCATTATGTAACCATTGTTTAAAAAATACTTAGCATGTACCATGGAAAGCTTATTGTTCTGATCTTTTTCTATAGATATCAGGTGACTATATCCCGCAAATTATAACAGTGACTTCAAAGAAAACCTTTAATACATGGCAGATACGTCCTTCAGGCCAGTGAAGGTGCTTATGGACACCTCATTGGGTGAAGAGCCTTTCATAATTCTCAGTTTGATAAATTTGTTTCATATGTTTACATATAATCTTCTTTTCTAAAACAGGGATTCTAATAATTGCATGTAAATCTAAATTGCAATAGCTGTACACGTACATGTCAATCTTCAAAGGCTCTCTCTCTCAGTCAAATTCTTTTGTTTCTTCATGGAATCTGTGGATCCCACTTACGGGGCATGTACGCACCATCTGCAAATGAGATCATTCACCCAGGAGTGTCAGCTGGGCCCCATTGCCTGTGCATGTCCCTATACCTCTGTCTCACCTCCCCGTTCAAGGGTATGTAGGGCAGTGCAGCTCCAACTGCCTCTCCGTTAGCTCTGACCACTCCAGCAGTAAAACAGAACTTGGCAGTGTCTGCCTGTTGGCACTCTTTCATCAATTCAGTTTTGTAAATATTAGTAATTGCTGTGTAAGTATTTAAGGACACTTTTCTGCCCTTTTGGCAGTCATTCATTTTCTTTAAGTTTTCTTCCTCCTTCTGACTCCTACTTGGCACCTCTTCACCTAGTGGCTGAGCCTAAACGCTGACATTGAGCCAAATGGACTTACTCCATTATTAGATAGACACTCTTAATGTATTATCTGTTTTTATGAAGGCCACATACTGGACTATATGCTGATCTTTTTCCACCAGAACTCATCGCTCTGTAGATAATTTTACCTTCTTGAACAATTCATATAGGGAGCACTGGGTTTGGAAAGACGTTCCTCTGACTCCAAAAAGAGACTTTGACTCCCAGAGATTCCTCCTCTTCCGCCTTAGATTCCTCACCAAAAAATGTAAAGTAAGCTGTCATGGGATTAGAAATGAAGGTCCTCTCATGGATTGGTAACTGATTAAAAGATAGGAAACAAAGGATAGGAATAAATGATCCATTTTCAGAATGGAGAGAGGTAAATAGTGATGTCCCCCAGGGCTCTGTACTGGGACCAGTCCTATTCAATGATCTGGAAAAAGGGGGTAAACGGTAAGGTGGCAAAATTTGCAGATGATACAAAACTGCTCAAGATAGTTAAGTCCCAAGCAGACTGCGAAAGAACTACAAAAAGATCTCGCAAAACTGGATGACTGGGCAAAAAAATGGCAGATGAAATTCAATGTTAAGAAATGCAAAGTAATGCATATTGGAAAAACGTAATCCCAGCTATACATATAAAATGATGGAGTCTAAATTAGCTGTTACCACTCAGGAAAGAGATCTTGGAGTCATTGTGGATAGTTGTCTGAAAACATCCACTCAATGTGCAGCAGCAGTCAAAAAAGCGAACAGATTGTTGGGAATCATTGGGAAAGGGATAGGTAATAAGACAGAAAATATCATATTGCCTCCATAGAAGTCCATGGTACACCCACATCTTGAATACTGCATGCAGATGTGTTCGCCCCATCTCAAAAAAAGATGTATTGGAATTGGAATAGGTTCAGAAATGGGCAACAAAATTATTAGGGTATGAAATGGCTTCCCTGTGATGAGACATTTAAGACTCGGACTTTTCAGCTTGGAAACAAGACGACTAAGGGGGGAGATGTGGTAGAGGTCTATAAAATCATGACCAGTGTGGAGAAAGTAAATAAGGAAGTGTTGTTTACTCCTCTCATAACACAAGAACTAGGGGTCACCAAATGAAATTAATAGGCAGCAGGTTTAAAACAAACAAAAGGAAGTATTTTTTTCACACAACACACAGTCGACCTGTGGAACTCCTTGCCAGAGGATGTGTGAAGACTAAGTCTATGACTGGGTTCAAAAAATAACAAGATAAGTTCACAGGGGATGTGTCCATCAATTGCTATTAGCCAGGATGGGTAGGGATGATGTCCCTAATCTCTGTTTGCCAGAAGCTGGGAATGGGCGACGGGATTCCCTGTTCTGTTCATCCCCTCTGGAGGACCTGGCATTGGCCATTATTGGAAGACAGGATCTGACCTAGTATGGCTGTTGTTATGCCTTTGTAAGTAGGGACTCTGCGCTAAGTCTCCTTACCAGTGTTGAGACAGGGCCAGCAAACCCTTTGTTCAGTTTTTCTGGATCCTCTAAATTGAGGTTGGCCAACCCAGTCCACAGGATTTTATTGGGGTTTTTCTAGATTCCAATACAGCAGAGGAATATCTCCCTCAAGAGAGATTTGAGGCTATCATGTCCCTGATCTTCATCCTCAGGGAAACCCTGCAACAGCAAGAATCTCTTAAACTGTTAAGTTACATGGCCTTGTGCACTCATATGACACTTCTTGCAAGTCTTCACCTTCGAGACTTTCTGAAGTCTTTGTTTACCAACCCATCAAATACAAATATTTGCCCTGTGTTTCCAACTCGTATAGTAGTTTCCTTGGACTGGCGGACCTATCCCTAGTTGAGCTGCAAAGAAGAGATACCATTTCTGCACCTCTCTTCCCACAGCAACAAAGATTACAAGTGTCTCCATTGCAGATTTCTGGTCCATTTAAACTACCTGCAGATGCAAAGCATGTTGTCCTGGGAAGAATCCTTACTCCATATCAGTGTGCTGAAACTCAAGGTGATTTGACTAACTGTAAAGAGTTTTTCTGATGCTCCTGAAAAGAACTACAGTACAGCAACACCTTGGTAAAGTAATATCAACAGGCAGGAGGATGCCAACTCATCCTCTCCTTGTCAGGAGACAATCAAGCTGTGGAATTAGTGCCATCTTTACAGGATAACTACCAGGAACGAACAATTTGGCATTATTGCCTCAACATTCAGTATTTAGCCAACCCCTAGTAGCTGCTGAAGGACTCCATCCTCAAGCCTCTATTCGGCAAATAGAGCCCTCCATGGTATACCTCATTGCCAGCAAGAACATCAACTACTTTTTTTCCGCAGAGCAAATACCAGCCCAGGATCCTTCCAAGATTCTTTCCTTCTAAACTTTGAGACCCAAGGTCGTGGGTCCTTCCACCAGACATGCAGAAGCACATGGGGCATTAATAGACATGGTCTGAAGCTGCGGGAATAGCATTCATTTAGGGTGAGCAGTTGTTCAGGTCCCGCACAGTCAGTAGTTGGGAGCTGTGCCAGTCATGATTTAGGTGACGGAGGAGGTGGAGTTTAAAAAGGGGTTTTGTCTGAGAACAGAGCAGAGCTCAATGAGACAAAGGTTTGTAAATTCTTACCTGACTTAGCTGGGTTTGTGGGGGAAAAGGTAGTACCCTATAGAGTGAGTGCTTCAGAGAAATGCAGAGAATAGATATTTTAAATGTTGATCCCAGTACCTCTACCACTTTGGTTATAGGCTTCAGATTTCTGTTTCACCACCGAGACCAGGAACTATTAATCCAGGGGTTGGAATCCTTCTAGCTGTAAAGATTCCCAGATTTTTGTTTGCTGACAAGGCTCCGTTGTGTTTGGCGATATCGCTATTCTTTTCCATTTTTCTCAAGCTCTGAAGAATCCAGGTGATGATATACATATTAGGGTCACACTATAAAGACTGAAAAAGCCTCTGAAATAGAATCAGTGGAGTTTTGTTTATATGTGCTTGCTAAAGTATAGAAATTCAAATGTTCTGTTGAAACCTTGTGTTTAAATACATACAACAGCAACAAAATGGGACAGTTTGTAAATCTACCGATGTTTCTATTACATTCTAAAAGGCTTTATTTAAAAATATTCATAAGTATTCCAAACACTATTTGATATTTTTGTGTCTTAAATCTTTGTGTACTAAGACATTGTATAGTACTCTCTTTGAAGCTGCTGGGAACAGTTAACAGCTGTTCAGGGTTTTACATACAATAGCCATGAGGTTTAACTGCATAATGCATAAAGAGAGAGCTCTGGCTTGTGCTTCAGAAAAATGTTAATCTGAAGCGCAGGAAAAAGGGGAGTGTAATAGTTATATGTAATATTTCTTCATCTGTCCCCTTCCTGTTACACAAATAGTGCCAAAAATTGGACTTGAGACTTCCACAGTTTGAACTGATTTCTCTTTCTGAGTCAATCAGTATCATTCGGTCAAAGAGATTAGAGTGGTAGTATATGTGTGTGCATGTACTGTATTGATTCTGTTGTCTAGAACTATGGATACTTAGACATTTGGGCTGAATTCCTACAGACCCATTCTCATCAGTGATGTGTCTCATACTGATAGTACAGAAGCAGTAGGGTGTTCTGATAGGTGGCATATGGTCAGGTAATTGATATACAGAGCTTTGAAGGAGAACAGTTTTATATGCTTTGTGAATGTCCATTTCTTGCCTCTGTAATACACAGATGGGGGGAGAGTGTGTGAAATACACAGATTAGTGAAGAAATGGGTTGTGATATCTATTCACCATAGGGTCGTGCTACTTATATCCACTAGAACTGCTCACAGATTTCCAGCACAATGAGCATGGGGATCCTTAATATTCTCATGGAGGATCTGATACTGACAGGCTATTTACACATGTGACTGACAAACTAGAGAGTTAACAGGTAGTCATTCAGTGGAATCATCTGTTCCTGCTGTAAATCTTTGTCTTGTTTGCAAGAGCAAGTTTTGAAATCTGCCAGTGAGACAAAGAATGACAGATGTAAAGTTTTTTTCAGACAGGTCACCCAGACTCAGTGGAGGGGTTGATTATCCTACCTGGCAAGCTCAAACCAGAGAATTTATGGAAGATGATGAAATCTCTGACAAGATAAAGAGAGGGAATATCACTGAGAATGCATTGACCCCAGCAGTGAGGATAGCCATAGTAGCTGATACCCAGGCAAGCGCTGGGGACTGTTTTTAAGAGTCTTGAAAAGGTATGTGGAAGAGTAGAGTGCGTCAGAGCTTAAGCCTCAGTTTCTGAAACTGATCAACATACTGAAGAACAACCTGTGTACCTGAGCAGATTACATGCATTAGTCCAAAAAATTCTTGAGGTGGAGAGAAATATGCAGAATTAGACTCTTGTATACAAGACCAGGTTGTTGGCACAAATCATTGCTAACCATACTGAGGATAACAAGGGTATTAGTCCAGGTGGTCGACAGAGAAACATTTCCAGTGCACAACTCTTGTTGGAAGTGAGAACCTGATTCAGAAAAGAGAACTTTGTCAAGAGAAGAGAAGAGCTTTAGTAAAGCTAGCCTGCATTTGGTGAAGGAACGGAAAGGAATTATCAGAGCAGTTCTAAGAGACTGAAAGAGAAATATCTCCAAACTGAACAACTGTTGGTTCAGTTAGAGATAGCTAGATCAAGATCTGCTCCACCCAGTTAAGGAGGACATTTGGCCACTCAAAAGCCTAAGGAAATTGGTAAGAGAGTGGCACTAGGATTGATAAAAATATATTTCAGTTATGGGCAGCAAGGACATTTCATAGGTGGCTGAAAACTTTCCCAAGCCCAGTTTAATGCATTGATAGCACATCCGCAGATAATCAGAGCAGAATAGACACACACTTGTATAGGGGTTTTGCAAGGCAGAGTTGACAGCTGGAGGATCTGTGTGCAGAATATAGCTCAAGTGGAAGCCAGTAGAGCATTTCAACAGCTAGTAGAACCTTTTTTTCACGGCTGTGGTTATGTGGATGAATCCAAGTGTGTCACTCAGTGCCTTGCAATTTGTTACCCATGAGTAGATAAGCCCCCTCTGTTGGGCGTCAAGGCCTGCACAACTAAAGTGAGACATCCTTTTCAGGATGCCTAAGAAGTTTTCTTATATCAAATCTGCAGGGCTGCCACTTGGAGCTCAACCCATACCTTTAACAGCTGTTATACCCTGGATTAAGTGATTGAAAATTTTACCTTAGAAATACCTAAAATCCATTTTTTTCAAGTCACTTAGGTTCCTAAGACATATAGGCCCATATTTTTAAAGGTATTTAGGTTTTGCTGCACTCAGCGCCACAACACCTAACTAATTTGTAAGCCTAAATCTCATTTTCAAAAGGGCTTTAGACACTTAGGAGTCTAGATTGAATGGTCAAAAATTCCAGTCTTTCACGCATGAGGAATATTTGTGCCATGAGTGGGATTCACATGGACAAAAACGTCTCTTAAGAACCACAGTTATCTAAGGTGAGTAACGATTCTATTTAGTGGAGTCTGAGTGTTTGTAAAGTAATGTACTATATTTTTATCATGCATGTTAAAGCTTGTAGTTTGTTACAACTGCAAATACTTTGATATTAAAGGTACTCATTTTCAAGAATGTCAGTCAGTGAAGGTAAATTTTACACTATATTTCAATTGACCTGTGACTAAAGAATGAACTGGAATTGCTTTTTTTAATTCTGGTGAAATAATGAGTTTTCTTTTTGAATTAGGTCGTGCTAGTAGCAGTTCTGGTAGAAACTTTTGGGTGAGTGGACTTGCCTCCACCACTAGAGCTACAGACTTGAAGAATCTTTTTAGCAAATACGGAAAGGTAAGGTTTTTGATCCTTTTGTCCAAAACTCGCTAACAATATTTCTTCTATTGGTGTTTGCTATTTAAAGTATTTTAATGGAATACCAGTACCACAGATTAAGTACAGTTAATTGGAAGTGTAAATTGTCAAAAATATTTTTGGTGCATGCACAACAGCAAATGAGATGTACTAATCTAAGCCATTTAAGCTTTTGTAGTTTGTCCCTCACCCAATACAAAAAATATCCTTTCCTCTCCAGATCCTAGTTTGAATCAATTTAGGCTAATGGCTTTAACACCTGAAAAAAGGTTTTGTATGCTGCTGTTAATGGTGTGCTGAATTAAATCCCGTAACCCCTGTTAAGAGGAAAATTGGAAGGGCTGATTTAATATATGATGGATGCCAAAATTAGTAACTTTCCTCATATTTGAGGGAATACGTAAGCATTTTCTCAGAGGTTCAGTAGCGTACTTTAAAACGACATTGTCAAATGACGAGTGCTTAAATACTGTTCCCGCTGCAAGCGGTGGCAATGGCTTTCCGCAAATTTAACTTGAGAAAAAGCAAAACTTAATATATTGTGGTCTTATATTAAATCAAATGAATTAAGTTCAGTACATCCGGGAATTTGTTTGAATTGCCTGTGGTTATTGCATTTGATGCCAAGAGAATTAACTATGTCAAACTACATTATTAAAATGAGGCATACTCATTTTGCTTAGTTTAATCTAAAATTTCATCTGATGATCTGGGAAGAGATGATTCTAGAGAAATGACACAAATGTGAATCCAAAATACCGTGACAGCTGTCTTTGTATTTGCCTGAATAATCTGACAGCAGTGACTGTAATTCAAACAAAAGAATCCACATTCTTCTTTGGAATATTAATTATGGACAAAGTTAAACTTACAAGAGGCAAAAGTACATCTGCGGTAAATTACATGTTTGTTAAAAGCATATTCCAACTTCAGCTGCAATTTAAAATGGGAAGCCTATGTGAATTTCTGATTTATTCCCTCAGTGTAAAGTGTGCTGTATAGACTGTCTGCATAAAAAAAAGAGCTTTTATGGAAATACTTATCTATACACGCTGTTTCAGCATTTTCTTCCCTGTCTTCTGTAGCGTACTTGAAAATTGCATATAAGTAGGCTTTTTTAAATCGTATTTTTGGTGAGTGCTTCCCATCTCTCAAACTGAATTGTATTTGAAAACATTTAAAATTAGTTAGTATTTTGTGCGTACAACTACCAATGACTGAAAAGTTACATTTTTGATATTGACATTGAGACTCATCCTAGCAGATTGTTGAACTAGTATCAACACGGGTAGAAATTACACTTGCCCTTGACCGTTGTTGTTCTTGTTGCCATTCATCAAAATAATGGTGATGATGCACAGAAGAGCTAATAGATTTTAGAGGATTTCTTATAAATAGATTTCACATTGTCTGCTTTTCACCAGTTGAACTTTTGCAACATTGCAGTTACAATGCTTGGTTCCAAAAGATATTGTTTTCATAATTGTTTGTCACTTAAAAACAGATGTTCCAGGTATGATAGGCTGCATTATAGTAGGTAAAAGAGGTGGGGGAGAAGGAAGCTAATACTTTAAGGTTTTAAGTAGGCTGTGTGTGTGTGTTGTGTACTTATATTAGAGTGACACTATAATTGTCCTCCTTAAGGTGATTGGTGCAAAAGTGGTGACCAATGCTCGCAGTCCTGGTTCTCGCTGCTATGGGTTTGTTACAATGTCTACGGCTGAGGAGGCAACAAAATGTATTACACACCTTCACAAAACAGAGTTACATGGAAAAATAATTTCTGTAGAAAAAGTAAGTTATAATTCTCAACAAAAGATAGAATAACCCCGTCTAAGAATTCCTAAATTACTGAAATGTTTCAACTTGTGTTTGTCAAATATAATTTCAGGCAAAAAATGAACCTGCTGGGAAAAAACCTACAGAGAAAAAAGAAAGTGAAGCGAAGAAGGAGACAGTTGTCAGTGAGAGGTATCATTCTATAGATTCCATTTCTGAAAAATAGTGTGATCGTTTTGGCGCTTTTTCTACTTTGTCTGGAAAAACAAAGCTGTGTTAAGAAGTGAGCAATGTGAATACAGAAAGAGGTCTGCAGTGATGCATGCAAAAATAGGAATATGAATGGAAGCAATATTTGTGTTTCGTTTTCACATTTCTGGTCAGATGTATGCTGTCACAAATCAAATCCGTATCTGATTATCTAGAATTAATAAGGCTTAAGTAGCAAAAAAAAAAACAGTAACAATGAGTTAAAAAAACACAACATAAATCCCTGATTGAATTTAATTAAAAGATCTCCACCCTGACTCCCCTGTGTAGACTTTGAAGTATCCCAATTATTGTTGAGGGTGGAGAAATCTCAGAAATTGATTATTTTTCTTGAATGCCAACTTTCCCTGATACGCACTTGGATCCTTACTTCCTACCCCAGTTGCATTTCTCAGTTCCATTTTCCAGTTCAGTTTTTTTTGGCTCTCTGATGTTTTATCGTAATGACTGTTCTTTCTGATCTGTATTACCAAATATACTATTATAAAAGTTAACAGTGAGTGAAGTGCAGATATTTCAGCTGCATGCCTGGTTAGGCATATATAAATTGCATGTTTTCTCAGTCGTGGGCTTTTTGGTATTTCTAGATCTTCTTATGCCAGCCTGCAATAAAGCCTGCTACACCTCAGTATCATAAACCTATAAACCCATGCATCCGACGAAGTGGGTATTCACCCACGAAAGCTCATGCTCCAAAACGTCTGTTAATCTGTAAGGTGCCACAGAACTCTTTGCTGCTGTAAAGAGCGCTACTCCAGAGTTCTGATCTATTCATTAGTCTGTTCCCGTACCAGAGCTTTTTACACATGAGAGATTCTCTCTTGGAACAAGGCTACCTAGTGCTACTGTGATAACCAACAGTTGGAGATCAGATGTTCAAGATTCTGTTCCCACCATTTGTTCTCACCAGTGCCACTCTGCTTTTCATTTTAGGAATACTTAGAGTAGCCAGGAGGGTTCAGCTAAGTCCTCTGCTTTAAATGTTTTCTTGAAGCATAACTTCCTTGTCAAATGCTGTTTGATAACTAGTTTTTTCGTCTTTGTTTAATTTAACCCTCACCTCTGGAAATGTAATTTTATGAGAGGTTTGCCCACCCACTGTATAGTGTCAGTTTTGTTGGATTCAGCAGCCATGCTACAAAAACTCTACCAGGCTTGACATTGATTGCCATATTTTCTCTCAAAAATCTTCTCTGACATTAGGCACACCATAGGGTGTGTTTTCCTGTTGTGTATAGTTCAGTTATCCTGATCTTATGCTAGGCAAAACTTCTTCGAAGCTATACAGTAGGTTCTGATCTTTTTCACTTCATGCCAACAGAGGAATTAGCATTTTCAGTATCAGTGCCATTGAACATAATGTGCATCTCTTCCAGAGACTTAAGCCAATGCCTTATATGCAAAAGGACATTTATATCAATCTGCTTTTAACTCAGACTTTCTGCACATTTATATCATTCTTTGTCAATGTGGTGTTGAGTTTTTCCTTCAGTTTTAAATCAGTTTATTTTCTGTAGGTCTGGCAGTGTTAAAAAGGATGAGAAGGCTGACCAACAAGATGATGCTAAGAAAGCAGAAGGAAAAGAAGAAAAAGAAGAGAAGGATAAAGATGAGCTGAAGTCTGGGTCATCAGATCAACTGAAGACGACAAAATCAGGTAATTTAACTGCTGTTTTGTTCTAGAATATTAGGCATGATTCGTGTGGATGCTTACAATTGTGTCTTCCCAAACCAAATGATTTAAATGTTTTGTAAAATCTTTTGGGATTCTAAGATGGAAGGTAGGATGGTACTTTTTAAAAAATTACCGTAGCAGACTATGTTTTGGTCATCATATTAAACAGAGTTATTGTGCATAATTTTGGGTGATGAAAAACTGCTGGTGTTCTGTCAAGACTTTGTGAAACTGGTAATTTGAAAAATTGAAGTGTTACATGCACATATGTGAAATAGATATCAAGGCTAATAAATAAATAAATAATTGAGATATACCAATCTCCTAGAACTGGAAGGGACCTTGAGAGGTCATTGAGTCCAGCCCCCTGCCTTCACTTGCAGGACCAAGTACTGATTTTTGCCCCAGATCCCTAAGGGGCCCCCTAAAGGATTGAACTCTCATCTCTGGGTTTAGCAGGCCAATGCTCAAACCACTGAGCTATCCCTACCTCCGTCCCAAATAATAATATAGGTAGCTGTGTAACTGGGACTATCAGGTCCATTTTTAGGGGGGAAGCTTAGAAACAAGCACTATTTGCTATATATGTTAGGATACTTCAAGTGAATGCGATTAGAAATAGGATGTATAGTCAAAATGTCACACTGGACTTTTGCATCACCCTAGTTATGTAGTAAAGGCTGGGTAGAATGAGAAAACATAGGATTTTGTTTTTTCTATTTCAACATCTCTTATGTCTCCATGCCTGATATATTTGTGAACACACAGGGTGGGTAATTTAATCCAATATAAGTTAGTAGTAAACTAAACAGTAAGTAAAGCTTAACAATAACTTGTCAGTAGAAATCTGCTGAAAACTGCCAAAATTATAAAACTTAAGTCTTGTTTATGAATTCTGTTTCTTTTTGTTATAACAATCATTATTGAATGTTTCAGGTTATACTGACAAGTGCATTTCATATTTAGTATCTGTTGTTTTTAGAAATTGAAACAGTTGTATAAAAATGTATTCACTATGTATCTGATAACTCTGAGATATCTTTAATATCAAGTAGCATCTAAAAGTCTTTACAAGGGATCTGCCCCTGGTGTAACTCAGTTTGTAACATAGCAAAGATAAACTAAAAATGTTACTTTATTTTATGGGTACAAATTGCAGAAGTCACTTCTGTGAAACAGCATTTTGAAAAGGGGGTTAATGTTAAAAATGTTCATGCTTTGAGGACTTATGCCACTGAAAGTCAAAGCTCCCATTATATTATGTAATCTCCTTTTTGTTGTGGTTTGTGTAGGAAGTAAGGGAGCAGAGAGGATAGTAGTAATGGACAAATCCAAAGGAGAACCTGTTATTAGCGTGAAAACTTCAACAACATCAAAAGAGAGAGTAAGTTTAATTTTTCTGGGTTCAAAATTTCCATTAGTAAAATGGCTTTCAAATGGCTGACATCCCAAAACACCAGCACTGCACTCAAGCTAAGACATGTTTCTTTTGTGAGTTTTGTGTGCACTTATAAAAGGAATAAGTGTGTTAAAAAAAAAATTCGTGCAGAGACTAAGCTCTCAGACATACCATTTGTAAAAGGAAGGGATGTTATGAGTATTGTTTGATCGTTTATCATAACTGTGTTCTTAGAAATGCACTCCAGTAAGCCTTTATCAACTTTTATATTTACTATAGAGCCTTAAGAGCCAGGACCGCAAATCAGAGAGCAAAGAGAGACAAGGTATTGTGCCGTTCGACAAAATCAAAGCACAGCGAAAAATTAGAGAGGCAGAACAACGCCGGTAAGTTCAATGGCAAAGTTGTTTGAGATTTTTTTTCTTTTTAGAACTTTGGTGACTGACTTCTCACTAAAGCTATTTAAAGGGGACATAGTCCTTTTATCGTTGGTATATGAAGTATAGTCTTTTATTCAGATAAGCATTGCCCATGTAGATGCCCACTGTCAAGTCACACATCAGGAGGCCACAAGCCCAAGAAGAGACTGCAAAGCACTGATTGTTGAGGTTATTCATATAGCCTCTTTGGATCTGAACATATGTGAAAACAGAAAAAATGTACATATGTGAAAACATAGCTCATTGTCATCCTCTGCCTTTTCCATTTTGTACATAGGTTTAATTAATGTTAAGTATTCTGCTGCTTGGCTCTGGGTGCACACATTATCAGGCAAGAGAGGGGAAAATCCCGCAAAACAATTCCATCCTACCCAATTCATTGCTTTCAGGCAAATGCCTGAGAGGACAATTCTGTCTCGAAATCAGGGGCAGATTTTCATCCAGACTCATTCCATCTGGCAGCGTGAATCTTAGCTCCCTTTTAGATAACTAACCTTGTCAAACCATTCAAAGTTTACAAGTAAATTGAAATTTTAAAAAAGCTGGTTACACATGTATGCAAAGTTGGGCTTAAATTGCAGCAAGGGAGGTTTAGGTTAGACATTAGGAAAAACTTCCTAACTGTTAGGGTGGTTAAGCACTGAAATAAATTGCCTAGGGAGGTTGTGGAATCTCCATCATTAGAGATTTTTTAAGAGCTGGTTAGACAAACACCCGTCAGGAATGGTCTAGATAATACCTAGTTCTGCCGTGAGTGCAGGTGAATGGGCTAGATGACCTCTTGAGGTCCCTTCCAGTCCTGTGATTCTGTATAAATGAGAGTTTATCAACTGTCCCTCAAAGCTGCATTCTCTGTGTCCTTTCAGCTCAGAGAGGGACCTAGTGCAGATGCTTATTTATTTCTGATACTCCTTTCATAGTGTTCTGTAAAAGGATAAAGGTAGTATTGTGTCCACATTCTAAATTCCTTGATGTTTACTTCATCTTAATTTCACATCTTATCTAGGGAAAGCTAAATCTGGGTAGGGTTAAAAAAAAACAAAAAAAACCAACCCCTTTCATAAGACTTCAACATGGTTTTTAGTATTTTTTTGAACAAGTCCAGAGAATCTGTGTCTGTTCATAGATCTAAATAGATTAGACTCTGTATTCAGTTTTCAGACCTCTTAACAGTAGATATTCCAAGGTAGTTCTTGATGGGAATAGAGATTATTCACCTACCTGTAAGTAGAGTTCCTAGCCTTTGCAGAGTCACACTAACCCATCCTCCTTTCCTGCTTCTTCACAGTCCTTGGATGATATTTTGAGTAATAGGAATGAATTTAGGGCATTTTTGATCATGGTCCCTTGACCTCGCACCTAATGTTCAGATCTGTGAGGATGTGCATGCTTCTGTGGCGGTGATATAATTGAACTCCAGTTACAGGTGAGCAGCCATCCTCAGTGCTAAATACCCTGTAGCCTGGTTAGAGGGAACCCCCAACAGATATCTAGGATTATTACAGTTCCTATTTTTGCTTTGTAGTTCATTTTCAGCATCGAAGGGTTAAATCTTTACACCTTTTACCTTGCTATTTATATAGCACCCGTGAGCGTCGGGAGAGACAGCAGCATTTGCAAACCATACGGGAACGAGAAGAAAGAGACAGACTTGAGATAGCTCGAGAGCGCCTACAAATTGAACGAGAGCGCCTTGAGCGAGAGCGGATGGAAAGAGAGCGCCTGGAGAGAGAACGGATGCACATAGAACATGAAAGGAGACGAGAACAGGATCGCATACAGCGAGAGAGAGAGGAGCTGCGTCGTCAGCACGAGCAACTTCGCTATGAACAGGAACGGCGATCGGCGTTGAGAAGACCATATGACATAGATGGGAGGTAAAAACTCCAAATACAGTGAGTTAATGATTTCCCATTTGTTGATGCAAGTAGAAAAGCTAGCAGTCCTTAGATTCTCTCTGGAAGTCCCAAACCATGGAGAGAACTTGGTAGGCGGACAGTCATTGATGGGCTTTTGTGTCAAAAGCTCCAATAGATTACATGCCAAAATGGACTTGTCACAATTCAACAGTTCAGTCAGTTACCATTCTTAAACACATTAAACTCTTCATAAAGTTACCTATAACAGTTCACTCTGAATTGAGAAAACTCAAAATCTAGTAAATTCCCCTAAAGGTGGATTTAGAAGATCCATGTAATTTCAAAAAACCTACCTCAATCTGTCTTTCTCCCTCTATTGCTGATAGGAATCTCATTTTGACTGGAGTTCAAGCCATCTGTTTTATGAGGCCCTCAGGGAAAAGTTGACTGAGGGATTGTGCGTGGCATGCTGGGATGTAAAGCTACCTTGTGCTAGCTTGTCGTGCACCAGCTGTCTCTGTGGAACCTGCTACTGCCCACTAAAAGTTTCTGGGTGTACTGAAGAGGGGTAGATCAAAACACAGTAGGGAACTTTTAGTGCACAGCATCATAGTCTACACAGTTAGTGCATGGCAGGCTAGTACAAGGTAGATTTACATCCCAGCGTGCCCTACACTAATAGTTCATATAGACAGGCCTTGTGACAGGTGGACAAATCACTGTAGAAAGTCTTAAAACAAATGCAGATAGAAGAAAATATTTCTTTTCTTGTTTCAGCACATGCACAATAAGGAAAGATTGATATAAGTTAACTCAAAGCAGTTTTTTTTTCTGAAACTCAAAGATACTGTTTTGGCAGATCAGATTTTAATAATCAAATCTAAATAATTATTAACTGTTCAGATATATCACAGAATAGAAATGGAATAATGTATTTCCTTAATTTACATTCAAAGGAACATGAATGGAACTGATTAACGGTGTAATTCATATAATTTTTGTAATTCTGTGTACACGTACTGTAACTTATAACTTGTATTGCCTTAGCTGTGCTGTATTCCTTTCTCATCTTATCCTATCAACAATTCTGCTTGTCTTAAAAAAAAAAAAAAAAAAAAGTAGTAATTAAGTGGGACTAGATATGAAGAGAACAAAACAGAAAGATGATTCTATCTGGACTACAATATAGTATTAAATCTCTACTTTATTATAGGCGAGATGACTCCTACTGGCCAGAGGCAAAGCGAATGGCGATGGATGACAGATACCATTCTGATTTTAGCCGCCAAGATCGCTTCCATGATTATGACCACAGGGATCGTGGCCGATACCAAGACCATTCTATGGACAGGTTAGTGATTTGTTTTCCTGCATTGCCTGAAATCAGGTAAAGGCAATAGTATATTTAGTATGGCATTTTTCTCTGTTTGTTTGATAAATACTGTTGTTTTTTTTAAAAAAGGACCTCAGAGTTTGTCTATTCTTGTTCCATGCTGAAGTTTAAGTGTCTGTGGGGTTTACTTGTGAAACCTGTGTAACCAGAAGAAATCTTACAAAACAAGGTGTTTGAATGTACTGTGTCATCAACTAAAAGCTTCCAACAAATGTGTTCAAAATGTGGGCAATAGCATTACGCGCAAAACTTATTGCACTAGGACTCATAAAGTCCCTGAAACAGCATTGTGAGCAGCCAGCACTTTTTTTCCCATGACTAATTGGTTCCTTTCGTATTTATATATTCCCAGTGTTGCAAGTCAGAAAGTTGCCAAATGTTTTAAAAGCTCACACTAACAGGTAGACAAGATAAATGTCTCTGTACAATGAATATTCTATTTACCTTCTAATGTTGAGACTGACTAGGTTTTTAAACTGTCCAGAATGTTTCACAGTTTCCGTATATGAAATTTGATACTTTATAAAGACTGAGAATCTACAGTTCCAGCAGAAACCTGTGCTCGGCATTTGTGAAAATACAGCCCTAAATACTTTGTATAAGTTACAGTTTAATAATGTTATTGCAAGATTCTGAGTCGAATTGCTCCCTTTCAGGAGAGAAGGATCAAGAACAGTGATGGGAGATCGCGATGGGCAGGTGAGTTGTATGTGTATTCTGGCCTAGAGTAGCTTAATTTTTATAAACTGATTTCCTATACTAAATGTCCAATTAATTTATAGTGAACTAGTGTAAGAGATGCAGATAAGGAAAGGAAAACCTGTGCATTATAAAATTTAATTTCTTTTTTAAATAGGTAAAAATGAAAACATTTGAGTAATCTGATCGCTTGTTCTATTTACTGGTACATAAATACATCAGAGGTTGTTCCTCTGGCACTTAAACACAACTAGTGAGTGTCTCAGTATGGTAAAGTGTACCGAAAGAGTGCATAGAAAATGCAAAGGCACAGCATAGAGGTAAAAATGAGTAAGGAAGTCATTGGAAGAACTTAATTCCACACAGTAACTTTCAGATTAAACTAGACCAGAATGGAATTAGCAAAAAAGTTTTGAAGTTGTTCAGAGAAAATTTTTTGCTCTAGTGGTGACACTCCTAGATAGATGGGCTTTCTGAAATCTTGCGATCGTACTGTGCCTTGTACTGATGGATAGATTATTGAATTGAGAAAATTCTATTTGACCAGCTCTTACCAAATTGAAGATCGGGTTACAGCATTCCAACGTGTATCCTTCACCTTTCAGCATTATGCAGATGAGCGCCATGGAGGACCAGATCGTCATTCACGAGACTCACGGGACAGTTGGGGTGGCTATGGATCTGACAGAAGAATGAGTGAAGGAAGAGGGATACCTCCACAGTCTCGGTTAGTATGTGGGAACGAGGGCAGTCTTTCACCAGCACTTGCAATGGTCACACTTCTTTGAAACTTCAAATGAACTTTTTGAAGGGTAATAGTAGGGAACCGGTTTTACCAGAGTAAATCCTCTCTCCAAATAGTTTCACTGAGGTCTGTTCTCTCCTGGCTGTGCAATGGATTTACACATATAGCGCCCCTGGGCATTGTGAAGCTCTGTAGTAAGGAGTTACTGTGCTTTGCTTATATTCACAGTTCTCTTGTAAGGCTTCCTCTTCTAAGGATCAAATTTGAATATGACCCTAGTGCTCCTGAAACTTTTTGAAGAGGGAGTAACTTGTAGCTAGTGGACTGAATTTGAGACTGTAAAATGGAAGAGAAGCCAGAATCTTAATGGAAAACCCAATATGGGACAAACCTGGAATCCCAGACAGTTCTTGTTTAACTATCATGCCAGTCTCAGCATGAATTAAGATTTTCCAACTATATAATGTGAAGCACTCACAGGGGTTCAGTGAAATTACTCCATTAATCTTCCTTTTATCGCAATATTAAGATTTACTTTTTGTTACTTCTGTGACTATCCACATTTGTCAGTTCCACCATGGGGTTTTACCTCTGATTTTCAGTTGAAGTGGCAGGGACCAGCCTTTAAGAGCATTTAACACCCTTCAGGAAAACAACCCAGTAAAAACACTTCCAAAGCTGAACATTTTGTTAACTTTAAAATTAGGTACTATTTCCTCTGAATAGCCACTCTGCAGAACATGACAACATACATTGTTCTCAGATTGAATTTTGATTAGTGGGTTGGTCAGAATGGCCAGTCTGGATACTCGGAGAAGTCATTGTGCATCAAATATACCCTGTTGCATAAATAGGATTAAGGAAATCCTATTTCCTCATTTGTTACGTTAGGTGGATTGTTCAGTAACTTTATTACTGAAATATGGTTAAACAGCTGAGCATTGCAATTAATTCAGGGTTGGTAAACTTGTATCTTGGTAAATGACACTAATATGTTTATGAATGAGATGTTACATTTGGCTTCGCTGCATGCTATGAAACTGGTAAGAAACATACCTAAAGATTTTTCTTTCTCTCTTTCCTTCCAGAGATGGACGTGATTGGGGAGATCATGGTCGAAAGTTTGAGGGACATAAAGATCGTTCATGGCAGGGCAGTGCAGATGGAGGAATAATGGGGCGGGATCATGAGAGATGGCAAGGTACACTTACTGCTTTATTGCCAATTGCTGCTAGACTTCTACTGGTAAACACAGAGCATTATTAGCATAAATAAAGCAAAACTGGAATAGGAGGAATAATAAAGGGAATGCTTGAAAATTCTTTTTAATTCTAGGTGGTGGTAGAGGCAGACCAGGCCATGCAGTACATCGGGGAGGCCTGTCAGGGTAAGCAGCTTTATCAAGGATAATTGGGGTGTGTACCATTTATTCCTGTTCCCTTCCCTTTGTAACAGTCATTCCTTTGCATGTTTAAATTATTCAGCACAATCTTTTGTGAGAGAACGAAAGTTATTTGGAGTTATGCAAAGTAAAATAATTGAAGAACGTTTGTGATTCGTCATTGATATAATGACAAGTGAGTCATAAAATGCTCCCATGATTTTATCTGGTGCATCTTACTGAACGAAAATCATACAAGAAATGCAAATGGCACTGATTGTATCAATTTGATGATCAAAGTTGCAGTGAAAACTTAAACTCTTTGAAGAAAACTTAGTGTGTGACTCTGTTTGCAGGCGTGGAGGCTTCATGCAGAGTGGCAACCAAGGCCAGATGATGCATGGTGGAGGGATTCAAGGGGAAGGATTTGCAGGCCAGGAGAGAGCAAACAGACCCAGTGACCCCCGTTTCAACCGTCGCTACTGAATGTGTTTTAATTTTTTAATGTGAGATGGCAACAGAGGTGAATTCTCTATTACCCAGGGTTATCATTAACTGTAACTGATGGGTTACCATAAATGTGTAATTTTTTAAGCTGCTGCCACATTATATAGCTCACTACAATGTGAACTCCTTTGTTTTTGTAATGTGTTGTTCATACCCCATTTAAAATGTTAGTCGATGAAGCATTCCATTTTCCATAAATAAAACCAGTTTACAGTTAACTGTCTTCTGTCCCATTGGCACTCCAAATGCCAGAGTTAGAATTTGACCAGGAGATCACCTGACAAAGGAGACTGCAACTTTAAAAGGAGGATTCTCTTACCAGCCATTTTAGGGAGGGAGAAATGAGCTAAATAGAAACGAGAGAGAGGAGGGTCAGGGACACAGAAAAGACACTGACCAAATCCTGTAAGGCTCTTGGAGTGATGAGGAAACAGGCAGAGATTTGTATTTCCATGAGGTCTCTCAGAGATCCCTTGTGAATAATTTTATTGGAATGAACTCACTTTTATTCTGGAATAGTGTGTCCACAAAGGGAACACTGAGAATGGTGCCCCCAAGCAAGGCAGAGAACCATTATTCTTATGGGCTGGTCTACACTTAAAAGTTAGGTTACCATAGCTATGTAGGTCGGAGGGGTGAACAAAACACACCTGACTGACATAGCTATGAGGACCGCACCCCCAGCGTAGATACAGCTATAGCGATGGACAAAGGTTTCCTCAGTAGAAACAAACTTTTGTTTAGGGAGATGTTCCTGCATCAACAGTAATTCCCCTTCCATGGAGAGTAGGCTACATCTATGCTGTGAGGTTATGGCCACACATCGATGTCAGTACAACTATGCCAATATAGTCTCTGTAGTGCAGACATATCCTTAGTCCAGAGGTGGGCAAACTATGGCCTGCGGGTCATATCCAGCCCCATGGACTCTCCTGCCCAGCCCCAGAGCTCCTAGCCCAGAAGGCTAACCCCTGGCCCCTCCCCTGCTGTTCCCCCTCCCCCGCAGCCTCAGCTCACTGTGCTGCTGGCACAATGCTCTGGGTGGCGGGGCTGCGAGCTCTTGTCAGGCCACAGTTCTGCAGCTGCACTGCCCGACCCAGTGCTCTGTGCTGCATGGTGGCATGGCTGTCTCCAGCCGGGCAGCGCAACTGCCTGTCCTGGTACTCTGGGTGGTGCAACCGCAGCGCCGCCAGCCACCAGTGCTCCAGGCAGTGTAGTAAGGGAGCAGGGGGAGTTGGATAGAGGGCAGGGGAGTTTGTGAGGGTGGGGGTGTGGATAGGAGTCAGGGCGGTCAGAGGATGGGGAACAAGGGGGTTGAATGGGGGCAGGGGTCCCGGTAGGGCAGTCAGGAAAGAGGGGGAAGGGTTGGATGGGGCGGCGGGAGGCAGTCAGGGGAAGGGGATCTGGGGGCGATCAGGGAGAAGGGGTGGTTGGATGGGGCAGGGGTCCTGGGGGGCAGTCAGGAATGAGAGGAGGGGTTGGATGGGATGGCAGGGAACAGTCGGGATGGTGGGGATGGATGGGACAGCGGTCCCAGTGGGGCTGTCAGTGGGCAAGAGGCAGGGGAGGTTGGATAGGGGGTGGGGGGCAGGCCATGCCTGGCTGTTTAGGGAGGCACAGCCTCCCCTAACTGGCCCTCCATACAATTTTGGAAACTTGATATGGCCTTCACTTTGCCCACCCCTGCCAGTCAACGGATGCTTCTGTGACAGCAGTAACCCAGAGCAGGTCAGAAATCTGAGGAAATCAACCTAGAGCTTAGCAGCTGCAGCAAATCAGAACATGAGGGTAATAAAGGGGATTGCAAGCACTGGACTAGAAGCAAAGGAGAGGAACATCTGGGTGGAGAGGGAGCTGGGTTTCATAAAATGACTTGGGAGGATTAAAACTTCTTTTAAATTAATACCAATTTCCTTCTGTGCCATTAATGATCCCTGACAAACAGAAACTTGACCATCTTTGCTTATTTTCACCCTTCTCCCTTCTTAGATGGCCAGATGGGACTGGGCCGGTGTATTCTGTGCAGTGGTTACCATCCTAATTACAGCTTCATCCCAGCACAACCTGGGAAATGGTTTACGAGGTGGGGATGGCCCTGCCCCTTACCTTGGTAACCCTGTGGTGTTCCACATCGTGCCCCTGCGATTGGCTGTCTGGCTGAAAGAGAGACTTGGGTGGGTTTAAAAGTTGGAAGCTGCTGTATCTACAGCTCAGTTACAAGCTGAGGATGGGTGACTGCTGGGTCCATGTGTGGCCTGCTTAGCCCCCACCCTCCTGGGCCCAGCTGCTCTGATCTCTCCAGGTCTCCATGAAGGTAACTGTCTGCCTGGCCCAGGAGCTGGGCTGTGCATGCTGGGTTCACTCCCTGCCCCTTCTGATCTCTGAGGTTGCTCTCGAGCTGTTTCTGCGTCCCTCCCGAACTGTGGTGCAGACACAGCAGTGTTTGTGTCTCTTGCATGCAAAAGCCTCTTCAGCTTAATACATTTAGAGGCTTTTTTGTTTTTACATTTTTGGTGGCCAGAAGAGTAACCCGTCTGCTACAGACACCTAATTACAGGGTGTGACGATGTGGTTCTGGCGGGAACCAACTGAGAGTGCCAAATCAGGATCAATTGCTCAAACAGGGCAGTCACAGCCCAAGGCTGGGGTTTTTCCACCTCTAAGGCAAACCAAACCAGCCAGACAAAAGACTTCGGTGTCACCCCTCTGGCTAACCGCAAGTCACACAAGCAATTTCCTTAGACACTGCAGTCTCCCAGTATCACCACAAGTCACACGTCCTGGGGATGAATGGTTATAAAAACCAACACCCAGTAAAAGAAAAAGGTTCTCTCGATCCAAAGGACCAAGCCCCAGACCCAGGTCAACATACACATCAGATCTTACCCACAATCACGCTGTTGCCAATCCTTTAGAATCTAAATCTAAAGGTTTATTCATAAAAGGAAAAGATAAAGATGAGAGCTAGAATTGGTTAAATGGAATCAATTACATACAGTAATGGCAAAGTTCTTGGTTCAGGCTTGTAGCAGTGATGAAGTAAACTGCAGGTTTAAATCCAGTCTCTAGAGAATATCCCCCGCTGGGATGGGTCATCAGTCCTTTGTGCAGAGCTTCAATTGTAGCAAAGTTCTCCAGAGGTAAGAAGCAGGATGAAGACAAAAGGAGATCAGGCTTCCAGCCTATATAGCTTTTCCAGTTGTAAGGACTTCTTTTGTTCTTACTGTGGAAAGTTACAGCAAAATGGAGTTGCAGTCACATGGGCCAGTTTCTGCTCACTCCAGTGAGTCACAGGGCGTATCCGCCTTCTCTCGATGGGTCAGTTTGTGTTGATGGTCCTTAATGGGCCATCAAGCGGGCTAAGCAGAGCTGACACCAGCCTGTCTGGGATTTTCCAGTAGCACAGAACAATTTTGAAATACAGATAATACACAGCCAATATTCATAACTTCAGCTACAGAAATGATACAGACAGCACAATCATAACCAGATACCCGTAACCGGTTAGCACTATATGAGCACCTATATGACCCCCTTTACATATGATTTGGTGCCACTACAGAACCGTGGTTGCAACCCATGTTCTATATGGTCCCAGTTTATATCAATAACGTCACACAGGGTGACTGACCAGGGTCCAATACACCTGGGACTTGTCAGCTGCTTCCCAGCTGGGCTTAAGAGAAGGCACCTGGGCCATATAAAGGAGAGAAACTGAAAGGGGCAGAAGAGAATGGGAGCCAGAAGGCAGGGAAGCTTGGGTGTCCTTGCTCCCACAACATGTGGCGGTGGCAGGTGCCACTCCACACTCCCAACATAGTGAAGGGCCTGGGAGCCAGACACTGTGAGGATCCGTCATTGCATGCATTGTAAGTATGAGCTGTAGGACAGATACAAGAGGATACTGCAATGCATGGATGTGAGTCACATCACAGTCATGCTGATGACTGCCTAGAGCTGGGAATCAGGCATTTACCCCAGGGGGCAACCCACTCTGTGGTCTCAGGACCCTACGCTCTGCTCGGCTGGGGAAGCAACACCCACTCCTCTGTCACCCTTTCCCTGCAGAGCCTGGCCAGCCCATTACCCCTGGGTCCCGTCCCTTCCATATCCCCTGTGACTCCTACTCCTGCTTTGGCCTCAGTCCCTTGTTCATGACCCTCTGCCCCATCTCCCAGTGCCTTTTATGGAGCCTTCTTGCCCTTGTGTATCTTCAGCAGTACTCCCCTCTCCAACCAGCCTGCTTTCTGACCCTGCCCTGTCTGTGGGCCTCCTCCCTCACAGGAGTCCCTGTGATGCTTCCTGGGGATACCTAGAGTTGTGATGCACCTCTCTGCCACCTGCCCTGAGCTACGGGGAAGTCTTGTTTGTTCACAACAGGGCCCAGCTCCCTGACTCACCAGCCCTGGCAACACAAAAGCTCCCCTCTGGATCTATGCAGGCTGTGTGCTCTCTACAGGTTGACTCCAACAACCAAGCCCTCCAAGCATGTCCCTGAGCATCCAGCCCCTGTGCTGCTGGAAACTCGCTGTACAGTGTTCATGGCTTCACTGCAGTCCTTAGCTGTGTTTACAGTTTCTGTAATGATGTACAGAGATTCAAGTGATTGGGGACAAATGGTTACATAGAAAATAAAATCAACGTGCATTCTAGAGGTGAGTCTTGCCAGACAGTGCTCACCCACAGTCCTTCCAATGTTTTACAGCCAGGCTTGGCTGTGATCCTCCATTCATGAGACAAGTTGTGCTGTCAGCTTGCCTCCTTAGTGAAAGATCCTGGATGCCTGTTTGCACCCCTGGATAAATCAGACAATGTGTTCCCCCACCCTCACACCCCATTGTTTTTTCCTGTATCCTCCTATCTTGTAGATTTTGTAATCTATTAATCTGGTTCAGTTTGCAAATAGGCCTACATGGTGAGAGAGAGACAATGACCAGACAGGGAGATAAGCAGCTTTTACCCCTGTCCGAGACAAGTCACCTCCTGGTTATCTGCCTTAAGAACATAATTTGCGGTATAAACACACAATTCCTTGAATATTAGCGGTACATACATTTCACAGTGATTGATGACCAGTGGGCTACTGACTCTTGGTAGAGCTGTGGACCAGGGAGGTTGTGGAATCCCCATCACTGGAGGGTTTGGGGACAGGTTAGTGATATCTCCTTTGGGAAACAAGTTGCAATCTACTGCTGAAAAGTGCTATCAGAAGCTGGTTGTTATTACTGTGTAGGTCTCTGAGTGTTATTTAAATCCTACAGCTAAAGATGAGAAGCAGCCTTCTGTATCTAGTAATTGATACAGTTCAGTTTCCCTCAGGCAAGTAAATTGACTTAGGAGTTTATCCCAAACCGGGAGTGGATACTGAGCACAATAAAATCAACTTACTCTAAATTGTTTCTGTTGGTTGATTTTATGATTTACACTGGTCAGTCAGAAAAGAACCATAAGTGTTTGCAATCTCAGGTGCATTCCAATGTGAATTAGATTGTAGAGCAAACCTCCAAAAAGGCACTGCCATTTCTAACCCTGTTGTGGGGTTTGCTGCATCTGAAAACAGGAATTACATTCAAGCTTAGTGTAGATTTTTCTCTAAGGGGTTTCAGAAGACAAGTTGCATTTCTCCCTGATTCCATTAGGTGGCCATATTAGACCATATACGCCAGGGGTCGGCAACCTTTCAGAAGCGCTGTGCCGAGTCTTCCTTTTTTCACTCTAATTTAAAGTTTCACGTGCCAGTCATACATTTTAACGTTCTTAGAAAGTCTCTTTCCATAATTCTATAATATAGAACTAAACTATTGTATGTAAAGTAAATAAAGTTTTTAAAATGTTTAAGAAGCTTCATTTAAAATTAAATTAAAATGCAGAGCCCCCCGGACAGGTGGCCAGGACCTGGGCAGTGTGAGTGCCACTGAAAATCAGCTCGCGTGCTGCCTTTGGGCCATCGGTTGCCTACCCCTGGTATACACACAGGGTAGGTGAGGCAATATTTTTTACTGGACCAATGTCTGTTTCTGAAAGAGATGAGCTTTCAAGCTACATGGTCGTCTTGATCTCACCCGCCTTGTTTCTCTAATATCCTGAGACCAACTGGCTAGAACAACACTGCAAACAATATATACACACAACCCTTTCCAAAAAAGCAGCAGGAGTCCATGTAACACTTGGTACCAAATCGGTGACATTTTAAAGGTGGATTTAATAACCTATGAGGCCTTATTCAAGGCAGTGCATGTAAATGACTAACAGTTCAACATGTTCTGCAATGCTCCAAATTCCAAAAAGTGCAGCCAACTTGGTTGCATCCTGAGAAATCAAGCCTCATTAGAGCTGGCAGCTGTTTTGAACAACTGCAACAAGCATCCCAACACTTCAACCTCTTTATATCCTTTCCCCCTAATCTATCTTGTCTATTTAGAGCAGGCGTGGCCAAACTTTATGGCCTGAGGGCCGCATCGGGTTTCATAAATTGTATGGAGAACCAGTTAGGGGAGGGGGTCATGGCCTGGCACCCACCTCCTATCTGCTCCCCCCCTGGGACCCCTGCCCCATCCAACCACCCCTTCTCCCTGTCTCCTGACTGTCCCCTGCTGCCCCATCCAACCCTCCCTCCTTCCTGACTGCCCCCTGGGACCCCTGCCCCCATTCAACCCTCTATTTCCTCCCCAACAACCATCCACACCCCTGCCCCATGACCACCATCCCGAACTCCCCTGCCCTCTATCCAACCCCCCCTCCTTGTCCCTGACCGCCTCCTCCTGGGACCCCCCACCCCTAACTGTCCCCCTGGACCCCATTCCCTATCCAACCCCCTATCCCCTGGCTGCCCCGACCCCTATCCAAACCCCAGCCCCCTGACAGGCCCCCCAGGACTCCCATGCCTATCCAACCTCTCCTGTTCCCTATCCCCTGACTGCCCCCTGGAACCCCCCGCCCCTTATCCAATCCTCCACCCCCTTACCGTGCCGCTCAGAGCAAATGTGTGATATCTTGAAAGGGGGCTGGTTCTCAAAAAGTGAGCCGCACCCACACTTGGAAGATGGGCGTCCTTCCAGGTGCCTCAAGTTGGGCACCCCAAATCAATGAATCACTCTTGGAAATTTAGACCATTTAAATGTATTTACTACCCCAAAAAATACAGATGAACTGAATGCTGCTGCCATATTCCACACGTACTGCTGAGTTACTCTCCACAAACTCAGCTGCCGCCTCAGCAACGGCAGGACAAGTTTCCTAACAGTCTCTAGCTCTTCTCTCTCCTAAGGTGAAATCGGCTGAAGCATGTAAAAGCCCCAATGGGAAAATAAAGCAATTCTAATTCCCATTAAAGGAGACAGACCTATACTGCTGAATGAAGGCCCAATGCTGAAGGGTGTTTTGAGAATTCAACACTAGGTTCACTCTGCTCCCGATGAAGTCAATGGGTGCAGAGCATGGGTCGGCGCCTGCCTGCTTTGGAAAAATATTCTCCCCTAGAATGCAAACTCTTCAGCACTTCTAAGCAAGTCTGTGCAGGCAGGATCGTGAGCGATGATGCATTTCCCTGTAAACTACGCCCTGGGGTGAAGAATCCCTTCGCTTGACGCACCTCAAACGGAAGGTACCTCTGCCAACGCCATGATTGCTTCTCGGTGCTTTGCTAGTTTAGCTCTGTGCAGCATGGTCTTTGCCCAAAGCGGCAGCTCAGGTAGGCAGATTTTTTTGCTTGTTTTTCTCTTGGTTTGATATCTGAGAAGTGCAGCGAGGAATGACTGCAAATGCTGTTTCCTCACAGCAGAGAGGCTGCCAGCCGGCTGGCAACGGCCCTGTCCGCAAAGGAACCAAGCCAGGTCCCGTCGGGCTTCTTAGCTGGGTCTTATAAGAGCCCCTGTGCAAGGAGGGAAGTAGTCTGCTTGAGTGCAATCTGGCCTCCGTGTAAATGAGGAGTAACCTCTGCGGCCCCTGATGTAAGACTAGTGTGAGAGGGGCATAAGAGAAGACTTGGGCTCGTCATTACGAACTGCTCATTAGACAGACTTCTGGGGCCAGTCCTGGAGATTTCCAGTGTCTCCTTTGTAGATAATGAAAAAAGCACCTGATCTGAAACATATTGGGCCTGACCCACAGCTTGTGAAGCCCTAGTGAAGTCACCAGCTGCAGTCCTGCCTCCTGGCACTCCATGTTAACCACTGAGCTTTTCACTCACCTCTGGTGGGAGTTGCTGGTATTAATGCTTAATTCCCACTGGTTTCAACAGGAGTTAGGGGCCTAAATACCTTTAGGGGTCTGGGCCTCAGGATCAGACCTCTCCTGAGGGGAAAGGAAATGGAGCACATTTGATCTGAGAATCAGTAAGAGCCACTAAACAGCTGGTTCCCTACAAGACGATTGTTACAGAGCCCTTTTTCACCAGCTGGGCTGAGGGAGAGAGCAGGAAATATTTCAGGACAAAAAGTAATTAGTAGCAAATGTTATGGAGGTAAGAATAATAAAGAGGTGACAAACAAGTTAACTTATTGTAGGCATGCTGCAAACCTGGACTATTTGGTCTGGACTAAGCTCCGGACCGGATGAGTAGGGATGGAGCCCGCTGTCAGGGCCCTGAGTGTTAAGACTGAACTCAGATTCTCCACTGTCTGGCACCCTGTGCTGTCATTTGCACCAGTGCAAAGTGCTAGCAAAATGTTACTCGGTGAATGGGTGCATTGGTTTACTGCCAATCAGTTTTTAAACTAGCCCAATCCCCGTGCGGACACTCTTACTTCAGTTTGCTTTACACCTGTACCTAACCAAAATAAGCCCACGCCTAACTTTGCACTGACTTTGCTAACTCAGTTTCAAATCACACCTCTGCTTAAGCCCATGTAACTTGCACACATAGAAAAAGGCAAGGACAGTAGTGTTACACACCCATTCCGCACTCAGGTGCAGGGCCGCAGGGGACCAGCCCCTGTGTCCATGAAGTCTGCAGCCTCCTCCACATTCCTGGAAAGATGTGGATCCTTCTCCCCAGACTGGCGAGCAGAGCAGCCTCCGGCAGCTCCGAAACAAGCAGCATAGGGGCTGAAGGGAGGAAGGATGATGCGGTGGTTTATGACTCAGGAGACCTGGTTCAATTCCTTGCTTCAGCACAAACTCCCTGTGACCATGGGCAAGTCCAAGGGATTTAGGTGCCTAACTTCAACTGATTTCAGTGGGACTTAGATATCTAAATACCTTTGAGAATCTAGGCCTTGGTCTGTCTGTGCCTCAGTTTCCCCATTGGTAACTGGAGACACTAGCATTTCCCTAGCTCACAGGGGAGTTTTGAAGATAAATACATTAAAGATGGTGAAGTGCTCAGATACTACACCCATGGGGGCCATGTCAGGACTGTAGCTAGCCAGAGACTCTCTCCCACTCCCAGCCTGTCTAATCCCCTGCATGGAGCAGGCAGGGTGGGGCTCCTGTGCCTGAGGGGTCTGATAACTCCAAACAGCTCTTTTCAGCAATGGCAAAAATCTTAAGGTCTCTGATGATCCTCATTATTTGAACACAGTCCTGGGTTTTATTTAAATTTTATTTATAAACGAGGGATTGTTCCTATAGCCACATGGAAAAACTGCGGACGGCGGAACTCTTGAGGAGAGAGAGTATTGCAGGGACTCTTGATCATCTTAGATTGACGGTGAAGAGACCCAGGAGGTATCTAGTCCACCCCTGCTCAAAGGAAGGACCAACCCCAACTAAATCATTCCCAGCCAGGGGCTTTGTCAAGCCATGACCTTTAAAACCTCTTAACGGATAGAAGATTCCACCACCTTCCCTTAGCGGATAAACCCACTCTCCAGTGCTTTACAAACCAGCCCTACCAGTAAAAAAGTTTATTTTCCTAATATCCAACTATCCAAACCATCTCCCCATGCAACTTTGAATCCATCCATTGCCTCTTTCTGTCGAGGATGGAAAGGGGAGAATTGCATTCAGGCATCACACACCTAAGCTGAAACTTTGTGCAAGGTCACTGCAGCCTTTGTGAGGGCAAAACTGTTTTGCTTCTGCAGGGACTGCAGTCGTGAGCCCTTTGTGGAGAACCAGCAAGTCAGGTTTATCCATAACTAGCAGATTTTTATTGAGGGAGCAGGGCTGGGAGAGGACTTATTAAGTGGGTTATTTAAGTCTCACCCAGCTCTAACACTGTATGCGACTAGGTCACCCTTAAGTCTCTTGAGTACTGCTGTTGTTACAAATGGGGAAACTGAGGCAATGAAGACGCACAAGAAATCTCTGTCAGAGCCAGGAACGGAACACAAGCCTCTTAAGGTTTGTCTACCCAGCACAAGGGAGCGTGGCTTCTAGCCCAGGTAGACGGACATGTGCTAGCACGCTGAAAAGAGCAGTGTGGACATGATGGCAGAGGCTAGCTAGCTGAGCTCAGACTCAGGGTGTCAGGCGGGTGTCAGGCGGGCTTGGACTAAGGCAGCCATGTCCACGTGGCTATTTTTAGCATGCTAGTTTGAGCAGAGCTAGCGCAAGTCAGTCTACCCAGGCTGGGAGGTTTGTCCGCAGCTGCAGTGCAGACCCCCCCCCAAGTTCCCAGCTCTGTGCTTTAACCACTAGACCATTTCTTCCTCCTCAAGGAATAGAGCCAATGCAAACCTATTCAGTTCAAAACCTGCATTCATTTTTAATGTCTTTTTCCTCCCTTTTTAGTCAATAGTGTTGAGTATTTAAGGCCATTCGTAAAGTACCGGGAGAAAGTGGCTTATGACAGAGCAGCTTTAGAATGGATGCATCAGAGGGCAAAACGAGCTACCAAAGAGCATGAAAAAATCATCCAGCTAGAATTCCAAGCCTATCAGAGGTATGTTTGTGACAGGGTCCCCCCAGGGTGCCACCTGGAACTGGGATATCACTGAGCCCCCCTGATCCACCAGCCTAGGTGACAAGCTGCTGGACCCGCTCCTGGTCTTACACTTCCACCAGCATTCACACAGCCAGGGACGCATCCTGCTGCAGACTCTATGACCAGCCACGTACCCTCAGCTGGAGGACAAACCCAAAATTATATCATCTTGCGCTGCACAGGGAACTGCACAGCATAAGCTCATAGAGTTCATCCCTCCCTTAATGTGGGAAGGAAAAGCAACACATGATTCTCACACACTTCACTCCAAACGTACTGGTTTAGATTAAAACATAAAATAAGTTTATTAATTACAAAAAGATAGATTTTAAGTGATAGCAAACATCAAAGCAGATTGCCTAGTAAATAAACAAAAATGCAAACTAAGCTTAAGATACTAGAAAGATAGGGTGTGACTTAGCAAATTCTCACCCTGGCTAATGATACAAGCAGGCTTGCAGATTCTTAAGGGACAAGGTGGATTTGTTTTGCAGCTGGGGATCCGCACCCCCTTTCCAAGTCCTTTTCTTTATGAGCTCCTCTTAGGCGTTCAGTTGTTGGGAGTAAAGAACTGATGATGTCACTCCCTGCCTTATATAGCTTTAGCATGTGGCAGGAACTCTTTGTTTCAAACTTGGTTGCCAGACCAGTTTGTGAAAAAATACTGACAGTAGGGTGACCAGGTGTCCTGATCTTATAGGGACAGTCCCGACATTAGGGGCTTTGTCTTGTATAGGCACCTATTACCCCCTACCGCCTGTCCCGATTTTTCACACTCGCTATCTGGTAACCATAACTGACACCCCAGAATGGAGTTCAGAGTCATGTGGTCTTAGCCAACCGCTTTCCAAGCTCAACTCCCCACTGGTCACAGCTATTAATAGCCCACACAACTCCTTGAACAAAGATCTTGTGTTCATACATAGCAATTAAGGTTCCCAGAATGAACAGGGAAAGTTTTGTAAACACAATGGAATTGGCTGGGTGATTTCCTTCAAAGACCTTCTGTGGAGGAAGTTTCTCCAGAACTTGAAGAGTTACAGAAGCCATTACAGGTCTGTCACATCTTACGCTGGGGTTACGTTCCGCAATCAACGCGTAAAGGAAAAATCGCGTATAGTCAAAATTACATTGAGTGTAATGGTGGGTGGAATCTCCTGCACTACAGGTACAGTATTAAAATTGTTACTTTTCTCTTTTTTTGTTTTCGCTGACCGCCTAAAGCTGAAGTCACATATGTTAAATGCGCATAAGATGCGACAGACCTGTACTTATAGGCTGGCCGAAATGTTCACAGGAAGGTTCAGCTATTCCACAGCCCATTGTCTTTGTTGATGGGCCATTAGCACTGTCTGATTTCTTCACTGTTGTACCTGAAAGGCTGGCTGTGGGTCTTTTTCAGAGTAAGCCCATTTGAAATGCAGATCCATAGTCAAAAGTCATAACTTCAGATACAAAAATGATGGACGCATACAAATAGGATAATCCTATTCAGCAAATCATAACTTTTCCAATGACACCTGACATGACCCAACTTGCACAAAATGCATCACAGCTATGCGAGAATCATATCATAATATTACCAGTGTGAATATGGGGTGTTGTGTCGAGTTATTCCATGTCTTTGTGGGACAGTGTATGCATATGGGTAAATCTTGGCTTAAAGTTCTTGTGGTTTGCAACCTAATAATAATCGGAAATCAAGGTGCTCTGTACGGTAGGGACCTTCACTTTTGTTGCAGAAACTGAGGGAATACATTGACTGATGCATAGCGTTCTTAGTACTGATCATTTGTTCTGTGGTAGCTCCTGGGAGCTCCAGTCACAGACCAGGATCCCTGAAGTCCTGTAACTGACTCTTCACCGTTTCGCTTACTTTCCAGGACATTCAAGCTGAGGTTAAGCAGGGACACGAGTGCTTTCACCAGAGACTTTGAGATAACCGGGAAGGCCACCTCAGAGCCTGCAGATGTTTCTTTCATTTACTCTGGTGTCTTGCAAGGTAAAAATTAGACTCAGCCCTGCAGAATGAAATCCTTGCGATAGGATGGTCAGAGCAGGGCATGCAGCCTGATCCTCCAACCTGGAGGAGACGGGAGCTCCATCAGCAGGGTCCCCCTTCTCTTTCAGGTCTTTCCGCTTAGTTGTGCTGGTGGTTTTGTGCTGTGGGCACCTACCTGCTGGCACATTAACTGAGCCCCATCAGACTTGTTCCACAGACACTAATGCAGCTCCCATGCTTACTGACAGCGATTTGAGCACCCAATTACGCCAGGCACTGCCAACATTCCCAGGAGCCAGCCAGCGGACTAGCAGTATTGCAAGCAAGGGGGAGTGCAATCTGGTGCGTTCTGGAAAGTTGGGATCAGCAGTGGCGGGGAACGTTGCAGGTGGTCCAGAGCATAGGGAGCCAGTTGATTTGCCCTGGAGTGACCCCCCCCCGTGGCCATTGTAGCAGGCAAACCACCGCCCCCAGCCATGAGCGACGCTGGAGCCTGAACGCTGTGGCAAGCCCAGAGTGCTAGAATTGACAGGGGCAGAGGGTTTCATGCCCTTACAACAGCCTCGGCAGTGGGCTCTGGAATGATGTTGCTTTTTGCTCCACACCTTAGTGACGAGCTATACCCAGAATGCAGGGACCAGTCCTAGCCCAGATGTGAACAGCTGATCAGTGGTTATTAACCTCAGGCAGGCCCTTCAGTTACCGCGGGGAACCAGGTCAAGCTTCCTTCTCATTGTCTATGTCTGGATGCCTGCAAAACAGATGAGCCTGGATCTTTCTGCCACGGTGCCATCATCAATGGCCTTTTTGAAGGGTTTATCAGAACCAAGAATGGCACCTACTACGTGGAGGCACCCAGTGCATTCACCAGCAATGCGACGTCTCCAGGCCAGACACTCATCCACCATGAGAGTGACATCGGTGAGTCCTTGGCTGGGCTTTGGCACGACTGAGCGTAGTCAAACGATGCTTGGCTCTTCAGTTTCCCCTGCCGTCATGGCCTGTTCCCTTTGCACTTCAGTAACGACGCCTTCCCCCTCTTGACCTCTAAGGATTTCATAAACACTGAATAAGGTCAGTAAGACTCGCAAATCCCCTTTCAATGGTGCATTCTGATGTTCCATTTTGCACATGGGAAAACTGAAGCACAGCGAAATGAACTGACATACCTGCTGTCATCCAGCTAGTCAGTGGCATTGCTGGGAATGAACCCAGGAGTCCTGACTCCCAGTCTATCCTTGCGCTTGCCACTGGGCTTCACTGCCCTCCCAGAGCTGGAAATAAAGCCCTGGAGTCCTGATGCACAATCCTCTGCCACAAGCCCTCTCAATATTGCCCAGGGGTGTTTGGAAGTGATGTTGCTCATTTTGCATATCATCCCATTGTGATATTTCTTTGAGTAACATCTGAATTTCTGCTCTAGATTATTCCATTTTAGAAGATCCATCCTCTGCTTCTTTGATGAGGGGAACACATCAGATCTTGTGGAATTTCCAGCAAGAGCTAAAATTAAAGGTGAAGTGAAATTGAAGAGAAGCATCTTAAGTGGAAATGAAATAATTTTAAGCAATGATTGTGCTGCAAAAAAAAAAAAAAAGACTGCCTCAGGCATTGATTGCTTTGAATTCACTGAATACAATGTCTGTGTAAAATGTGACAGGATGGAATTCTAAGGACATAGCTTTTCAGAGGCGTGGATCTCTCTTTCCTAGCTAACTGTTATGGTCTGTGGATTCCCAGAGAGAAAGAGACAAGAGGCTAATTATATGGCTGAGAATGGGGGGTCCAGCTCAGAACTTCCTCTGCATTTGGGAGAAGAGTTGGTTGGTTTAAAAAAAATTTTTTGAAACATTTCCCCAAGTTTTTTGGTGAATTTTTGAAATTTGCAATTTTGTCCGAAATCTAATTTTAAAAAAGTCTGCAAGCTGGAGACAAAAAGTGTGTGTGTATGGGGGGGAGAGAGACTGCCAACATGCCATCAACAGTTTTCTCCTGCTTCCCCCCCCCACAATTCAAAAGTTCATTGAAATTTCAAAATGTGAAACTTCTCTATCAGCTTTATTTGGGAGAGTTAAGATGCAGGGGGGAGAGGCAGTTGTTCGAGCCCATATTTAATTTAGTGCAGGCAAACAAAATCCCTGAGTCTCCAGACAAATGATAATTCCAAAACCTTGGGCCAAGCTGCATCAGTTTCATCTCATAATTTCATAGAGTTTTAAGTCCAAAGGGCCCATTAGATACATCTAGTCTGGCCTCCTGTATACCACAGGCCATAACGTTTCACCCAGATACCCCTCTACTGAGCCCAGTAACTTTAGTTAGATCAAAGCACCCCAGGCCTCAGGAGACAAAACTGTTGTGTGCCACAGGCAAAGAGCAGGAGAGACTGAGGTGCACCCTTGCCCCATGCCCCTGCAATGGCAGGGAATTGATTAGGTGGGATATGCCGGTGCCCCATGCTGCAGAGGGAGGTGAAAGCCGTTAGAAACACACGTCGTCGTGGTTTGCCAGTCAGCCGCTCATCGATCTCTGGCTTCCACCGAACACCAGCCAAAACATGGGTGGCTTTCAGCTGAACTTGGCTTTGAAGTTTTGGGTTGGTTTTGAAGGCAGGTCTCAGGATGGGAACCCAGATGAACTGGAACAAATGCAAAGGTTAAAGTGAGTCCTAGGAAGGAATTTCCTCTGTGAGCAAACTATGGCAGGCTAGTCCATAAACATCCACTTGTGCTTGCACTTTCCTCTGGACCAGCTCGTTCTGGCCACTCTCAGAGGCACGATGCTGAACTAGAGGAACCACTGATCTGATCCATTCAGCCAGTGCCATTGGCTTTGATTTAGCAAAGCATTGGTGTTCAGTGGAGCATTAAGCGCATACTTGGCTTTATGCATCTGCATTAATCCCCTTGACTTTGCTGAATCAGGGCCTATGTTCCTAACTGAAGTCGCTGCTGTTTTGTTCAGCTTTAACTGATGATCTTACTACACACTTCTTAACTCTTTGTCGAAAAGGGAGAAACCTTGGAAAGGCAGAGAAGGAGTCTGGATTACTCTAGGATGTCCTGCCTGCTGTACCTTCAAGCTGACTACTTGTTCTACCAAAGATTTGGCACCATAGAAGCAGTGATTGCTCAGGTAAGAAACTGGGTGTTTTTAATTAATATTTATTAATCATAGACTATTAGGGTTGGAAGGGACCTCAGGAGGTCATCTAGTCTAACCCCCTGTTCAAAGCAGGACAAATCCCTAAATGGCCCCCTCAAGGATTGAACTCACAACCCTGGCCAATACTCAGTTATCGCTTTATGCTTCTGGTCAGTTCACATGTGAGGAGAATAAAAATAATCCCTCCCTTTCATCAAGTGCTTTTCATCAGCAGATCTGAGAGCACATCACAAAGGATGTCAGTATTAATATCTCCATTTTACAGATGGGGAAACTGAGGCACAGATAGTTGACATGATCTACCTAAGGTCATCCAGTAGGCCCATAGCAGAGCCAGGAATAAAACCCAGATCTTCTGAGTCCCACTCCTGTGCTCCAGTCACAAAAAGTGTGGGTGGTGCTTTTGATCATGTGAACATTTGTCTCCCCTGCAGATTGCTAGCTACATAAAAGCTGTGAATGCAATTTACGAAGGCGCAAATTTTGATGGTATCAGGCACATCGACTTCAAAGTGAAAACCCTAAATGTAAGTCGACTGGGCACTTAGGGCTGGGTTTGTCTCAAAACTCAAATGCCAGGGCAGATGGATTTCAGATTGAATTTTCTAGCGGGCAAGTGTGGAGATGAATGAAAACTGGCATAACGAGAGGTGATTTGAAGGGACCTGGATGGGTCAGGGATCCTTCACTCTCAGGTTGCGCATTCAGATCTAATTTATGATGGTAGCAATTGCAGTTTTCATTGGGCGGCCTCTGTGAAATGTGACTAGGAACAATTTCCCTTGCTCTGCGTCACAGGCAGTAACCACCTGGCTGGCTTGCTAGTGTTGTATCCATTCTGCAGATAATCCAGGAGAATGATCCTTCTGACTCTATGGAATCACCTTTCATCGGCCCAGAAATGCTGCTGATGCTGCACTCCAAGTCCAACTGGAATAGCTATTGTCTCTCCTACCTTCTCACTGACAGGGATTACAGCGGAGTTCTAGGGATTGCTTTTAATGGACAAGTGGGTAAGAAAGAGCTTTTTGGTGATTTGTATAACGTTTTGTCCAATGAAAAGTGGGGTCATCAGTGTTACTGGAGTCACCAAGTTACACTGTTAAGTGTTCTTTTTGTTAGCATGTGCTCTGTGTGTAGTGGTTACAGAAATGTGTTGTTCGGCTTTGTGATGCAGGCTCACGTGGAGGAGCTGTTGCAAATAGCAAGAGAGTTTCTGCTCTGAGTGTCTCTAACTAGAGTTGATTATTGGGGATGAGTTGCTTGCAGCATTGGCGTCTGGGCAGAGAGTTCTGACAGAGACCTTGCCTGCATGCTGTTCATGAGCATCTCTGCTCAAGGGCAGGTATTATAAATCAGCAGCACTCGGAAAGCGCACGCCCTCTGCATCACTGAGTTCTCCTCTGATAGGAAACTGAAACCTGCCTCTGCTGTTCATATTCCTGTAGTACCTAAAGGCCACAACCATGAACAGGGCCCTATTGTGCTAGATCAACAGTCTGCGACTTTTGTCTTTTACACCATCCCACAGGCCCAGACCTGTAGCTGGTCCAAGTGCAGAACACTGGCTTTAAATCTGCTGGAGTTCTGTACTCTCAGCAGCTTCCAGACCCAGGTGCTTGGCTCCCTGCTTTTCCGGCTAGCGTCACCGAGACCGTCTGTTTTTCCTTTCTGTGTCAGGCGACTTAGGGGGGATATGTTCTAAGCACAGGCAATTCCGGGACAAGGAGGTGTCTCTGAACACTGGCTTGATCACGCTGCAGAAATATGGCCAATATTTGCCTCCTAGGATTCTTCATCTTACTCTGGCCCACGAACTTGGCCACAGCCTGGGAGCTCCGGTGAGTACAGCCGGTGCATGACACAGTGAGAGTGACATTGAAAAGCAAAGTGAGGTATTGGCCTGGAAGCCTCCCCTTTGACAAACAGCCAAACCAGATGCGTGGCGGAGAAAACTGCAATAATACATTGCATTTCCCAGAGATCTCAAAGCACTTTATTAACACAGGTCAGCATCATCACCTCCTTGCTACAGGCAGGGAAACTGAGGTGCACAGCCAGTGCAAGCTCACATGGGGAATTTGGCATCGAACCCAGCTCTGGAGGGGCCCTATGCCAATACCTTAGCCACTGGCCCATGTTCATTTCCCACAGGGCTGTTCCAAAATCCAGTAAAGTCACTGGGTATCTTTCCACTGATTTGGGATCCAGCCCTAAACAGGGATACACCTTAGTCCTGGAAATGTGTCTAGAACAAACCCTGGGTTCTGAGCAACCCCAAACCTTGCAGCCTGGGCTTTTTACCTAGTTTTTTCAAACTCTTGCTTTGAGGAAGCTGGGTGTGCCAGCATTCAAATGCTTCAGTGCGCCTCCGGGAGGGTGCGTGGCTGGAGCTTTGTTCGTGAATGGCTAGGTTTATACCGCTAATATATTGCTGTTGAATTAACTTATTGGCTTGTATGACGAAGTCCAGGGCTTTGGAATATTTCATTATGATTTGCAATTGGAAAGAACGGTGGAGTTTGCATTGATGGGTTACTAGCTTGTGTCTCGGTTTGGCAACACCAATGTAATGAGAGGTGAGTTTACCTTCGTGGTCTGAGCTATGCTTGTGTGGACGCTGATTGAGAGGGGCTGACCTCGGGTTTACAATAACTGGAACCCCTGAACCAGAGGTTGCAGTCTAGACTCAGATTCCATGAGACAGATACAGTGACTTGCTGTGCTGTGCTGAGCTGAGCTGCTCTTCCGGGAGAGATGCTAAAACCCAAGCTCTTGCCTGCTCAGGGTAAGTGTTAAAGATCCCATAGCCCCTTTTACAGGATCTTCCTCAGGATCCTCAATGATCCCTGAGATGCTGGAAAAGTTGACTGAAGACAGCAACTATCAGGGATGGCAGCAGGTGGATGATGAAACTGGGTGGTGTTGGGCTGCTGTGTTCTACCCCAGAGGTGGCTGCATTTGGTTGAGTGAACCATTCTTGTGCTGGTGCTTTCTTATTGTTGTTGTTATTCATTACACACTGTATTATGAATAATATATTAATATGAAATATAATTATATTAACAACAACACAGTGTGCTACAGAGCCCCACTGAGATCAGAGACTGATTGTGTTAGGTGCTGTATATACCCAGTCTCTGCTCTGAAGAGCCTACTGTCTAACTAGTTCTCTATCTCAGAGTTTTATCCTGCTGTCTAAGCACTTTCCACATCAAATCAATAGCAGTAGCGAAGTCCCTAGCAGATTTTGCAGAGTCTGTGGCACTTCTCCCTTTTTGTGATCAGAACTCTGCTTGGGAGAGGGGCTTGGGGGGTGGTGGTGTTTTCTTGGATTTTATTAAAAATAGACAAGCCAAAGGTTGTGAGGGGAAACTGAGGCACAGAACAGGGAAGGGACTTGCCCAAGGTCACCCAGCAGGTGAGGGCAGAACCAGGACTGGAACCCAGGGCTTTTGAAGCCTAGGACGCTAGATGACACTGACTCTCTATATAAAGTCTGTGAAACAATTTGAGATGAAATGTGCTATAGCCATGTGTTGTTATGATTCAGTTACATTTTAATAACATGAAAGGATTGTACTGTATATGAACATCTAAGGACCTCTAAGATTCTAACCACATTTTTATGTTTGGACAATAGAAACAGCGTGATCTCTCTTCCTGCATTCAAAGAGTCTGATCTTCTGTTTCAGCATGATGAGAGTGAGGAATGCGCCCGTTTCAGCTTCGACACCACGCATGGGAACTACCTGATGTTCAGCTACGCCACAGATGGATGGCAGTACAACAATGACAAATTCTCCCCGTGCAGCATTGAATACATTGGGAACATCCTAAGAGCCAAGAAGGACAGGTGCTTCGTTGGTAAGACCTGGTAGCTGTGTTTGAATCATTTAAATTCCACCCAGCATGCATTGCAGATAATTCACGGGTTCTTTGCTCAGGGCCGAGAGACCTCTTAATCTGGGAAGTGATTTATAATAAAAGGGTAGATTTTGTTTCACTAGAGTTGGAGGCAGGTCTCCCAGATGGCAAAATATTTTCAAAAACTAGAATTAGTTATCCTGGCGACGCAGCTGGATATCACAGCTATGGGGTGATGATTCATGATTAGAATAGAATAGAATATTATGGTGATTAAACAGATGTGTGTATGGGAGGGAGGGAAGAAGAGAGAGATGTGCATAGGGATAGATAGATTGATTGATTCAGAGAGGCCTTGACTGGAGTATTTAAAATTTGGAAGGGGACCATGAAGATTGTTCAGTCTCTCTTTTTAGCAGTACCATATTAGAGGAATAAGGGGTTATTCTATAAAACTGATTTGGAAAGACTCCATCAGACATGCTGTAGACCATAGTGGGATCCACTGCAGCTAAACTTTATAAAATGGCTAAGTAATTTTAGGACCAACGACAAAATATGCTCAAAATAAAGGTTAAGCAAAGCTCACACCTCAGAGAACAAGCAGAGGGGACACGGGCCAGATAAGAAATTCTGCTCTTCCCTGACCCTTCCCGCAATACACATCATGGTAAAAAATCAACTTTAAGGCATCGTTGGCTATTGTCACCAAGCATCAGAGGTTTGTCACTGTTGGACATGCTGGTCCAATGATCTGACCTGGTATGGCTGCATCTCAAGAGAGCCATTATCACAATGATTTCCCTGTTTTTCCTCCTCCCCTGGCAGAAACTGACCGCCCCATCTGTGGGAATCAAATTGTAGATCCAGGGGAGGAATGCGACGCGGGCAACAATGACTCTGACCCTTGCTGCTATGCTGCCAAGGAGCCAAACGGCATCCGGTGTAGGCTGAAGCCAGGAGTGCAATGCAGGTAGGCATCTCCAGCAGCAGGCGCTCGCCACCTTTCCAGACAACTGTCCCCCTTTCAAGAATCTGATTTGTCGTGCCTACTCCCAAGTTCCATCTCACTTCATAACGACTTGCTGACAAAATCAGCCATAAAAATACAAAAGTGTCCCAGTCCGCTAGTACTGAACCATGGCCGACTTTCTCATTTTGACCATATAATTATCAAATAAATCAAGTGGAATATAAATACAGTACTTAAATTTCAGTGCACAGCACACCTTGCTGTATAACCAAGTCATTGTCTGTATGAACTTTTAGTTTGTACTGACTTCGCTAGTGCTTTTTATATAGCCTGTTGTAAAACCAGGCAAAGAGCTAGATGAGTTGCTGTACCCCCTGGAACACCTGTGTACCCCCAGGGGTACACGTACCTCTGGTTGAGAACCACTGGTCTACAGTGCCTGATCAATGGTTCTTTCCCCTCCCATGCAGACTCTGCAGGGGGCACTTGTTTTGCAGTCATTCCAAAATCCCGCACATGGCAGTTTGCTGGAGATGCCAAGGGTCACTTAAAAGGAGCATTTTGAGGGTGCATTCTTGCCCTCACTGGATACTGCAGGGAATGAGCTATGTTAGTTATGAGAAATATCCAAGAGGCTCTCACGTAATAAACCTCATGGAACATGGCACTGTGAATCTGACCCCTTGTTGGGATCTGACCCTGTGATTCCACAGTGTCTAGGTATTTTCAGACCTGATGCTTAAATCACTGAACCATCCTCTCCTGGGAGAGCTCAGATGGCTTCACAGACATCTAGGAAATGAAAAGACCCTGCCTGAAAGAGCTTCCAGCCTACAAGGCATGTAGAGGAGATGAACAAGCCGGACAGGGCAGGGAGGCAGAGTAACACTCATAGGATATGTTTAATTCCTTCCCAAGCAAGCCCCTTGGGTTTGCTCCAAGAGGGCTTCCCCTCCCCAGCCCTCTGCAGTGTCTGTACCTTCCCTGAGTCAATACTGGGAGAAAGGCTGGCTCGGGGTATAGTTACGCTACCGCTCTTGGCTTCTCCCATTTGATTCTGGAAGCCACTGCCTCCAATTCTACAGCACCTTCATCCAGAGATCTCAGAGCACCTTACAGACATTCATTATTTAATTCCTGCCCCTCTGTGTATTATTAGACTCATTTGACAGAGGCTCATTCCTCAAATTTAGGCACCTAAATCCCCTTGAAATCAGTTCAGGTGTCTAAATCCCTTGGGAGGTCTGGGTTGAAATGACTTGATAGCAAGTCAGTTGCAGAATTGGGTAGAGAATCCAGGAGCCCTGCCTGCCTTTCCCCTGCTCTAACCACTAGTATCCACTCCCTTTGCAGCACTGGGCATAGCACCCAGCAGTCCTGGCTGCCAGGGCCCCATGCTCAAACCGCCAGACAAACACCACCTCTGCTAACCAAGCCCATCTACAAATGAATTGGGAGGGTCTCGAGCACTAGCCAGAGCAAGGAGCAGCATGGCGGCTGGCGTAGGGCGGTTATGGTTCAGGTCATATCCAGCTGCTCCGTAACATTGTTGATTACTTACATGTGTTTGTACGTACATTTCTCGCTCTTCCAGCTCAAGCCAGGGCCTGTGCTGCAGCCATGAATGTGTCTATAAACGCCACGGGGAGCTCTGCCACGAGGAGACGGACTGCACCTTTGAGAGCACCTGCTCTGGACTAACGGCTGAATGTGCTGCTCCCCTTCCCAAAGCCAATTACACTCTCTGCAGCATGGGGACCCGGATCTGCTTAAATGGGGTTAGTGCTCAGAGCCAACCACAGCACCCCCAGGGGCCCGATGCAGCTGGAGAAACTAAGAGCTGGAAAAGGCTGGGCAATAACTGTGCTTAATGCATGATTGACGGGCCTGGAGGCTGCAGTCCTTTAATCATCCACAGGGCAGGTCCGGCACAGGCAGCAGGAATGCTGGCTCTCCCCAGTTTAGGCACAATTAGCTCGCAGAACTCAGTGCCACTAGAGATCTCTGGGACTGAGTTTAGCAGCAGTCAGAAAGGGGGCTGAACCTTTACATAGCAGGAATTTCCAGAGCTGCAACAAAAGCATTGGGTGGGATTTAAACTGCCCTGCAAAAGGGCATAAACCCCAACCTTGTAATTAACATGGGTGCGGAACCAGCATTCCCTGTGAGCGGGTTACATCAGAAGTGCTTGCTCCTATGTTTCTTCCACCTTGCTCTGAAGTAGCTGGTTCTGACCCCTGCCATAGGGAAGATACTGGGCTAAACAGACCCAGAGTGTAATTCTGGCCACCCATTCACCTCACGGTTTGCTCTGTGGCTGCTGAGGCCCTGCTCGTTCTGTGGGTGAACGGAGGAATCCTGTCAAACAGGCACCTTCCACTGGAAATTAGATCCAATCGGACTGGACTTGGGGACACTTTCCCCCTCCCCCATTAAATGGAACCAGCATTTGTATATAAAGCTCAGTCCTACACACTGGCACAGATCCTCAAAGGTATTTAGGTGCCCAATTCCCATCAATTTCAATAGGAGTTAGGTGCCTAAGTACTATTGAGGGTCTGGGTCCTTCTGCTCTGGACAGATCTCTAACCCTGGGTCACCTCCCTCCCCCAGCATAAATCCCATTGCTTATTCCTCAAACCAGTCCTTTTATGATACTGTAGCTCTGCATCGGATCCCTCTGCGTCAAGCACGGCCTGGAGCAATGCGACTGCGTTAGCACATCCAGGCAGGAGAAATGCCACCTCTGCTGCCAGCAGCCAGGTATGCAATCCTTCTGACTGCCTGAAAAGCCCTGGTGTGGCTTTTTCCTAGAGTGAGAGGAGGAGCAGCAGCCTGGAGACGAGGGAGGACAAGGGCTGTGGGTGAAGTTGTCAGGAGCAAGCAGCTCAGGGGAATGTATTCGAAATAGGATGCCCTGACACAGTAACCTTTGCTGGCTGTAGCACAGCCCTACCTAGAGGTAAAAAAGCAACCTCAAAGCTTCCTTTTATAATAGGATTAAGGCTCTCCAGGGTGCTCAGTGATCTATTTATACACAGCTTAGACAGCCCCGATGCTCCAGTATATGACAAACCAGCAGAATGGCACACGGATCGATGTCAAACCCTGAAGTCGTGCTTTTCAAACTCCTGATCTAGGCCAAGTGCACACATGTGCCAGTACCTCCTCTGCTCTGCTGGAGCGTTACTTCAACAGCACACACATCCCACTGACCCCAGGCACGCCCTGCAGGGACAGGATGGGCTACTGCGATAAGTTTCACGTCTGTCGGCTCGTGGACGAAGACGGACCCATAGCCAGAGTGAAGAACTCCATCTTGGATTTCATCGAGCTGGAGGATATATCAGCCTGGATGAAGGTAAGCAGCTGCATGAGATTTTTTTCCCCCTCATCTCCCTCCCCCAGAGTGACCAGGGCCCAGAGTTTCAGTGGGAGTCAGGGCCCTTTGAGGATCTGGGCCTAGGTCTGTAGATCTACAAGTCGGGGGGAGTGAGCGGTTAACACAGGGGGCTTGAGATCTGGGGTTCCTACCACTGGCTCATCTATGACCATGGGCAGTTCACCTGCCTCTCCCCTGTTCCACATCTGTTAAATGAAGGTAACAATATCCTCCCTCACAGGAGTGAATGATTGCCTGGAAACCACTGTGGGTGAAAGTGTATCATGGTGGAAGGGAGTATGGGGGACATACACTCAGCGCTTGGTTTTCAGAGCTCTCGTTGGTTCCCACTGGGGTGGAAGGTGCTTGGATGGCCCTCGTGATAGGGTTCTGGTCTGGTTTCGTCCCTCAGACGCGCTGGTGGGCTGTGCTCTTGATGATCCTGACTCTGGCAGCTGTGATGGCCGGTACCGTCTTCCTCTTCGGAAGGACGCTCGACAGCGAAGAAGGCAAGTAACTGCTTTAAGCAACTCCCGCTCCGTCCAGTCCATTCTTTGCTTTCTCAGGCAGGATAAGCTCATCGTCAGCAAGCACTGTCCCGGAAACGGTCAGGGAAAAGTACAGCCCAATGTTGCTGGTACCTTCTGTTCAACCGACACCACACTGAAAACTGTTGCTGAGCTACACACACAACCCAGCACCACCAGAGAAGCCACGTGTAACCTCAATTTCTAAATGTTCCCAATTCATATGGTTAAAGCTAAGGATGCAGCCAACCAAACTCAGCGTCCAGGTTTGAGCTTCCAGATAATATAATTTTGTAGAGGACCCTGGATGACACTTTGAATGATAGAACCAAACTTCATTTAAAAGAAGTAGTAGCAGCAAACAGGTGTGCAATTACCATTTATGCTGACATTCAGAGATGGAATGGTGCATCAATGGACCATCAGTCCACTACGAGAATGAAGTACAGCCTTATAGCCCTGTAACCTACCAGTACCCTTTTGGTGTTAATGGGAGCTCTCTCCAATTTAGCAAGGCCACTCCTTATCCTAACCCATTATAAAACTAATTACCATTAAAACCTACCTATTCCCATATCTACATTTCCACCCCCTCTTTACTGGCTCTTTACATTTCATGATTGAAATCAACATCTGCACCAACGTCCTTCCCATACTCTCAGTACAGACAGCATTTTTATAAAACATCCACAATTCTCAAATACACTCGTTAAAAACCCTGCTAAAACCAGCTATAATCACAACATAACCCTGGCTTAGGTGCTTGCTACCTTCAGTTTTCTCATCTTACTAGTTACTTCTCTCTCGCTTCTGCTCACGCCAACTCAATTACCCATACTCCTCTGTACTTAGCCTAATTTAGGCCAAAGTCTAATTTCTACTGATTTCTTAACCCAATACGTCCAGTAGGCTACATATGGAAGCTACCACTGTGCTTATGTCTGCTAGGGGGTGAAGAACCCTTAACTTGCACCCAGTTGAAAATTTCAGGGGGAACCATGATGAGATCCAGCTGTTAAGAAGCTGAATTCCCTTACACTTTCCCCATTAGCCCGCTCTCTTGCATCCTTCCCCTCACATCAGCGATGACCTCAGACCTGCTTAGTTGCAAGCAGAAACCTTTTGCCCCTTGTTAGAATGCAGCCAAGAAACTGACCACACTTGCCCATTCAGGGAAATACGAGGTGCATCCTGCCACGGACTGTGCAGCAGGAACCCTACCTGGACAGTGCTGCATGCTCCCCATCCAGCTGGTAACATCATCAACTCACTGTGGCGGACAGAATGGAGGAGAGCTTCTGCCACTACCAGGAACTGTCACATCCTCTCCAGGCTGGATGAATGGCTACCTGGCTTTGGGCTCCTATGCCATAATTGGAGCCGGCTTAACACAGGTGTGGCTGTGCCAAATCTGACCATGCCTGGGGCAGCTGAGATGCTGCGGAAGATGCTGCACATACTGGATGGCTGCTCTTTCATGTTGGGCTCCCCAGAGGTCTTCCTTAGCTGAATATTACAACTCTGAGGCCACTGACTGGCTCTTAAGGCCGTTCAGCTGCTTTCCCTCCCTCCGCCAGACCTTGCTTTGCCCACAATCGCTTTCTCTCTCACATGTGCTCTTTCTATACACACCCCTTCTGCTCACTGCTCCTATAATACAACAACTGCCCCCACCCCACTAATGGACCAGCTTCTCCCTGCTCAGCCTCTCTTACCCATATAGCTGTGGTCCAGTGTCACGTGCTCCTAAGGTCCTGCACCATGCACCAGAGATCTTTGTATGCTCATCTCCATTGCCCTTATGCTCATGAACTCACAGATCTTAAGGCGAGAAGGGACCACCACGATCATCTAGTGTGACCTCCTGCCCATCACAGCCCACAGAACCTCACCCATCCATTCCTGTAATAGGCCCATAACCTCCAGCTGATTTACTGAAGTCCTCAAATCTTGATTTAAAGACTTCAAGTTACAGAGCATCCACTAGTCACTCTAGCTGAAACCAGCAAGCGATTCATGAGAGAGCTAAACACCAGGGAAGGAGAGGAGTTATTTAAGGCCTAATGTTGGCACAAGAACAAATGGATATACAGAGGAATGAAGTTCTGGAACAGCCTTCCAAGGGGAATAGTGGGGGAAAAAAAAAAAAATCTAATGTGTTTCAAGACTGAGCTTAAGACATTTATAGAGAGGATGGTATGAGGTCTCCTACAATGGCATGTTGCCCATTTGCAACAGCTATTAGCAAATATTGCCAACAGCCAGAGAGTGGACACTAGATGGGGAGGACTCTGCGCTACTACAGATAATTGTTTCCCAGGTATCTTGCTGGTAGGTCTCATGCACATGCTCAGGATCTGACTGACTGTCATATTTGGGGTCAGGAAGGAATTTTCCTCAAGTCAGACTGGCAGGCAGAGACCTGGGTGGTTCTAGCACATTTCACTTTGCCACTCCCTTGAGCACAGAATACAGCAGAGAATCTGTTAAGGGGACACAGATCAAAGCCTCTAGGAGTTCCTCAAATATCAGGTAATCCAGGGCCTTAATGGAAGTTCCATGCTGGTTTTAACACGTTTATGTAGCTGTTCACAGGGCTGCGATAGCTCAGCTCTCCAGCCATTTACAGATGTCCCTTTGCACGATTTCTTTGCACAGCGGCTTCATGGTATGGATTCTATTCTCTATGCAACCCCTTAAGAATGTAAGAATGGCAATACTGGGTCAGACCAACGGTTCATCTAGCCCAGCATCCTGTCTTCTGACAGTGGCCAAGCAAAGCCACCATGCAAGATGCTCCTCCAAATCAGAAGCAAACGGCGCCTCTGCCTCTGGGTAAACCCACAAGTAGATAGAGACCCAGACAAGAACCCTAGCTCCAAACACCTTATCATTGGTAGGGTTCAGAATCCAGATATATATCCAAATTTTCACCACTGGTTGCTTTTGGTCATAGTCCACGCATATACAGGGGGAATTAGAGATGCAGCTGTTAGTTCATCCATGGGACTACCACCTGGATACCTAATAATAGGGAAGCTGCTTTACAGGAATCATTGATGATGGTTGTTGCATTTTTATCTTTTACTTAGAGGAGAAAAGCATGAAGTGCATTGTCAAGAAGAACTCATTCAGCAAGCAACCTGAGAAAAGGCAAACATTAATATACTGGGAACACGAGGAGCTCTACGTTGAAACAATGCACCAGGAGTACGAGACCATAATATAGCAGATGCATGTCATCCTGATCCAGGTCTACTCTTGGAAGGCATCACCATCCAGAACACACAAGCAACACGTTGGAGCAGCTTTTTCAAAAGAGCTCAGCTCCCATTTAAGCAACTAAAAGAAGTGACCAGATTTTTCAAACATGCTCAGCATCCAGCAGCTGCTGCTAAAAATCCAGCTACCCGTAGTCGGGACTCCTGGGTTCTACCTCCAGCTACTAGAACAATAAGTGCTTTATGCATAAAGATATTCCTTGCTCTGCCACTGACTTGCTGAGGTACCTTTACCAAGTCCCTTCACCTGCCTGCGACTCTTCTTCCTGCCTGTTTGAAAAATAGGGGGAGAGCTAATGTCTGTAAAGCACTTAGAGATCAGCTATAAGAAGAAATGGAGGAGAGAAGGGAAAAGTTATCTGCTGCTGCTTTTACTGGGCCAAATCATTTAGTGCATCATGTTCTCAAATAAGGAATTTCACATTAAATACACATTTTTAAAAGCTTGAAACTTTTCACTTAGGATATCTAATTTCCCTCCTTTGAAGAGTCTGATTCGGCTATCCTTAATCACAGTCCATCCTATAGGAGTACTCCCACTGAATCCCATTGATTGTGAGGCCATAAGAGATCATTATGATCAATAGAGTCAATGCTGCAAGAACAAAATTATTCAGTATTGGGGGGTCACGGCCTGGGATAATGTGTCAAAAAACCCTCGTCACTCCCACGGTTTAACATTCTTAGGACAGTAAGGGGTAAAAGTCCCCTTCCTCTCCATTTGATAGAGTTCTACAGTTATTTGCAGAATCGGTTCTTTGGCCAGATCTTTTCATGCCATGACTGGCTGGTTAATTGTCCTAGGTTGGGTTTTTTAAGGTACCTAGCACTGAAATAGTTGGCACTCACTTTCCAGACGGCCGAAGTTTCCTAACGGTCTATTTAGATTGTACGCTCTTTAGGGCAGGGAGAATGTGTGTGTACAGCACCAGCATAATGGGGCCCTGATCTCCTTTGTGGCCTGTAGGAACTACTGTAATAAAACCCACCAAAAACTGCAGAGCCGGCATGCTAACACCAACCCATGAGCAAAGGGAAGTTCCAGAGTCTTTTATTGGCGCCGTTGCATGGCTGAGTTGCCCTCCAGTGCGGTGTACTACATCTCATCCCCGAGACAGTAGCATGGAGGAAACAGCAAACGCTGGAGAGAGAGAATGTTCATTTGATGAGGTCCTTCATGTACTTCCAGCCATCCTGGGTGTATTCACGGACCTTGGTGGGAGCTACAGATAGAGCAGACACGGTGGCCTGAACTCCTGCAAGAAAAGTAGCGGAGAGCTGTCCTGAGAAGAGCATTAACACAAAGCTGAACTTGTACTGTTATTCATGATGGATGGCATAGATCTCCTCATTTAATAGGTGAGATCTATTCTTATGAAGGGAGGTTTCAGACAAAGCTAGGCATAATTCTTGTCTCATTTGGCATCAGTGGACTCGGAGTTGGGGAAATCTGTCTCACACCACCTCAAACCAGGTCGGAAGGATGGTTTTGTGGTTAAAACAGCACCAGGACTTGGGAGATCTGGGTTTTATTCCTGGTCCTTCCATAGACTCCCTCTGTGTAACCTTGGACAAGTCACTTAATTCCAGGGGGCCTTAGTTTCCCCGTTTGTAAAATGAGGAAATTTAGCTGCATCATGAGCGTGCTGCACTAATTTGCTACGTGTCTGCAGAGTGCTTTGAAATGCTCAGATAAAAATTGCTAGAGAAGGACAAAATATTATCGTAAGGGGGTAGAGGAATAAAGGGAAACGTCTTCCCTTTTCACAGTAGCCTAGCAGGGCAAAGGTTGAGTTCAACTGTACTATGTATCCTTATACAAAAAGCCAGTTGTGTTTATAAACTCTTCAATCTTTCATCAGAGACGGGACTTCTCAGGAGTAAAAGTCATCATAAGCCACGTCTAGACTACGCGCCGTATCGGCACGTTAAAATCGATTGCTCAGGGATCGATATATCGTGTCTAATCTAGACGGGATATATCGATCCCTGAGCGCGCTTATATCGATTCCGGAACTCCACCAACCCCAACGGAGTTCCGGAATCGACATGGCGAGCCGCGGACATCGATCCTGCGCTGTGAGGACGGGTGAGTAAATCGATTTTAGATATTCGACTTCAGC
>NC_133779.1:36839921-36841461 GCF_003597395.2 Chelonoidis abingdonii
CCCAGCCTGTGTAATTCGTCCATTCCTGTATAGCTGGAGGCAGTGCTGCGCGAGCCTTTTTGAGGGCCTCTGCTCCTTGACTGCCATTCCCCAGCAGCCCCTGATCATAGGCCACATAGATGGCACCTCCAGCCAGGCTGCCTTTGACAACGAACCTGAGAGGGAAGAGAAGCAAGAGAAACCCAGTTTGCATTACTACAGAACAGTGCTTTTCAACCAGCAGATCTCGATCCTCAGAGGGGATCACATAAGGCAATCGGGGGTAGGAGGACATAGTCACAAGGCATTAACATTTTATTACAATCTAAAGCAAAGAAAATCTAGCTCTCCCATCCCCCACTACTCTCACCCATCAAGGTCAAGTGTTCTTTGTCAACCTCTTAAAGTCACACAGAAATACATTATATAGGCTTATTGTTGTTAGTTTTTTTTTTAAAAAAGTCTTATAATAAATGTAAGAGGATCACAAAAATATTTGACTTCAAAAAACACTGCCAACCATTCCAAGGACTGGAATAGATCTAGCTGCGGTAAGAAATCCATATTTAAAGAGGGTTCCTATTGCATCTCACTAACACGCGCTCAGATTACTTGGTAGAAATGTCTCTCTCTGATGCAGAGAATTACATTGCAATTAACATCTCACTCCAACCCGTTCTGAATTATTGTGTGTTTAAGACTCATACTGAGTGTTGGATGTGCAAGGAACTTAAGTCTGGACAACTACTGGCGATCCTGCAAAGGGGAGTGGAGATATTTGGCTTTGGCCCTATTTGGTTCTTTATGATGGATAAGAGAGGCCTGCAGGATTTATTTTTCCTCAGTCAAAAGGGAGAAGGGGAAGGAGTTATGCTTCATTTTTTACCATTAAAAACTCAGGTCCTGTCTAATCTACAAGACTCTATAGTAACTAGTGACCATGTCATATGGTGACATCACAAGAGCAGAGGATGTGAAAACTACAGCAGCTGAGAGGGCAAGGGGTTTATAGGCAGATTGTTTCAAGTGCTGCATTTGCTGACCTTTAATGGCAATGCTTAGCTAGCACGCTGGAGAAAGGAAAACTCTGCTAAAGATTCAACACCCCTGGCACACCCCACCACACACTTCGGCCAATTCCACCCCTTCCCTGAGAGGTGTGAGCTCAGAACACACCCCATCCCAGGCCTGCAGCTGGGCTCCCAGCACAAAGCAGGGCAGGGGGTTGGGGGCGTTCCCAGAGTATTCTAGGATTTTTAAAAAACATTTCTGGCCCCGTTACCCATGGTAAGAAAGCAGATGGTTAGGGGGAAGGGAACCTGAGGGCGGTGGGCCTGGGAACTTGTGGAAGCTGCAGGGAGGGGAGTGAAGGGGAGGCTGAAGGGGGTCAGGTGGGGCAGGCAGCTGGGTGAGGGGCTCAGGGGAAGGCTGAAGGGGGGGGGAACCTAGGGAGAGGCTGAAAGGTGGGGAAGGGACCAAGGGCGATAGGGAAAGGCTGAAGGGGAACCAAGGGGGCAGGTAAGGGGCAGTTGGGGCAGGCTAAGGGGAGGGAAAGCGACCA
>NC_133779.1:36847026-36994495 GCF_003597395.2 Chelonoidis abingdonii
GGGACGGGGGGGGAGGGCGGGAGTCCGAGGGGGCCATAGAGGCGGGGGCGCTGCGCGAACCGAGGTGAGCCCCGCGGTTGCGGGTCCCCGCGGCGCGGACCATCCCCCCCAGCCGCCTCACCTGACGACGGGGAAGACCCGCGAAGAAGCCATGACGGCGGCCCAAGGGCAGCAGCGAGCGCTCCCCCTGCTGATCCGCGCCGCAAAGGCTTTCGGGCGTTGTAGTCTCGGCTTCCTGCCGGGCCCACTGGTCACGTGGTCAGCGCCGGCGGACCATTGTTACCCGCACAGGGCACCTCACTCACCCCCCCCGCGTAACCACGTGACCACATACTTCCGCCTCGGTAGCTGTCATGGCGGCCGAGGCGGGTTCAGGTGCGGGCGGAGCGAGACACGTGACCTCCTCGCCCGGTGAGCGTTCCCTGCCTCTTAAGGTCACTCATCTGCAGACAGGTAGGTCGGGGGGTGCAATGGGCCGGGGCGGGGGCCTGGGTCCAGCCTGGGGTGGGAGCAGGATGGACAAACACCTGCCGCGGGCAGCGAGCGTCACGAGCCCCGCAGCTTTGCTCAGCCCCCGCCCCAATCCCCGCTACCTGCAAGGAGCTGCAGCACCTCCGGGGCTGTGCACACCCAGCTCCTGGTGCTGTCCTGCCCTCCAGCCCCAGCCAGCCTGCTGCGTGCAATAAACAGCCCTAGGACACCGCCTGTCCGGTGAAATAAGGCGATAGGGGAACTCCTGCCAGCTCCGTACAAATGTACTCGCCCCTTAGCCACAATTCCTGCTCCCTGCGATAAGCAGCCTTCTCGCTGCTATCCCAGAATCCCTGTCTGCACTAAGGGTTTGGCTACGCTTGCGGGTGTGCAGCGCTGGGAGTTACAGCTGTCTTCCTCCAGCTGTGTAGGGAAAGCGCTGGAGTGTGGCCACAGGGACAGCTACCAGCGCTGCAGTGTGGCCACATTTGCAGCGGTGTTGGGCGTGGTGCGTTATGGGCAGCCATCCCACAGAGCACCTCATTCCATTTTGGCTCCATGGGTTGTGGGAAGGGGGTGGAGGGTGCGGGTCATTCTGCTTCCTCTCCCAACGCCCTGTGATGCATTGCTTCACATCCCAGCAATCGCTATTTTTCTGTCCACATTTGGCGCCATCTTGACTCTCTCAACGGTTTCTGTACAGCGCGATTTCTGTGGGAAATGGAGCCTGAACTGCTGAGGAGTATGCTGACGAGTCTCGGCAGCACATCACGTTTGGCAGTTGAGCTGTTCCTTAAGATCCAAAGTGATGAGGAGTCTGACGATGATCGGTATCGAGGTTGCTGGTTGGGGAGTGGCGGGTATGAGCAGCTAAATTGGCGTTGCGTGCGAGTCACGGAATGCCTCAGCACTGGTGTAATGCTGATTTGGTCGTTGTGGAAACAAGCACTGTGGGTACGTGCATCTTGCGTGTGAATTGTCGTGGGGTGGGTGGGGGGGGTTATGGGTGGGCGACAGGAGTGTGGCTGCGCAAAGCGTTGTCGATGGAGAGAAGAAGCCAGTTTCGATGGTGGACGTGATGCTGAGGCGTCGCTCCACACGTCCGGGGTTGGGGTGGGGGTGGCGAGCGGAGGGTGGCGCAAGGAACACGAGATTGAGAAGCTGCCCTGATGTGGAGAAGCGGGTGCTATTGCAATCTGGATGCTGGCAACTCCAGACAGCTACTGATGGCTGGGAACCAGTTTGGATGAAAGTCGACCGCTGGAATGTGTGTTGATGAAGTTTGCAGGCCATTAATTGCGATCCTGCTAAGAGAACCGTGACTCTGGGGAACGTGCGGTACATTGTGGATGGTTGCAGCAAATGGTTTCCCTAACTGTGGAGGGTTGATAGATGGACGCATACTCCTATCTGGCACCACCCCACCTAGCATCCGAGTCGTAATCGGAAGGCGTATTTTCTATGGTTCTCCAGGCGCCTGTGGATCACCGTGGGCGTTCATTGACATTAACACAGGCTGCCTGGAAAGGTGCATGATGCATGCATCTTTTGGAACACTGGCCTGTTTCAGGAGCTGCAGGCAGGGATTTTTTTCCCAGACTGGAAGATCACAGTAGGGGATGTTGAAATGCCCATTGTGATCCTTGGAGACCCGCGCTTACCCATAATGCCTCGCTCATGGAAACCGTATACAGGGAAGCTTGACAGGAGCAAGACCGTTCAACTACAGCTGAGCCGGTGCCGAATGACTATGGAGTGTGCTTTTGGCCATTTAAAGGGGCGCTGGCGATCTCTGTTGGAAGCTAGACTTGGGGAAAAAGCTCCCTGTGTATATCCGCGTGGTATACCCCCATAATATTTGTGAAGGAAAGGTGAAAGATTCAGTCAGGCATGGACCTCTGAGGTTCAATGCCTGGAGGCTGAATTTGCACAGCCAGAGAGCAGGCTACCAGAGAGGCCCAGCACAGGCGTGCAAGGTCAGGGATGGCCTTAGGGAGATTTGAGGGGCTGAAAAACCAACAGTAATGTTTGGTGCCTTGCACGGGAGTGAAGTGCAATGGTTACAACGTTAGTAGGAACCTGTTTTTCCTAAGCTGATTTGTAGTGCCTGTTTCTTTGTGGGCTAAGGTATCTTTGACTTTCTGCAATAATAAAGACTGTTTTCAAAGCCAAGGATTCATGTACTGAAAAGAAAATAACTTTATTGACAGACACACAACATTTTGGACCTAAAAGGGCAGGGTTGTGGTAGGGAACTGTACAGTCACAGGTTTGAATATGTCCTGTCTGGAGTGCTGTGCAATGACTGCTGCACTTCAGGATGCCTATACTGCATGGTTTTGGGGGTGGAGTGCAGAGGGTAAGGGTCGTAGTTCTCAGGTTGGTTGTGAACGTACAGGTGTTGGGGCAGCTGGTGGAGGTAAGAACCTGGATGCTGGGGAAGGGGTTTGGAGCTGACATTGGGGCACAAGGGAAAGAGCTTTGGGACCGGGGGTTGGGGGGGGCGTGGTAGTTCTCTCCTGCATGGCTACGAGCGCCTGGATAGAGTCCACTTGGCGTGCCAGGATGCTTATCAGCTGCTTTGTGCTTTTCTCTGTGCCGCTGCGTTTTTCTGGTGGATCCTGCTTTCCCTTTCCCTCCAGTCCTACACTTTTTAATTTTCTGTGGCAGAGTGATACGTAACCACTTGCAGTAGGTCATCTTTGCTTTTTCGCGGCTTCTTCCGGAGGTTTTGGAGTCTTTGAGCCTTTGATAACACGGGCAGCCGAGAACTCAAGGTTGCTTGTGGAAAGGCAAAAAAGGCAGCACTTAACAGAGGCAGCATTGTTTATATCTCAGACAGTTATTCCCACACAGTGAAGGAGTAACATTCTTCACAATAGCATAATTTTCCCATACCAAAGAGACTGCACATAACCCACAGGAGCCCCGAAATGGTGAGTAAGGGGACTGATTGCTTCAGGGCTGTACTGTCCTCACGGTTTCTGTGCGTTGGGGAAAGCAAACAGCTGCAGGGGGCACCTGCACTGAACACTCTCCCAACACTTTCCACAGGAGTTGATCCTGGAAGATAATCTCGCTGCTGCGGGTCACTTGGGAAGAGTGGGAGTCTTCTACAGCAATGCAGATTCTGCCCTGGCCCCTATGCAGCTTTCCTGTGTGCAGCAATGGTCCCCCACCCCTCGCTGTTCCACATCTAGGCATGCATGCAGAACCCTCCCTCCTCTCCCAAAAAATTTCCATTCTGAAAATAAAAGCTGCTTACCAGGAACCCGCTCCTCTGTTTGTCCTCACCAAGTACCAGCTGCTGGACTGGCTACCTTCCTCCTGGCTTGAGAAGAGCTCCTGGCTGCATGCCTCCAGGGACTCCAGGGTGTCTCCCCGCACCCCAGTACCCTCACTCTTGGTTTCCTCCCCCTCCTCCTCTGCCCCCCCCCTGCTTGAAGTGTCCATCGTGGTCCTCAGATTGGCAGTGGGGTCACCCCCAAGGATCGCGTCCAGATCTTTGTAAAAATGGCAGGTTGTGGAGCAGCGCCGGAGCAGCGGGTTCCCTCGTGGGCTTTGCAATAGGCACTCCACAGCTCCTTCACTTTAACCCTCACTGCAGCGCGTCCCGGTCATGGCCCCTTTCCAGCATGGCCCTTGATACCTACCCATAGTATCGTAATTCCTACGGCTGGAGCGCAGCTGGGACTGCACAGCTTCCTCCCCTCAAACACTGATGAGGTCCAGCAACTCGCCATTGCTCCATGCTGGGGCTTGTTTGGCACGTGGAGGCATGGTCACCTGGAAAGATTCACTGATTGCACTCCACACCTGGCTGAGCAAACAGGAAGGGGATTTTTAAAATTCCCGGGGCATTTAAAAGGCAGGTCATCTGAGGCCAGGGCAGTAGAGTTTAAACTGATGAGCAGAATGGCTGAACAGGCATTCTGTGATACCTCCGAATTCCTCTGGAGGCCAATAACAGCGCTTTTGGTGGCCACGCGGGGGGAGCTGAAATCAATTTATGGTGCTGAAAAAAATGTTGTTTAATTTATTTTGCGTTTCAGATTTGATATATTTTGGGGCTCGTGGCAATAAGTTGCATAACGTATGTGTCGAGAATTTAGAATCTAAAGGAAAGTTAGATTTTTCAGTTCATGGCTAAAGCTGGGAGTTGGTGCTGATTCTTGCAATTCTTTGCTGGGAGGTTCCATTAAGGGTAGAAATGGCTTTTTGATTCTTTTTTAACCCTGTTCATTCAAGACAGACAGACAGATACAGGGCATGAGAAAGTGCTGTTTCATTGATAGCTGTTTTGGAAAGATTGAGTGATGATGAGACTATAACGCCTTTCCCCTCCATACCACTGACAAATCACGGTGAAAGCAAGTTAACAGCGTCTGATGGCTGTGTGGTGTCCTGCATGTTATGAGTTTGGTAGGTCTGTCTATTTCTCTGTGGATAAGTGTCTACATGACAAAGCCCATCAACAATCTCGTCAGAGAGGCCAGTAACTGAAAGAGCTAAGGAAACCGTAGCCCTTTTCTCTAGGGGAGCTCCTCTGAATTCTGGGTTGAAGTGTGATGTATTGGCAAGAGTGGAAGACCAGAGTTTAAAATTTTTATTAAGATGATGTTAAGAAAAAGTGAACGGGACAGAATTTAAGCATAGAAGTTTCTGGTTGTCAGGGAATAACATACAGATTATCAAGGGTGCAAAGTTTGGTTTAAGATCAGGTGGCATAAGGAATACATAATCTGCAATATCCCCGATTTGAGGTAAAAGGTTGATGGGTCAAAGTACAGACATTGAGGTATGAGGTTCATAAAGTGGCTATGTTCGAGTGTGGAGTATAATAAGTGGCTATGATGAGGAGGATGGATTGACCCTCATTTGGTGAGATGTAATGTTCAGGGAGTTTACGGTTCCAGTTCATATGATCCAATGGAGAAAGTCTCTTGGTCCCTTTCTCGTAGGTGAAGAACAATGTCACTCTGGCTCACACCTTCTGGTACTGTTGGTGGCCGGTGATGTGCTCAATGTAGATGTCCCTGGACCATTGGATGGTGTCTGAGACCATGTGCTTAGGTCAAGTAATGAGCATGTTGTAAAGACCAACTGAGGGAGGGACGGGCAGGCAGATAACCCTTTTTGCTATTTGGGAAGGTAAAGGATGGTTGTGTAGCTAACGAATGAGAGTCAGAATTCCTGAGTCCACTTGCCAGCTCTGACCATCCTCTCACTGTGCCTCAGTTTCTCCAATCTATAAATGGCAATAATGATACTTCCCCAACTCTCAGAAGGGGCTGCGAGGACAAATTCATTAATGGCTAGAAGTTGCTATGTACAGTACTTTACTATGGGCCTGATTCTGATCTGTCTCCACATTTGCCAGGGTGCGACTCTAGTGACTTTGGAGGAAATCTTCCCTATTTACACTGGATTATGCAAGCTCAGAATCAGGCCCTATGTAACCCCAAAATTTAACGTAATTGCAGTCAGCTCTTTTATGTGTCCAGCCACTGCTAGCTGCAAACCAAATGCCACCTACCTAGAAATAATCTTAAGGATTTCAAAAGGCAGGGATAAACAGCTGCATGTTTTGTAATTTGAGTTTTGCTAATCAGAATAGAAGGAATGTTTAGACAGGCGACCTTGGGTTTAACTGCCCCTAACATATACATTTTATTGTTGTTATAACTAGAAATGCTTTGATAATAAAAAATATGTCATTTGCTAAAATTTAAAACAATTAGTCACTCAGTAGGGGTTACTCTAATAACCCACTAAAAGTGACGTGCTTTGTTTAAGATAGCTATAAAAAAATTAAGTTAAAGTAAATACCAGAGAGGAGGCCGAGGGAGCTTTTTCTCGGGCAAGAAGCTGACTCCCCAGCAGGAAGGCAACTGGCCATCGACAACCTGCTGTCACCACCTCTAAACCATGTCAGACTTTGGAAACTATGTCTTGGAATGCTCTAAACCCGTTGCTGTAATATAAGTTTGTGTGTGCGTGCGCTTAAAGCTTAATAAAAGGTCGTTTTAAGTACCGTGAAAGCATTCTGGTTTGTATCAATCATGTATCAGACAGAAAAATGGTGTCTCCGTTGATTTATTCCTGGGAAAAAGCCAGTTAAATAACGACTGCTTTGTGTTCTGAAACCCTGAGTAACAGACTGGCAAACAAATTGTCAGAAGTTGTGGTGTGGAAGGACAAGATTGATATAAACAGTTTGTTTGTTTGCATACGCAAGGCACTATCATTAGCTTGGCCAATTTGTAGCATGCATCTGATTTGTCAAAGATTTCTTTGTCCTTAGTCCTCAGATTCCAGTGCAATTGCATCAGACACCATGTTCCAGAGCAAAGTCAGCTCCTTTGAGGACAACCTTGTAGGAGGGATTGCCATGTAACAGCAGAGCAGATTACAAATTCCGGCCTGTTACGAAAGGTAGCATCTGAACAGGTGAGTCTGTCTCCTGATCCCACTTGGGACAAGCTGAAATGCTACTGGAATGTCTGTGAGGCTGACTGAGAACTCCAAGGTGGCAATAACTGGGCACTTGGAACACTTCCCTCTTTCGCCTTGACTTTCACCAGGACCCATCACAGACTGCCCCCTCCCCCATGCCTCCAGCCGCTATTACTGGGCCACCCCCTCCAGCTGCCCTTGCCCTGGAGTTTAGGGCAGGGAGGAAAGTTGCACCCTTTGAGTCAGACACTCAGCTGGTGTAAATCAGCTCTGCTCCATTGATTTTCAGGGCTGATTTACATTAGCTGGGGCTTTGGCACTGAATCTGGAGCCTGGAGATCAGGGACCCACCCAATCAAATGGTTCTACTGGGGGAGTGCAGGGCAAGTTCTGGGAGCAATCATTTTGCCACACCTCTGCCTCTTTTCCTGTTAGGCCTGGTCTACACTACGAGTTTATCTCAAATTTAGCAGCGTTAAACCGAATTAACCCTGCACTCGTCCACACAATGAAGCCCTTTTACTGTGATATAAAGGGCTCTTACTATCGATATCTGTACTCCTCCCTGACGAGGGGAGGAGCGCTGAAATCGGTATTGCCATTTTGAATTAGGGTTAGTGTGGCTGCAATTAGATGGTATTGGCCTCTGGGCACTATCCCACAGTGCACTGTTGTGACCGCTCTGGAGAGCAATCTGAACTCGGATGCACCAGCCAGGTAGACGGGAAAAGCCCCGCGAACTTTTGAATTTTGTTTCCTGTTTGCCCAGTGTGCAGCGCTGATCAGCATGGGTGACCATTGAAGGGGATGCTTGTGTTCATTTTGGATAAAATGTGGTTTGTGGGGTGCTTACGCATAGGGAAGCAGGCTCGGGCTCACCACCCTAGGAACGTTCTAGAGAAGGTGTGAGCTCAGCATGTGGAATGGAGAACTATGACCATGTGCTAAACCAATCCATATATGGAAAAGTTAACTCTGATTGGTTAGAGGTTCCTGTTATGTAACTTGTTATGTAAGTGCCATGTGCTATAAAATAACAAGGGGCGGGGCTCCTTGTTGGAGGGACTCAGCCTGATTTTTTTGTACCAGAGTCAAATAAAGCCTTGTTGAACCGACTCAAAGTCCCTTGATTCTGCCCAGTATCTGACTCACTGGGAACCACAAAATCCCAACACCATGCAGTCCCAGAATCAAAAAAGAGCTCCAGCATGGACCGTACGGGAGATACCGAATCTGATCTCTGTATGGGGAGATGAATCTGTTCTGCTGGCGGAAGCTGCTCCTTTGATTGGCTGGGTCTTACCGCCCTTCTCCGCTACCATCAACTGCAGCTATTTCGCCACTGGGCTCCCCAACCTATTATTAGCTGCCAGTGGGGACTTCCCTTGCCAGTTCACACACTTACCATTATGCTGTTCATACAGGCCAGCTCGCTGCGCACGGGGCAGAAGTTGACGGCCCTTGGGACGCTGCACTCATCCTTCAGGCTCTCTTTGTTCATTCCCCCAAGGCTTTGGGGAGGATGATCCCACCTGGGAAAGCGCTTTGTGCTGCTGGGATGATAGTTGGGCTCCTGGCTTTCTTCTGGAGAGACACCTTTAATCCAGGTAGGCAGAGAGAGGAAATAGCCAGAGCTTGGAAAGAGGCTTCCAGGGGTGCTTGGGCTGGGTGGGGGTGCTGAGAGCCATTGAACCAAACTGTCAAGCTTGTCTGTGATGGAAATCACCTCCCACAGCACCCCTAATCCCAGCACCTATGGAAGGTAAATGGGGGACGGGGAGTGTTCCCAAACTGTGGTCTGTGAAATGCTTTCCTGTGGTCTAGAGAGAGCTGGCTGACCACAGGGAGCTGCCTCCTTGTTTCCACCTGCAGAGAAGAGGTGGAAATGGGCGTCAGGGGATGGATCACTTGATTCCCTGTTCTGTTCATTCCCTCTGGGGCACCTGGCATTGGCCACTGTCAGAAGACAGGACACTGGGCTAAATGGACCTTTGGTCTGACCCAATACGGCTGTTCTTATGTCTGTGAAAGAAGCTGGGATCAAGAAAGAGTCATCTTAGCTGTATTTATTAGGGGCCATTGCTATAGGCTAGGTAGAGGACAGGCAGTGTGGTCTAGTGGGTAGTGTACTGGGCTGTAACTCAGGAGACCTGGGGTCTATTCCCTCCTCTGCCACTGACCAGCTGTGTGACCTTGGGTATGTCACTTTCCTTGTTTTGCTCTGTTCTCCCCCTTCCCATTTTTTTGTCTCTTTAGATTATAACCTCTCTCAGTGCTTCATTTCTCCATCTGTAAACTGGGCAAGCCCCTTCGTTTTCAGTTTAAACTCGTTTTTACTGAAAATATCCCGGGTTTTACAAAAAGTATTATTCCTGTTTTTCCGATTTTCACCCTACTTTTGTATCATTCAAATATATAAAAATAACTGGTTTTATTAGGGAAATACAATACATTGCATGAAATCTATGTATTGTGATAATTCATTAGTCTGTGTGTGTATGCAAAGCTGCCTGTTGAAATAAGATTATGTATTAGTCTAGAAGATGCGCGCAATAAACAGACAGACCTGCACGCAAGCTCTGAAGTCTGTGCACATCTGAAGGTACTGATGAATGTCACGCCTGCCACATATACATTTCAAGCTGTTAGCAGATAACAGTTTACAGATGTGACACACTGAAATGGGAAGAAAATGAAAATCTGTAACAGAATACGTTTCAGAACACGAGGTATTCAAAAGTTTAAAAATAACAAAAACGGGAAAAGGATGAAGTTGAGTGTATGTGCTGCAAATGGCGTATCCCAATTTTAATTGTAAATATTTATAGGCTAATAGTTCTACTTCTGCAACAGTAAACTGTTTATTCAAATGAACAGTTTTATTTGGGGATTAGAGATACACTGTTTTCGTAAACTCAGAGATGTGTTTTGAGTTCTGTTTTAGTTCTGCGGCAAACCACAATGAATTCCATTCATCAAAGCATTAATCTACTGACTACTTTTTCCTCTGTCTTTCTGTCCACCACAATAAACCCTGATATTTACCCAGAAAAAATTATTAATAGTTTTTTCCACCAATTTTCACCCATTTTTGTTGTTGTAGAAATAAACACAGATCAATTCCTGAGAAAATAAATTAAATACAAAGTGAAACCAAAGGACCCTAAAAATAGGTAATAACAGTGCTTGCTGTTTATTTAGACTGTGAGCTCTTTGGGGGAGGGACTGTCCTCAATACGTGTACGTACAGCGCCTAGCGCAGAATAACTCCAATCTCGCGTGCTGCGTACAGATAATAAGGAAGGAGGTACTGCTGGTTGCCAGCAGGAGTGACCATCTCCCATCAGGTGCATCCCTGGGTAGGGGAACAGATAGGGGAAGGTACTGCAGATATTCAGGATGGCTGCAGATGCTCAGGAAGTGGTCACAGACCAACTGGTGACATCTATGCAGTGAGGGGGTGGGGAGCGTAGCTGGTGGCACAGCTGTCTCTATAAAATGCTACTTGGGCCCTGTGATGAGGATGTCCAGGTGAATAAAGACCGCTTTAATATGTCTTACTGGGGCAGATGGGACTCTTCAGCCGCGTTAGGCAGCTCACCCAAGAGAAGGGAAACTCTGATTTCAAACCCAAGGCATCAGGCATGGACAGCCAGGGTGTAAAGCCTGTAAAGAGATGCTCATGTGAACTGATGTCCTTGTGAAGTGTACCCCAGAGGGCTATGGCGTTCCCTGCAAGCAGCACACAACAGCCTTCCTTGCGTGTTGTAACAGGGCAAGGAGCACGTGAGTAAGCTGAGTTCTGCACATTGGAAAGTAGGAACACTGACTGGGTGAAGTTTGGATCGATGTCTGGTCTTAAAGGGGAGAAGAATAAATGCGACGTGTACAACAGACCAACTGGAAGAGTTGCAAAGCCAAGATGCTGGTCGAGGGTTACAGAATCCTCAGGGAGTTCAACATCCTAAAACGGTATTGGAGTCATTGTGGATGAAACCATGCAGAAGCATGTGGTAGACGTTACCAGAAGGTCAGATGGACTTATAAAGTGTCAGACTGTTCTGGGAAGAGGTAACGAGCTGTATAATATGGGAGTATTTACTAAAGTTAGGAGAGGATCAAAGAGTAAACGAGGAGTTTTTCGATGAGTTGTTGTCCTTTATTGGAAACATACCATCCAACGAGAAGATAATGATCAGAGCAGATCTAAATGCGCATGTTGGAACTGGAAAGACTGGATATGAAACTCCTTGGAGGGCAAAGAACTGGAACCAGAAACTCCAAGAGAGCACGATCCTACAGACTTGTCTTGCGCTGGGCTTGGTGATCATAAACACACGCTTCCAGAAGAGGGAAAGCCACCTTGTAACTTATGCCGGCAGAGGATACAAGTCCCAAATGAATTTCCTGTTAATGAGAAGAAGCAAGAGATCATGAATAATCATTTGGAAGGTAATACCCAGCAAATGCATTGTGAGACAGCATAGACTTCCCTTTATAGACATCAGAATGCGGAGACTTTGAAAATACCTGAACGCCTGGGCTGCGAAAAGGCCTAAGCGTTGGAAACTTAAAGATGGTGGTGAAAAATCCTTCAAACAAGGAGAAAGGCATAGACTTACTGACACAGGGATGTGTGGAGGACGCCTGGTTCAAACTAAAGTCGTCTCTGCTGGAAATGGCACATGAAGTCCTACAGTGACGAAACCAGTGGCAGATAGGATAAGAAGAGAGACTTGGTGGTGCATTCCTCAAGTTCAAGAATGCATTGAGAGGGAAGAATAAGATCACCTTCAAAAAATGGGCAGGCCAGTAGCGTGAGCGGTGATATGATGGCATCTTTTGAGGTGAAAAAGGAGGCTAAAAGAAGTGTTGCAGCAGCTAAAAGTATGGTCTGTGACGAGCTATATAACTGACTAGGAGGACATGAGAGAGGGAAGACCAGCTTTAGACTCACCAAGGCAAGAGAGAAGATGACGAAGGATGTGAACAAGTTTGCTTACATTAGAGATGAATATGGCATATAGCTAATGAATGGGGAATCAATCAATGAAGTTTGGAGTGATTATTTTGCAAGAGTGATGAATGAGGAATTGAGGACATGTAAGCTGAACTTGGATGTGATACATTACGTAGATTCATAGCATTGTAGGACTGGAAGGGCCCTTGAGAGGTCTTCTAGTCCAGTCCTCTGCACTCACAACAGGACTAGAAGGCATAAATGAAGAAGTTGAAGAGTCGCTTAGGAAAATGAAAACGGAGAAACTTCATTTGGGCCAGATGCTATCAGTGGATGCAGTGAAGTCCTTGAGAAGCAAAGGCATCAAGTATTTTACAAGTTTATTCCATGATATTCTTAAGAAAGAAAAAATGCCAGAGGAGCAGCATAAAAGCTTTCTGGTGCCTACTTTTAAACACAAAGGAGCTATTACACAGTGTGTTGATGATCTCCCAATTAATGTCACAAGCTATGGCAGTAGTGCGGGAGAAGATTATTGAAAAGTGTCTGTGTGGGATGGTTGATATCTGGAAGGGTCTCTTGCCATACTTCCCATCTTTCCTACGCAGTGGGATAGTTTCCAATCCTGAGTGCTCCCTGCATCAGTAATTGTAATTCCTCTCATTCTTCTTTCACTAATGCTTTATTCTTGTGCTCTCTCCTTCTCCCCACCCCTTAAGACAGCATCTCTGGTGCCCGAGTTCTCCTGACCGGAGCCAGCACTGGGATTGGAGAGCAGATGGCATATCATTACTCCAGGTTTGGTGCTGAAATAGTTCTGACTGCCAGGAGGGGAACCCTGCTGCAGAAAGTAAGAGCCTCTTCACACAGTAGAAGGCAGAAGGGGTGAAGATGTGGCCATTAAAAAAAAATAGGATGTAGAGTTAGTCAGAAATGTTCCACCAAAACTGTCTTATGACAGAAAATGGGAGGGTTGACTAAATTAATTTTTGCATGAAAAGTGTCTGCTTTCTGTAGAAAAACGTCAATTTTTGTGTGTGCTGAAAAACACTCCCAAATCAAAATTGTTCAATTCTGAAATGCCGCTGCAGTGCTTTTTGGGAGCTGTAGTTTGGTTGCCTTGTGCTTCCATTCTTGTCTATGGGCCAAAATCGCCAGCCAGGCTTCATATCCCATGATGCAGTGCCACCATATGACTGCCATGATGCACCGCTTCCCCTCACCAAGAGGAGATGCTGTGATGCATCATGGGAGATGTAGTCCAAGAGGGAACCCAACCTATAGAGGAGACATGGAAGAGTGTGACTCTGGACTATAACTCCCAAGAGGCACTGGAGCAGCATTTCGGAATTGAAATTTTTCTGTTCTCAAGCAAAATATTTGAATGAAAACTCAACATTTCCTTTGAGGAGATTAAAAAAAAATCAGTTTCCAACCAGCTAAAATAAGTTGGAAATACAAACTCATCCATCTCTGGAGTCCAGAAATCATGTGAGAACAGGCCCAGTATAAGGTTCTTAGCTGATGGGAAGGTAAACGTAAGAACATTGCACTGGAACTGGGCTCACCTAAGCCTGTTGCAGTGTCTCGTTTGGGCTTCATTCACATTCGGGCATATTACACAGCTCTGCAGTGCAAAGGGACCTTGTAGTATGAGTACGCCAGGCCTCTTTGCAAAGCCGTAGCCCAGGGGTTGGCAGCCTTTCAGAAGTGCTGTGCTGAGTCTTCATTTATTCACTCTGATTTAAGGTTTTCCGTGCCAGTAATACGTTAACATTTTTAGAAGGTTTCTTTCTATAAGTCTATAATATATAACTAAATTATTGTTGTATGTAAAGTAAATATGGTTTGTAAAATGTTTAAGAAGCTTCATTTAAAATTAAATTAAAATACAGAGCCCCCCCGGACCGGTGGCCAGGACCTGGACAGTGTGAGTGCCACTGAAAATCAGCTCGCATGCTGCCTTTGGCATGCGTGCCATAGGTTGCCTACCCCTGCCAGGGCCTTAGCCTTGTCTGCATTTGAGAGTTATTTCAGATTAAGTATCGGGGTAGCCGTGTTAGTCTGTATCCACAAAACCAACAAGGAGTCTGGTGGCACCTTAAAGACTAACAGATTTATTTGAGCATAAGCTTTCGTGGGTAAAAAACCTCACTTCTTCAGATGCATGGAGTGAAAGTTACAGCTGCAGGCATTGTATACTGACACATGAAGAGAAGGGAGTTACCTCACAAGTGGAGAACCAGTGTTGAGAGGGCCAATTCAATCAGTGGATGTGGTCCACTCCCAATAATAGATGAGGAGATGCCAACTCCAGGAGAGCCAAAGTTGCTTCTGGAATGAGCCAGCCATTCCCAGTCCCTATTCAAGCCCAAATTAAAGGTGTTAAATTTGCAAATGAATTTTAGTTCTGCTGTTTCTCTTTCTCAGATTAAGGTAGGTCATGAATTTAAAGCACAATAACTATTCTGGAATAAGCGACAAAGAGTCCTGTGGTACCTTATAGACTAACAGATGTATTGGAGCATGAGCTTTTGTGGGTGAGCATGCGTCTGATGAAGTGGGTACAGGCAAGACTTGTCATAGGCGGGGGGTCCGTTCCGTGGTTATCGCGTAAAGCGAAAACTGCATATAGTCAAAATTATATCCCCAAGCCCTTTAAATCCCGCCCGCAGCTCTGGCGGCTGGGCCAGGGCAGCATTTAAAGGGTTTCTCCGGGCTGCCGGAACTGCGGGTGGAATTTAAAGGGCTGCACTGGGCTTCCTGCTGCGTTGGGGAGCCCGGAGGAGCCCTTTAAATCCCACCCACAGCTTTGGCAGCCTGCTGGGCCTGGCATTTAAAGGGCCCGGAGCTCCACAGTTCCTGGAGCCTCGGGCCCTTTAGTTTGCCACAGGGGCTACCAGCCACCTCTGCAGCTGGGAGCCCCCTGGATGATCTAAAGACTCTGGGACCTTTAAATCTTGAGGCCACCCCCCCCCCAGCTTGAGGCCACACCCCCGTACGTGTAAAGTTGAAATCGCACATGTTAAATGCGCGTAGGTTGCGACAGACCTGTGTTCACCCACGAAAGCTCATGCTCCAATACGTCTGTTAGTCTATAAGGTGCCACAGGACTCTTTGCTGCCTTTTAAAGATCCAGACTAACACAGCTGCTACTCTGATACTTGACACTATTCTGGAACAGTTTTTCATGTGGGCACTCTTATTCTGGGTTAATGTAGGGTGTTAATTTAGTGTGTTATAATTATTCTTTGGTTAATTTCCTCATGTAGACAAGTCCTTTAATGTAAGTGAGAATCGCTCCCTTTTGGCTTGGATGGAAGTAAATGTGGGTGTGAAGTGTGTGACTTTGTTCATAGTTGGCTCTTCTTGACCATGGCATGAAAACAGTGAGGTGAATGAAGTAATAGCCCCTCGTCTCTCCCCACCAAAAAAAACGTAGACTCAGATCTGTCTGTTGTTGTTGTTGTTCCTCTAGGTGATGGAGAAATGCCTGCAGCTGGGAGCAAAGAAAGTCTTTTACATCCAGGCCGATATGTCTTCCCCTCAAGCCCCGGAAGAGGTGATGCATTTTGCTTTGCAAAAACTGGGTGCGTATTGGGCTGTCTGAAGAAAGGTGACTGATGCTGGGTTCCGTGTAAAAGTCAGGATGAGACTTTAACAATTCCAGGTCCCCAGGGGCTGGAGGAGAATATGGTTGCAGCTGTCTTGTTCTGAATGGCCCGGTGGGAAAGGTTCCCTAATAATACCGAATTCCTGGGTCTGATTCTCATTCATACCAAGGCTCCTTTACACCGCTCTGCTAACGTAAAGCGCCCTCGGAGTGGGTGTACATTCATACTCATTGCACCCTGCCAGAGCAGCATTAAGGGGCCTTGCCTCAAACGAAAGTCAAGCCTTCTGTCTTTCAGGAGCGTTAGCTGATTAACCCTCACGATGCTTCTCTGAGGAAGGGGTGGAGGGAAAGGTAGTATTGTTCTCATTTGACATTGGGAAACTGAGGCACAGCGCAGTTCAGGTCACTGCTTCAAATTCATACCTAGTTACTATGGTGGCTGGTACCATATAAATACCAGTGAGATTAGATCAGACAGGTCTGGCCTAGCTGCAGACTGTTTTTCTCATGTAAGTTGTGTGCGTAATGAGCTCTCAGTCCAGTTCTTAACGGACACACGTCCACATCGCAGACATCACCATCCCAGCTAGTCTCAGGTGCGCCTTCTCATTGGTAGCCTCTGCAAGGGGGCCAAGGACTCATTGGGCTGTGGAGGTTGAACCTTTGGGAGTGGGTCCCTCTGGATTGAGGTGGAATCCAATGGGTGGGACAATGCGAGCAGACTTTCCCCAGGCCAGGAGGGAAGCCAGGCTGCAGAAGGCAGGAGCAGGGTTTAGCAGAGGTCTTTGTCCTCCAGAGATGCCAAGGCTGGAAATGAAGGATGGCCCAGTGATTAGAGTATTAGCCTAGGACTTTGGCTTCATTTCTCTGCTCTGCCACAGCTTTCCTAGGTCACCTTGGGCAACTCACTTCATCTCTCTATGGCTCAGTTCCCCATAATACCCTGCCCTGTTTCGCAGGGCATTATGAAGGTAAATACATTAGAAAGTACCTTAGATGGGTACTCATGTGATTCTATCTTTCTCTGGATCATGCCTGGCCCAGTTGCTCTCAGGCTGCGTCACACCCAGCACTGGTAACCCAATTAAGGGCAATCTGAACTGGGAGCTGCCGTCCTGAGGAGGTCTCTATTCATCCAGCTCCCTCTGAACATCCTGCCTCCATACGGGTAACGCAGCAGGAAATTCAAGATTCCCAGGTCACAAGCCGCCAAACGGCTTCCCTTGCTGTGTGACTCCCTTGAAGGGTTTGCTTTCATTTACTACAAGCATGGGGGCCGGGGGCAGTGTGTGGCTTTTCCTGTCCTGTGCTGGCTCTGCTATTGATCCATTTACGCCATGTTGCCTTGGTTGGAGCCAGGGGAGTGGGAGTCAAGACTCCTGGGTTCCGCTCCTGGCTCCAAGGGTGACCTGGGTTCTTTCTCCTTTGGCCTGACATGTCTTCGTGGAGCCCCCATCGCTGTTGTGGCTGAGTGCCTCGGTGTCCCCACCTCAGCCATGGATGGGTGTGTGAGGAGGGTGCCTGGTGTGTCTGTTCCAGCCTGGTAGTGGTTGCAGTCTCAGCAGTGCCTTTGATTGATAGCGGGGTGCGAACTGGGTCTAGCCAACTCCAGCTGTCTAGCGCCCAAGGCACAGCTTGTGTCCCAGGGGATACTCAACGAAGTCTGCACCTACCCTCCTTTTTGACATGGAGATGCAGCTTGCAGGGACTTCCCACTATGCAATGCTTCACTTGGAGGCAAGGGACACTGGAAAGAGACACCCACAGCCATCTCTCTAGGTGCTGCCTGGGGGGTCCCAAGGAGTTGCCTTGACTGGGCACATCCTGGGCTCCAGCTGATGGACCTCTTTCCGGCAGCCCAAAGGAAAGAACTGGCTGGTTTGCTTTCACTTTTGTGTTGCATCTCTTGACCCAGGGATGGTCCCGAACCTGACCCTGACCCCGACCCCCATCCTGCTCTGCTGCTTACAGTGGGACTGGATCACCTGGTGCTGAACCACATTGGCGGGACCCCTTTCCGGATGTGGGACGGAGACGTGGAACACACCCGCTGGCTCATGCAGGTGGGTTTCTGCAGCCTGGGATCAGCCTCGCCTTGAGAGACGCAGGGCAAATTCAGACTGGGGACAACTGAAGTAGGGCCCCTTGACTCTAAGCAGGGGTGAAAGGAAAAGGTCTGTAATGCTTTGCTGCTGATTGAGAAGCCTGCAGAGATGTGAGGGAGGTGGATGCAGGTAGTTGATCTGGTTAGGTCATTGCCATCTATCTATCTAATCTGGTCTCTCTCTCGGCCTGTCTGTCTGTCTGATTTCTAGGGCACCAATCAGTGTAGTGGCTAGTGAGGGTGTGTAACATGGCAGTCAGTGGCTCCTAGGACCCTGCTTACAGATGCAGGGTTTTCTGTTGAATCACTCCAGTGTACAGCCAGCTATTGTTCTATAGATATATGGGCCTATGCCATGGTAATGAACTGATTTATATGCTAATAAGCTTGAATTAAGAGGTCTTGTAGGAGAAGGGCACCCCAGCATTAGTAGGGTGAGGAAATACAGACAAGGAAAAGGGGCTCAGACACTTACTGAATGTGCATTAGGCATAGCAGGCATTAGCGTAACCTCTGATTAAAAGGTGGCACTCGGCCCATGCACTCCAGGGAGATTTCCTGGAACGTGCCAGGCCAAGGACCACTCGTGGGTCATCTTACCTACTACGGGGCTCCCCACAAAGGATGGTATGAGTATGCAAGTTCTGGCTGCTCGTTTTATCTACAACATAGCAAAGTAGATACAGAGTTTGTGATAGTGCTGATTGTACTCATAAAACTGTTGCAAATTCAAAAGGTCTTCCCTAAGTCTGAGTGTCTCTCTCACGTACGCCAGGGCCCTCACTCTGAAATTAATTGTAATACTGTGACGGATCTAAAGGCAAGCAAACACTGCCAAACCATGGAATGTTAAATAGGGAAATCAAAATAATACCTAACCAATAGGTCAGGCAATGGATGTCAGGTTTTAGGACCCTAGAGATGCTGAGCTGTTTTACTGACTCATCTGGGAGGCCAGATCAGTTGAGTCCTACTAGCTCCATTCCAGGATATGAAAGGGCTTGAGCTTCTTTTCAGACGTAGTAGTAGGGGTCAGGGGTAGAGAGATCCTGGAGGGAAAAAAAACAGGTAAGCTCAGGAGAAATCTTAGACCGAAGGTTATTCTTTGTTAATTAAGTTCACAATAAAGGTAAACCCAGGAATTTTGGACCAAAGCCAGGGTGTTAGGAGCAAGGTGGGGAATGCCACTGTCTAGCAGGCTGAAAACCAGAGAACAGCTAGCTCCTCCTTGTTATATGTAGAGACTCGAGGAATCCTTGGGTATATGTGTAGCAATAACCTTAACTCTGATTCCTCCTCGTTAATCTGAAATCTTAAAGCGCCCAAAAATGTAATGTTCCCATTATCCTATCAGTCCAGACCCCCAGATAGGCGCAACCTTTCCCTGGATGCTTTATATAGCAAATCAAGCACCCCGCCCCCTTCATTTCATGACCTCTGTAATGGGTAGGTGACCCTGTCCCCAGCCCTCTCACTGAACAAATGTTTAGTTTTGGCCTCGGCTGCCACGTTCCCATTCCTTTCATGTCTCATCTCCTTTCATTCCAGGTGAATTTCCTGAGTTACGTGGCTTTGGCATCTGCAGCTCTTCCCATCCTGGCTGAGAGTAAAGGATCTCTGATTGTGGTTTCTTCCCTCACAGGTCAGTGCTTGAAATCGGCACAGAGCTATGGCTGATAAAGACTGCAGTCCCCCACATGCAATGTCTCAGCTTGATCCTGAGTGAGTTTCTAAGCCCCGCCTGCTGCCGTCTTCAGAACTGCAGTGTGAATGGGACTCTGGCCCTTGCCAGGGCGTCTCTGGATTACATCATTTCATATTCCTATAGGCCTTCTCACCTTCAGAGCACTTCCCGGGGCATATACTCACTGCTGTGGCTGAGTGTATGCAAACCACCACACTAGATATTTTGGCCAAGAGTGTGAACTGATTGCTACAGGCCGGGGGGCAGCCTGAACAGCAAGGAATCTTTTTCTCCCACATGCATGACGATTGTCCTGGTGCATTGTGGGATTGGATGTTTCCGTTTTCTGATGCATCCACTGCTGGAGATGAGGAAACTTGTCTAGCTGGAGCAATGGTCTGATGCAATGTAGCAAATCCTCTGTTCCTATGTATTCCTTCTAGGGGGTTCTCTCCCAGCTGTGCCCTCACCCTCAGTTAGGCTCTGCCAGCTGTTTCATTTGGTTTCCTCTCCTTGTGTTTTCCTTTCTAGGGAAAATCTCAACTCCCTTCACAACCTCTTACTCTGCCACCAAGTTTGCTCTGGACGGATTCTTTAGCTCCCTGCGCCATGAGCTTGCCATGCAGAAGCAAGATGTGTGCATCACACTCTGCATCTTGGGGCTGATCGACACCGAAATGGCTTTGGAGAAGACGAGGTGCGTGTGTGCACAAGAACATGTGCACATGTATGTGGGCGTTTGCACGTGTGCAAGAGAATGTATGGTGTGAGAATGTTTGCATCGGTGTGTATTCCCGTGTGTGCGTACATGAGTGTGAGTGTAGCATGCACATGTCTGTGTATGCATTGGTGCATTCATGGATGAGTGTGGAAGGGTGTACGGGCATGTGCGTCTGGATATGTGCATCTCGGTGCATTGGTGCACGCATGTTAGTGTGTACAGCCCTATGGAGCTGGTTTTCATCTTTCACTCCTGAGATATCCGTTCGCACAGCGCGGTGATTGGGGTTTGTGTGACCGGGTCATTGTCCCCTTCCAGGGGCAAGGTGTACATGAGCGCCTATCCTGCTTCTGAAGCTGCGCTGACCATCATCAAAGGCGGAGCCACCAGGGCACGGGAGGTGTTCTACCCCTGGTGGCTGGAGCTGCTGTGCTGCCTGCGGGATTGGTTCCCCAACCAGAGGGATGTCGTTATACAGAGCTTCTATAACTACACCAGCGCCTGAGGGACGCAGAGCCGCCATTCGCTTTGCTCTGCAAATACAGGCACAAGGCCCTCGCCTCCTGCTGAGGTGAAGATCAGCCATTGGCTTCCGTCCGACCAGCATTTGGACCTGGAACAAGAAATGTCAGGAAATTCTTGGCTAAGGGTCCAGTAGCAGCCTTAGCTCTGACCCCTCCTCTGTCCCCATCAACCTTAGCTCTGACCCCTCCTCCATGCGTATCAGTGTCTGACCCTTCCTTCCTCCCCATCAACCAGTCTCTGACCCTTCTTCCATCACCATCAACCTTAGCTCTGATCCCTCCTATGTCTATCAACCTTAACTCTGACCCTCCTTCCATCCTTATGAACATCTGACTGCTCCTCCCTTCCCATCAACCTTAACTATGACCCCTACTCTGTCCCCATCAACCATAACTCTTTATCCATTCTGCTCCCTGTCTATATTCCATGCATGCTCCAAAGACCTTACACTGTTGTCTGATCGACGCTGCCTCAGCTTCTCATACTCCTGCCCCTTGCCACGTTGACTCCATCCTCTGTGACCTCACCCATCCATTCACATGGGCTGGAGTCTCCCCTCTGCCCCAGCCCACGATGTCCCAGGGCTACGGAGAAAGACTCCCCACTTCTCCGATGCAGGATAGAAACCATCCTCCCAGCTGTGTCACCCCCACCTCAAAGACAATCCCCTCTCCCCCGTAGGAGGCAGACCTCCCCAGTGGGATAAAGCCTTGAGTGCCTCCCACCACATTTCCAAGGGCTCAGGGCCTGGGATTGGCGAGCAGGGGGCTTGGACACCTTTCAGGAGCGATATATGTTCACCGTAAAAGGTGGACGATGGCCCCTTCCCCAACCCCAGGCCAGCTCCATTCAGCCTCTTCTCCCCTTTCCCTACTTAGCCAATAAGACGTGGGTGCTAGTCCGGGTGTCCCCTCCCATGGGTGCTACTTCAGGGGGCCCCCTTCCCCTCTTGTCCAATAAGACATGGGTGCTAACCCAGAAGTCCCCCCTGTGTGTGAGTCAAGTGGTTCCCCTTGCTATCACTGAGCAAGGAGAGAGTGGGGTGCTCCACTCGGTGCTTGGAGGTTTCTCCGCTCCCTGGTTGGCCAGAGCAACAGGCAGAGATGATGCTCCCAGATCCTGCCCCCTGCTGGCTGGTAATGAAAGGGAGTGTGGAAGAACCAGTATGCGCCCAACGTGTGACCACATCCTTCCGGCGGGGTCCAGGGAGCACATCCTTCCCAGCTGCGCTCTAAGATCCTTACCCAAACTCACGTGGAGTCAATGGGATCAGGGCCCAATGGCCTGATTGTCAGCAGCACCAGCCCCCCACAGCTGCTATGGAATCCAGTGGATTTTGTGGGTGATCCACCTTTCTGTAAATCGGGCTATACTAAGACCTGTGCAAAGCTAATTTGAATGGGGCAAGGCAGCTTGGTCACCACAAGGTGGCAGTAATTAGCAGCACAGAACCCATGTTGTGACCAAGGACAGTTCAGTGGCTTTCACCAGGGCACGGGGCTGAATACGATTCAGGGAAACTCAGGGAATTCACATAGTGCTTCTAGTCTGGCAGCGTAACGATAGCAGTGAACTGGGCCTCAGAAGGGTCTAGCCCTCAGACCAGTGTTGGGCCTGGTGTTTATAGCTCAGGTAACTGACAATGCACAAGTAATGGTCGTGCAATAAACGAGTTGTTCTCTTGTGAGCCGCGTTGTGTTAGATTCGTTCGTGTGCTGCCTGGACGGGGAGGGACGGTGGACAGCTGCCGGGTGCTCTTTGAAAGAGATGGGTGAGACGGAGAAAGTAAAAACAGAGCAGCCACCAAATCCTGCCACCATGGAATTTTGCTGGCAGCCAGGGGACGAGGGATTTAAGAAGGAAGGGGCTGTTTGAGTGTGCGTGGCTACTTGGGAGTGGAGACAGTAGTCAAATCAGAGAAATGTAGGGCTGGAAGGGACCTCAAGAGGTCACCTCGTTTAGCCCCCGGTGCTGAGGCAGGATTAAATATACTCGTCCCCAAAAGTTTACCATCTAAGCAGAGCAGAGGCAGATTATTATCGCCCTGTTGAACTGAGTCCCAGACAGATGCAGTGACTTGACCAAGGTCCTCCAGGGATTCTGGCAGAGCTAGGAATCAAGCCCCAGGACCTAGGCCTTTAATCACAAGGCCGCGCTGCCAATGGAGCTGTTCACAATCAAGATGAAGGCAAAGGAAATAAAGCGGAGTTAGGCAAAAAACCCCCAGTGTTATGTTTCCTGCAGGCATGCTGAGCCCAGCCGTCCAGCTTCCAGACCCATCAGAAACGTCCAACCTTAGGCCCACGCCAGCAATGCATAACAACAGTTGGCCCCTGCTTGGCTTTCCAAAAGCAGCATCATTTCCGGTCTAGGCTGCAGGCTGTGGATGTCTCAGCGCTGCCGGGTCCAGAGTGCCTCTATCATTCAATTCAACCCCTTAAACCGGACGTTGGGGGCCTTTCTCTCCATTTGTGAGCAGTGGGGCTGGGGGAGGCTGAGGGTATGTCTTCCAGCCGAGCAGAAACTGCAGCTGAATCCTAGGGATCCAGCCCAGAGTTCGGCTGCTTTGCTTGTGCTGCACACGGTGGGATTCCAGCCGCACCACGCAGGCTGGAGAATGCCCTTTAGGGATGTGCGGAGGGATTTGGAAGTGGCCCCAGGGGCCGGCCAAGCTGCACAGAATGGAAAGAATGTCTCTGCCCTTAGTCACTAACCTTTTACACTGGAAACAACAGGGAATGTGCGCGGTGACTCACCGTCACTGGGCAAACCCACTGCAGTGGGTATTTGTTAAGCAGCCTGTTGTTATTTTAGCCCTGTGTGCGGGGAAGTCTCTTCAGACACTCTAGGCATCCTGAGCATGACATGCAATCCTGGGGAGGGAGGGGATGGGATTTCAGCACATGCAGATGTGCTCCCAAGCTAATGTTTATCTAGCAAGCAAGGGTGCTACTAGCAGGGAAGCCACAGCAGCATAGGCTAGCCACCCACATGTGTACTCAGGGTCCCAGGAGAGCTTGTACAACCCGCTCTAAAGCCAGTGCTATTGTTATCTGAGTTGGCTGGGTCAGAACTAGCTCAGGTATGGCTACCTGTGCTTCAGTCACACCTCTGACTGCAGTATAGACATACCCTAAGTTACAGCAGCCTGTGGGCTGCTCTGACTTAGTGAGGCTGACAGATTATCTGCACGGATAGCTCTTTTTACCAGGGTGCTTCAGAGTCCTTCCCAAAGCTGGGTCAGTACCATTATCTCCATCCTATGTTTGGGGAAATAGAGGCAGCGGCTGCTCGGAGAGTCAGCCACAGAGTTACAGAAGCAGGAATGGCTCCGGCCCTAAAGGGAGCATGGCCGAGAGGGATGGGTCTGGGGGAGTAGACCCCAAAGGTTTGGCTTGTTGCAATACACACAGTTGGGTCCCCAGCCCTGCAAATATGGGGGGGGGGGCTCCCAATTCACTAGTCCCAGCCGCTTCTCTCCACTGCCACTCATCCCTCGCCACACCAATGAAAGTGCATTGAAACTGATTGTTTCTGTCCGACGTGCCGTACCCTTTTCTGCTCCCGGTCATGCTGGGGTACATCTAGATCCACTCCCTGGGCCTCAGGGGATTTACTCTAGCGTAACAGAGATCAGGATCTGGCTCGGGGGGTTTCAGAGATGTCCATTTGCTGGGGAACTTTGCTCCCCCGCAAAAACCAGGTCAGCACCAATGTGACTTTAAACAGCTGTTGTAATATCCCAGTGCCTAACTTTCTTGCTTAGTTCTCTGGCGATGGGGAGGGGGAAGAGGGCTTATTTCACCCCCCTACCCCGAATTCCTCCATGAGGTTTTCTTGGCTGGAACCAGTTATTGCCTGCCGATGCCTGCCCTGCCGCCCCCTGGTCCCGGGTGAAAAGCCAGCTCCCCGTTCTCCCAGGCAACCTGTCTGGAAAGAATGGATTCTAGCATCTTGTGCACACAAGGAAAGTTTTCACTGGTGCTGCAAGGAGGCGATCTGCCTTGGAGGGGGAGCGGGGAGGGGAGTAAGAGAGAAGCAAATTGACAAAGACTAAGAAGTGACCCATGAACGCTCTCCCAGCAAGGCCCGACAAACTTTTCAAACAAGGGCTGGTTTTTCCGAAGGCAGGAGAAAAGCCTACAAAGTGCCAATTAACAGTGAATCTCTTCCCCCTCCCGCCACCTCCCCATCACCTCCCTTGCAGAGCCTTGACAGCTCTGGTGTCTGGGTTAATACCAAAGGGCTTTGCAGGGGGAATTAGAATTCTCCTCTTTGTTTCAGGGGGCGCGTTTCCAGTTCACTGGGTGTTCAAAGGCTAATCAAACGGGACTTTCCCCATCATGCGGCGGCAGCACAATAAGCGCTGTAGAAATTATACAGTTATCAAGAGAGAGGCTTGTGTGGGGGGGCCTTGGCGAGCTGGAGGGGGATTTTAAAACCAACCCCTCCCACCAGTACCAGTGCCTGCTCCAGCTCTCAAAACCAAGTCTCTTGCCAAAGAAGGGAAAGGAGTAAGTGTGAACAGGAGGGAAAATGCGCAGGGGGTTGGGGGAATGACCCCTTCCCTTGCTCCCAAAAGTTTGCATCTGCAACCACTGCAGGTTCCTGGCAGCATGGGGCTGGGCAGGGCCAGGATCTCCAGGGTTTCAGGCTCAACGGGGAGTGAGGGGCGTTGTCAGAGAGCTGGGTCTGCTGGGCTCCAAAATATTCCAGGAGTTTATTTAATTCACGGAGCAGGCATCTGCCTCAGGCCTTCTCCTCTCATACAGCGCAGACTTTAGCTACGCTTTGGGAGGAGGCACTGGATTCGTTTCCCTACCCCCGCCCTCTTTTAGCTAGTTTGTAAATGCCCCCTCTGTACACAAAGCGCCTGCTCCTGCTTCCGTCTAACTCAATGGGAGTTTTGCCATTGGCTGCAATGAAAACGGGATCAAGCCCGAAAATGTTCAAGTTCGGTCCTTTTCCCCAGTGAAATCTATGGGTGTCTTCAACAAGGAGCACTGGCTTGGTCTTTGGTGTGAGGTGTTCCCCACAATCCATTGACAGGTGTCTAGCGTTAGATCCTCCTGGTCACTAGGTGTCAGCAAGGTCAGAATCGGGGCTGAAACTCTGGCCCCATTCAAATCAATAATAAAATTCCCATTGACTTAAGTAGGATCTGGCTTTCACCCCAAGGCCTGGGTGACCAGGCAGGCCAATGCAGCTGGCTGGCACAAGGGTCCCATGCCAGCAGTAGGGGTGGCAATAGACCTTTGCTGCGTGTGCCATCTTGGGGCAAATTTTCAAATGTGCCAGTTCAGATTTGCCACCTCGCCCATCTGTCCCAGCAAAAACCCGCCTGTGCTGTGCACAGATGAGGGGTGAGGGGACTTGGTGCTCTCATTAATGTTGTCCTTTTTCTAACAGACTTGAAAATTTGTCCCTTAAGATTTGTTGTTGTTGTTCTCAATTGTTTCCTGTTGTAGAATATTTGCCCCTGGCATAACCCAGGTAGCTGGTTTCCCTGTGGAAGAGGAACAGGAGATTTTAGGGTTCGTGCAACCTCTGGTAACTTTCCTATCTGTGTTTTCTTGTGTTGCTTAAATCTAGAATCAAGGTTATTAGATTTGGGGACCATCCTGCTAAATCACTTACATATGTTCCAGTGTGATAATCCAGATAGACTATTCCTGGCCTGTTGCTGGTGTTTGCTGAACAGCTGTTGCGTTCCTCCCCATAGGTGGCTGCATTCCAGAGTTGGGAGAGGTGATGGCTGGGGAGTTTTGCCATTGACCTCAATGGGTGCAGGAGCTGGACCACAGTTGGTGAAGAGCTTTTGGATCCTTCGAGATGCAAATTACCAAGCAAGGCATGGTCTTCTAGAGTGGGAGTTAGCCACCAGTGCAAACCCCTAGATGCAAGCCCATAGCAGTGACACTGGATGGGTCGGGGGAATAGTTTTATCTGGGGAGTCAGTTGCCAGCTGGAGGTTCTACAGCCAAAGAAGTCACACATTGGATTGGTTTTGTGTCGGTGGCATTTCGGCGTCTTCAGAGGCCTCTGTTCAGGTGGCGGGGATGTCTGTGTGACAAGGAAGATATGGGTATTCAACGGTGTAATGATGACACTGTCATATGGGGCAGAAACATGGCTGGGGAGAGGAATGGAACAGTTTTTAGTGTCAAAAGTTCCGGCATATTCATTGCATCGGTTGGCTTGATTTTATCACAAAGGAGGAGACGCTTAGACAATTCAGGCGCACTGCAGTCTTGCAGCAGTTGGGAACTAGATGAGTGCAGTAAGGGCGGGTGGGGATCATGTCCAAACTGCAGAAGAAAGTCCACTTTTCCAGAAGATTTATAGTGCGGAGGTCAAAGAAAGTAGAACTCAGGGCCACCCAGAACAAGGTTGGAAGATGCAACTTGGAAGGATATAAGGAACCTAAATCCTCCCATAATGACTCTTGCTGAAGGACGAAGGCTTGCAAGGGACTGTTCAAAAAGGAAATCCACTGCACACACTGCTCTGGCTACATCCTAGCCACGTGACACATCTGCTACATGCTGCAAACCCCCTAGTGTAAACACAATTCACAGCAGTGCAGCACGATTTGCACCAGTGCACCTTGGTGGGTGGGGTGTCACCAGCACAGATGCAAATGGAGCTCCGCGGGTGGAAATTGTGTCTTTGCGGAGCATGTTGCACCGCGGGTCTAAAATCCCGGTGTGAGTATGTGTCTCTGCACACACCACTGGCCTGAAAGGGAGTGAGGGGCCCAGGGTTTAGAGATTATCTTGTGGTCCTTAATGTGAAGAGAGACGCACCAAAGATCCCTCACTGTGGCGTTACAAACCTTTGGACTGATCAGCCAGATTTCTGCAGCCTCCTTTCATAGCCAGGGCTCCTGGTGGCTGCAGACAAAGCACCAGAGGGTGAAACTAGGGCCACTGTGGCCCAGCTCCTGCCACTCAGCCGACCGGGGTGAGTGAATGACTCATTATTCCTCTCCTGCCATTCACAAGGTGCCTCCCTCTGAAGCGCCAGAAATTTCAATGCTCCTGCCACAAAAGGGCGTTTTTTCCACTGTAGGGATCAAACGCAGGGGACACAGAGGCATGTGAAATGCCTCTTTTCCCTCCAGAGCATGGGCTTCCCCTTCCCACCCCCCGCCACCATCCTCCCCTTTTATTTAGAAAGAAAGGAAGAAAATAAGTTTTGTTGGGATTCTGTGCTGCTCCTGGGATCACTTCAGCATGCTGCCAAAGGGGGCTGCGTGGATTAGAAATCACAAGGGGAAAAGGAAGGAAAATGGGACTTTGGGGGAAAATGATTAGTGGTGGTGGTGTTGTGTTTATCTCTAGCACCCAGAGGATTGTGCTGGGTGTTGGATACAAATATGTTTTACAATAGAAGGTCTCTGTCCCAAAGTGCTTACCTCAAACAGGCGAGAGCAAGGGAAAGGAAGGTGTGCACCCATAGAGCGATCAGTGATGGTTAGTAAGTGTTGTGTTAGTTTCACGATGATTGTGGAGGGTATTTCATGTTTTCTTTGCTTTATACATATGCACCAGGCACACACTCTCTGTTGCTCTCTTTCCCTCCCCCCCACTTACACACACACACACAACCATTCACATACTTGCACAGTCATACATAGACACTCATACATACGTGCACCAGACACACAAGCACCACTAACAAACTTATGCAACACGCACTACATTAGTCACACAGTCACTTGCACATACCACCCGTACACCACGCACACACAACATAGACCCACATACACCACACACACACACACAACATAGACACACACGCACCACACCACACACACACATAACATAGACACACACACAATATAGACACACACATAACATAGATGCACTACACCACGCATTCTCATACGGTCCCAGAGACATGCTGACAGCTGCATATCACACTCACGGATAACCATGTTAGATGTTTAATGGGGTAAGGAGGACAGCGTGAGAGGGTTAGTTAATAGGAAAAATAAGCAAGAAAAGGGCAGAGCTGTTTGAAAAATGAAATTTTCCTTTCATGGGAAATCTCAGCATCTCAAATTAATTTCTGTTCCATGTTGGAGCAGAAAATTGAACCATGAAAAACTTTTTGCAACATGAAAAAAATCCCCAAAAGTTCCCAATAGGGAACGTCAAACTAGGGACATTCTGCGTTTTTTCCATGGGAACGAAATGATTTTGACACATTGAAACAAAATATTGTCTTTTGAAGCCACATTTGAGAAATGAAAATTTTCCTTTCAAACTGACGTTTCGATCAAAACGAAATGTGTCCATTTCGATTCTCCTGAGCTGAAAATCAAAACATTCCATCACTGTTTCCCCACAGAAAATGTCAGCGAAACCACTGGAGTTTTTCAGCTGAAAAATCTGGACTATCTCTAACTGTGGGGAGGAGGGTTAGGGGAGTACAAGGGAGGAAAGTGGAGGTCAGTTAGCTAGGGAGGGAGAAGTGCTGATTTAAGCATCCCCAATGGACTGTTTGTTCCTTGCAGGGCCACCCAGAGGATTCAGGAGGCCTGGGGCAAAGCAATTTCAGGGGCCTCCTCCATAAAAAAAATACTATACAATACTATATTCTCATGGGGGCCCCTATGGGGCCCGGCGCAAATTGCCCCACTTGCTCCCCCCACACGGGCGGCCCTGGGAAAAATAAACCTTCTGCATCTCGGCACAAACCTAGTTTTGAGAAAACTTTACAAGGTATCACTGGTTCTCAGCATCAGCTAGCGCTAAAAGGCACTGAAGCTCATTAAAAGGGTTGGACAAATATTTTCCATCAAAACTTTTTCTGGATTGAAAACTAGAGGGGTTTAAAAAGCAGAAAAAAAATCACAGACAATATCTGCTTTCCTTCAAAATTTGTTGTGGTTTTTTTAATTGAAAAGCTGAAATTAGTCTGCCAAAACCTGAATATGGTTTGGGGTTTCAGAAGTCTTGTCAATATTTGCCCTTGCCTCTGTTTAAAACACAAGTAAAAAAATATTCTGCTTAAAAAAAGTCCAAAACTTTTGAACCACCTCAGCTTGTGACCAAACGTCCAAGCCCATCCAGTCAGAGATTTTTTCCAGGTTTCTGATACTCTGCTGGCTTCCTTGACTCATATCTGTCTCCATAACTTTGGATTCATTTAGGTTAGAACATAAAAACAGCCATACTGGGTCAAACCAAAGGTCCATCCAGCCCAGTATCCTGTCTACTGACAATGGCCAATGCCAAGTTTCCCAGAGGGAGTAAACCTAACAGGTAATGATCAAGTGATCTCTCTTCTGCCATCCATAGGCTAGGGACACCCTTCCTTACCCATCCTGGTTAATAGCCATTTATGGACTTAACCTCCATGTATTTATCTTTTTCCTAGGGACTGGCTCCATGGGGTCCCTCACAAACAGGAGACGGTTACTGTGGGTGTGTCTTTAGTATTGCTTATGTACATACTCCACAAACTGAGCATTTGAGCTTGTTCCTGAATCTGGGATGAGCCTGTGTTGTAAACACTAAAATGGTCAAAATAGCACATGCATGTGAATAGACACAGCGTGCTAAAATTAAATTAATCCAGGGGTTCTCAAACTGGGGATCAGGACTCCTCAGGGGATCACGAGGTTATTATTGGGGGTTGTGAGCTGTCAGCCTCCACCTCAAACCCCGCTTTGCCTCCAGCATTTATAATAGTGTTAAATATATAAAAAAGTGTTTTTAATTTATAAGGGGAGGGTTGCACCCAGGTTTGCTATGTGAAAGGGGTCACCAGTACAAAAGTTTGAGAATCACTGAATTAACCCCTTTGAAGTCTCAGGGAATGCAGGGGAGGGGGGTCTCCCTTGGTAGGGTTGGGAAGGATATTGCTCTTCTCATGTGATCACTCCCCCAGTGGCTATTTTTAAATGAAGCTACCCATCCATGCCATGACTCTCCCTATGGCACTGAAATTAAATATGGACTGTAAGCTGGCATTTGAGAAGTGAAAGGAACAGTAGCCCTAATGGAAAAGCTTGGCTCATCTGCAAGCCTCAAACTGCTTTAGAGTAGGGAAGGCTGTGCCTCCCAAACAGCCTGGCCCTGCCCCCTAGCCGACCCCCACACACTTTCTGCCCCCCACTGCCCACCCCCCTCAGAATCCCTGACTCATCCTGCTCCTTGTCCCCTCACCGTCCCCCAGAGACCGCCCCCCAACCACCACCCCAGGACCCCATCCCTGATCCCTGTCCCCTGACTGCCCCGACCCCTATCCACCCCCCCGCTGAGTCCTGACAGACCCCTAGAATACCCACAATCCAACCCCCCCCATTCCCTGTCCCCTGACTGCTCCCCCAACCTCTGCCCCCTCCCTGTCCCTTGACTGTCCCTGGAACTACCTGCCCCTTAGCCAACACCACCCCCCCCCCGGCCCTGGCCCCTTACCCCCGGCTCCCCCCTCACCCCGAGCCTCAGCGCATCCAGCAGCTTCCCTCGACAGAGGAAGCGTGGCTCCGGCGGGGCCCCTGAGCCCTGCCCCGCTCAGAGCCGCATGGTAACGGGGCGGGACTGCGAGTTCCAGCGGGGCCTGAGCTCCCTCTGCTCAGCCTGGAGCTCGCAGCCCGGCCCCCAGACCACATGGCGCTGAGCGGGGTGGAGCTCAGGCCCCGTCGGAGCTACACTGCGCTGCTGTCCCGGGAAGCTGCTGGATGCGCTGATGCTCCAGAAGAGGGGCGGAGATGGGGTTGAATCGGGCTGGGACCGGGGAAGGAGCCTCAGCCATTCTTGTGGGGGCCCCTGCGGAGCCCAGATCCTGGGGCAAATTGCCCCACTTGCCCCCCCGCCCCCGGGTGGCCCTGGCTGCTTGAAACAACCTCACTTCATATTGTCTCTTTTATCTTAAACTGGGTGGCTGGACGCTAGACACCTGGAGTGGGAGCTCAAAATCATGAGAAGTGATGGGATAGAAACCAGTGGGATGATCTGATGGTCTCTTCGGGGCTTAAAATCCATGGAACACTGCAAAGCACCAAGGTGATTTAGGAGCACACATCTCATTGGACATTGGTGGGCCTGTGCTCCTAATTTACTTGGGCACCTTGGAAAATCTCACCCCTAGATATTATGGTGAGGGGCCTGTTAGCAACACAGACAGAGGAAGGTGCAGTGTCACTAAGGCCTGGTTAATACAGTTTTTATATCGTAATGCCAATGTGGATTCGTGCTGTGATTTTTTTTTTTACTGCTGTAGTTATACCGCTAAGGTCCCTAGTGTGAACACAATTATAAAGATGCCTGATAGCAGTGTAGTTAGTGATACAGCGATACTGGAATAAAGCACCGTTACACCAGAATAACTGCAACCACACTAGCTAGGGTGGTTGTCTTGCTTTAATTATACTGGTGTAGTTAAAACGGGACAACTCCTATGTGTAGACAAGCCTAACTAAGGACAGATGAACCAGTTTGAACCCACTCTTTGCCGCAAGCCACAAATGAAACTTTTTTTAGTTTTGAAAAAATGCCAATAGCTTTTCTCCTCCTTCCTACCTCTTTTTTCCCCCTTCTCACCCAGTCTCTGCATGCTGTGATTTGATCTGGAAGTGGAAGCGTCAGACTCCAGCGGACGGGCACACTGGCAGCCCCCTGCTTCTTTTGTGCCCTTTCATTTGTCTCCACCTGCTCTCTGGGGCTGCACAGCTGAGCTCTCAAAAATCACCCCCATGTCCAGATGCCACTGCAGCCTGGAGAGGCATGTACCATAGAGACTGAAGAGATGCTGGGCAGCCAGATTCCCTCCTCAGAAGGGTCGGCAGATTGGGAGGAAATGAAGGTACCGTAGGCGGTGAAAGAGAATCGAGTGGAGTTCCCCTTGGGGCACAGAGATATGAGGGCCAGTTCCCCAGTGAGTGTAAAGTAGTGTAGCTCTATTGAGTCTAAGGGTCTGGACCAGGTTTTAGAATAAAATCCAGCCCTGTTGTAAGAAAGATCATTTCTGCGGAATTACCCTTGCTTACCCCACCACCTGAGTTTGGCCCTTTTCCTGGTGGGGAGGGGTCTCAGGCACAGGGGCTGACTTTTTTCTTCCCAGTGGGTGCTTCACCCCTGCCACACCCCCAGCCTGTTCCTGCCCCTGCTCCTCCCCCTCCCCCTCCCCTGAGACTCCACCCTTGCTCCATCTCTTTCCCTTGCCCCCACTCCGCCTCCTCCTCCGAGGTCCTCCCCATGCGGCCACCGCTCACTCCTCTCCTCCTTCCCCAAGTGCCTCCCAAGAGCCACTCGCTGCTCCGTTGGCTGCCCTGGGGCCCTCTGATCAGCTGATCGGTGGCCAGAACTGCTTTTTTTCCCCATGAGGACTTGAACAGCGGAGCACCTATAGCCAGGGATGGAAAGTTGATAAGAGTCGTGACTGCTCATTCCCAATCATACAATGTGGCTGCCTCTGGGGTGTCAGGCCCAGGGCTGCCCACTGCAATAGGAACACAGAAATGCCCATGAGTGGTTCTCAGGGCTTCGTGAAGATTTGTTGGGGCTTCCCTTGAGGGGGATGGACGTCTCTCGGAATCCTTGAGTAGCTGGGCCTGTGATGTTTATAGATGTTACCCAGAGCTAGGGGTTGGGAGACCTGGTTTCTCTCTCCAGCAATGCCACAGGCTTGCTGAGTGACCTTGGACAAGTCTCTTCCCCTTTCTGTGCCTCAGTTTCCCCTCCCATCCTGTGGGGCTCCGCTGGGGTGGGGGTTTGATGCCTGTAGATGCTACTGCCCTATGAATAATAATAATACTCTGAATAAATAATATCAGTGAGGGTTTCCATCTGTGTCTTTTATAGGCTTTTCCTCCTCCTAGTTGCTTCTTCAAGTGGACGTGTCTGAATCCTCTTCCTTTGTTACTGATTAGCATGATTATTACTTCATTTGTATCGCTGTAGCTATGAGGGGCCTCTCTCCCAGACCAGGTCCCCATTGTGCTAGGCATTCTGGATTCACACCTTCCCTCTGACCCCCACGTTAATTTTGAGGTTGTCTTTTGAAAACAGCGGGAGATTGAGGAATAGAAAAAGAGAATCGGAGGGAAAGAGAAGGGAAGGGACAGAGGAAAGGTAAATAGCATTGTCCCCCAGCTGCTCAGGTTTCAGAGATGTGTTCCCTGCTCGTGCTCCATTGGTCCTCGCCTGCCTGGACTGCAGCCCCGTATTGACTCCTGGCTTTTTTTCAGAACTCGACAACCAGCACTTGGTGTGTGAAGAAGGTGAAAAGTTCAAGCTAAGATCCCTGTAAAGAGACAAGTTTGGTCCCTCTAATTATCTACCAGTCAGGGGCCTTGGCGCTCCGGACGGGTTCAAGTTTGGTTCACACTTGTTCGGTATCAGAGCCTCGCTTGGCTTCACACTGGCTGATTAAATGTCTCTAATTGTCAGTTCCCATTATCCCAGAGCTCTGCAGTCTGCTGGGCTTAATTGTCTGCCCCTTGGCATGCTTGTCCTGTGCAGCATTGTTCCTTTTGCGGGTAAATGCTGGCCTCAATTAGGGTTCACACACACAGACATTCACCACACACAACATACACAGCATATACACAACACAATCACAGCACACTCATTCACCACACACAAACACACACAACACATACATTCATCACACACAAATACACACTACCCACTCATTCACCACACACTCCCAGACATTCACCACACACAACATACACAGACACACACACAGCATATACACAACACAATCACAAGACACTCATTCACCACACATAAATACACACACCACATCCACAACACATACATTCACCACACATAAATACTCACTCATTCACCACACACACACACACACACATTCACCACACACAACATACACAGACACACACACATTCACCACACACAGCTTATACACAACACAATCACAACACACTCATTCACCACACACAATATATACATAACACATGCATTCACCATACACAAATACACACACCACACCCACAACACATACATTTACCACACACAAATGCACAGTATACGCTTATTCACCACACACACAGACATTCATTACATCAGTGGTTCTCAACCCGGAGTCCGGGGGCCACCTGTGGCCCAATCAGCACACAGCTGCGGCCCATGTGACATCCTCAGAGCCACACCAGTAGTATATATATTGTGTGGATGTGGCCCACATAACATGCAGAAAGCTGCATATGCAGCCCACAAGTGGTAAATACATTGAGAACCACTGCACTACACACACCAGAAAGACATTCACCACATACAATACACACACATAAACATAACACAGAGATATTCACTACACGCAATACAACGCAACACACACATTCAACACACACACACATACATTCACTACACCCATCACACAACACGCACCTATTCACTATAAATATTCACACACAAACACACAGCACATAAACTAACGCACATGCACACACTGCATACTCTAATAGCTCACATACCCATATGCACACACTGGCATATGCAAATACACACACACAACACACATTCGCTCACTCATACTCACGCACACACACCACCCTTATACATATGCACACAGAATATGTGCGCACACATACACACACTACAAGCTCAAGCACACACACCACACAGCTTCACAGCCACACAAATACACAGTCACACATACACAATCACTTCCACACACCTCACTCTCATACGTGCACAAGCGAAAACAAAATCACACACTCTCATATACACACGTCAGACATTCTCATGTTCACACACACAAAAAGTCTCAACTATGCAGTCACATATTCACACTTCACAGGGCAGCTCTTCGAGTGTGTTGTGAAGAGAAGGCTGGTGCTAGTGATTAAAGGGATGTTCACAGTGCTGGCCCTAGGTAGCCTTTTCCTAGCCCCATTCTTTTGAGGGGAGCTTCATTGTCCCAAAACAAGACAAAACCATCAGCTTTATGCAACCCACTTCCTCAGATTGAACCAGCCTGGTTTAAATTTGCAAACAGAGCTGGTCAAAATGGGGATGAGGAGGGCTGAAAAGGTTTTGGAGATTTTTTTGGATAAAATATGGCTTTTTGGATGATACAAGGTTTTTCACACACCATTTTCCTATTGTTCGAAATGTGTACATTTTCTGTACAAGGGGGAGGGAACCCCAAATTCCCCTAAAAATGACCCTTCCCCCCCAAATATTATTTCCACGAAAAATCTAAAATTCTCTCAAAATACCATCTTTTTTCATTTCTTTCTCATTTTTCTTCCAATGCCTTTTTCCTCTCACCAGCCCTATTTGCAAAGAACCAAAGCCGTGTTGTCCTGCCCATCTCTAGTGCTGTCCTCTCATAGCTATGACGCCCTGCATTCCCCGGGCCAGGCCCTCTGGAGACCTGCCCCTCGCCGTTCTTGAAGGTTGAGTAGCTCTGCCCACTTTGAAATCTCACACAACTTGGTGTTGCCCAGAGCTGGCCGGATGTGAGCGCCCAAGGTGAGGGATCATAGGGGCAGCGAGTGGGGTAATTCATGATGACCTTGGATTGAGTACGTTTTCTTTCAATATCAGCTCTGTTTTGCTCAGTTCTGATTGGCTACCTCAGACAGGCCGTCATGTTTCTGTTCCCCTGATTGGAGGATTCAGAAGCCCATGCCTGTAAAACTCCGCTTGCAGGAAACACAAAGTAGTGTGAGCACAGACGAAGTGACAGCATTACAAAATCCAGTTGAATAGCCATGGAAAATCACAGGTATTATTCAGCCAGCTGTTGTGAAGTGTGCAAGAAGGTCTTGTGGTTACAACATTCAACTGGGCTCCAGGGTACCTGATTTCAATTCCCAGCTTTGCTGCAGGGTCCCTTTGTGTCCTTGGGCAAGTCATTTAAACTGGCGCTGCCTCAGTTTACCCCGCTGTAAAATGAGCATGGCAATTTTGACCTATGTCACAGAGATGTTCTGCAGTTAGACCTGTCTGTGTTTGTGAGGTGCTCAGATATGATGGTGATGGGTGCCAGATAAGCAGCTGGATGGAGGGGCTATCCCTGTGAGGCCAAGGAGAGATGAGGCCCCTGCGTGTTCTTTAGAGCAGGCCCTGCCAATTAGGGGTGATTGATTTTGATGGGGCGCTGCCATGTGTTTGCAGCAGATGCTGATGAGAGCAGACAAATTGCTCCGGAGAGAACATCTCATTCATCCTTGAAACAAGCTCTCCTTCCCTGAAGCGCTCCCAGCCCCCTCTCAATAGCCTCTTTGTTATTCCCAAACCCATGCCCCAAGCGTCCAGATACTGAGACAACAAGAGACGCATGAGTACAAGAGAAACCTTCCTCAGCTGCTTTTCATTTGCAGGCCCAGTGCAGGAGAGCAGCCTGCAGGAGCCCAGAGGCAGCAGCAAATGGTTCGGATCCTCTGTCCTCCTGGCCGGATGTGTCTCACTGCCCCAAGATCGTTTCGCTTTTCCGGCAGCAATTCCAGCTCATAGTGGTTAGCACTAGGGTGCAATGGGGTGCAAATGTGTGTGTGTTGGGGGGGGAGTCATTCTTCGTAATGCCGTGTTCAGCCCGGCAATAGAGGGGAAATTCCACCTCCCTTCGCCTCTCCATCTGGCAAAGGGTTGAGGCAGCCCCTTGGGATTCAGCCCCATTCAGGGGCTTCAGGCATCTCCAACTCCCACACGAGGTGCTGAGCAGCACAGGCTGGTGCTGGAGACGAGCCAGAGAGGCCCAGATTTTCATCTTGCCGCCTTGTAAACCCCACCGAGGCACCTCCCCAGCTGCACCAGAACGGCCCGACTGTGTGGAGGAGGCATTGTGTTAAAAAGATGGACGACCCGTTTCCTGGGGGGCCAGAGGAAGCTCCATTTTTTTGCCCCGGGGTAGCCTCGGTGTTGGCCTCCGTCAGTCCGAGAGCCCCCAGCCTTTCTGTGACGCTGTGAACTCAAGGATCGTTTGAAATCTGCCTTTTCCTTTCTCCTTTCAGCATTGCCACAGGTCTGTGGATGCTGAGGAAAGGAACAGGGGTGGGGTGAGCTGCCTAAAGGGGTTGGGGTGCAGAACCCTTCTGAGCTAAATCACCAGCTCAGATCCAGCCCAGTGACCCAGAGGGGTTATCATCTGTCTGGTGCCCGTGCCACAGAAAATGCCACCAAAGGTGGCCTTTTTGCAGAAACTCCTAAGAAAGCCAAGGCCTGAATGGTCCCTGGGTGCTTAACGCTTCTCTCGCAGGTGATGAGCCAAAACCAGAAGGGAGTCCAAGGAGATCTAAAGGGAGCATGAGCTGGCGTGGCCTACCCCTCCCACCGAGCCCATCAGTGTGAGTGTGCACCAGGAGAGCCATGACAGCCAGGACAGTGACTACCATCTACCTCCCCCCCTCCAACTACACATCACCTCTGAATCTGGCTTACCAGGCCAAATCCTCAGCGGGTGTAAGCTGGCAGAGCTCCCCTGATCTCCGTGATGCTGTGCTGAGGAACTGGTGCCCGGAGTCAGAGAGCCCAGGCACGTGTAACTCAGTTGCCCAGGGGCCAGAGAAGAGGGGCATAGCAAGGAAAGACGCTGCTAGCAGTAACGCCCTCCCCACCCCAGCCTTCTTCAACTCTGTGCTCCTGCCTGCGTGGCATGTAGATTACACCACAGTGGCCGGGTGCCCCCAGATCTAAAACAGCCTGTGTTAGTGTCAAGGGGGGTGGATTGTGTCTTCAGAGGAACCTGGGCACTACCAGACTGGAACAGACTCTTGGGCCATCCAGCCCAGTAACTCCAGCACCAGATGCTTCAGAGGCATATGCGAGGACCCCCGCAGTAGGATAATCCCCAACCCCATCCCACCCCCTGCCCCCGGCCATGAAGGTCTCATTGCCTGCCCCTCTCTGCCTCTCCCATTTGGCCCCTACTCAGCAGGATTTCCAGATGGGACAGTCCCTGGGATTTTTCTTTTCATGGACGAGCACTTCAGTGGATGATTTTCCACCCCCTCCCCTATTTTTTAATGATTACTTCTCTCTCTCTGCAGTTTCTCCCCAGTTGCCTTACTGAAGCCAACATGAGGCAGAGCTGTGCTGTCCCTGGAAGGAGAGGGTGGTGTGTGTATGTGTGCAGAGGGCACAAGCAGTGCTGAGTGACAGGCGGCTTGTTTCCACACCTGTTGCTGCTCCACAAAATAAGGTCAGGCCACACCCCTGTCTGTAGGGTGAAAGGGCCTCCCAAAGGTGTCATTCCCCTGTCATTTACTGCGCATTGGTTTGGGATGGAAATCCCACCATCAGCCCCTCCCCCACCTGCCCTCCAAAAAATGAACCAGGACTTTTGGAGCAGGGGCCCAAGACAGGGGTCTGCTTTAGCCTCTGACAAGGCTGGCAGCTGCTGAGTGGGGGAAAGGCAAGGTCCATCTCTCCACTCCCCTGCACTGGCACAGGGGTGAAGTGCCCCTGGGAGGGTAGCTGGTGCTGCCAGGATGCCTGTAGTCTGCAGGACTCCCGTTACTTTCTGGCCCTTGTGTGACACTCCAGTGCTTTGATTCCAGAGCTCCGGGGCAGCAATGCCCCTGAGAGCAGGGGCCGGGTACCTCATCAGTGCGTACCAGCTCTGCTCCCCGTCTCCACCCACCAGCTGAGCCCTTCCCCTGCCTGCTGGCTGGAGCGGGAGCTGGGCAGGCTGGGTGTGAAATGAGCGATGGTGCCTGCTTGCAGAGAGCAGCAGGCAGAAAGGAAATGGTGCACAGCGGAGTGGAGACTTTACTGAGCTCCTCACTACCCCAGCGGCCTCCATCCGCCCTCTCCACTCCCAGCTGCTCTCGCTTCCTGCCTTAACCTCCCTGCGATTCCCTCACCTTGTGCCTGCTGTCTGCACGACCCCGGCCTCTCAGCCTGTCCCCACCCCTCAAGCAGGATGGAGGTGGCTCTAGCCAGCTGCCGGCTGAATACGTGGAGAGCTCTATGGGGTGAGTGAGGGGATCCGGCTCAAACACTGGGGAACTTTTGACCATGCGCCTCGGATCTCAGAGTTGTTAACCTGCCTGCCAGACAGGATGCTGAGCAGCAGCACCTACTCAAAGCCTGAGCCAGGTTATGCCCAGGTAAACCCAGAGCAGCTTCACTGAAATCCATGCAGTTTGCCACAGCGGGGCTGAGAATCTAGCCCTCCATCTCGGAGGTTGCAGAAAACCAGTGCTTGGAACGGCTGAGGCTTCCAGTGTCCTCACGTAATACCCATCCATCCCAGGCATTTGGCAAGTGTTGGTCATCCCACTTGGTTGCAAGGGCTGGGATGAGTTTAACTAAAGGGCAGCTGCGCCTAGGCTGACCAGACAGCAAACAAGAAAAATCAGAACAGGGGTTGGGAGGTAATAGGAGCCTATATAAGAAAAAGACCCAAAAATCAGGACTGTCCCACTGCAAGGGAGAATGTGGCAACCGCCTTTGTCATGGGTTTGACGGTCCTGCAACAGCTCCTAGGCAGGGCCGGCTTTAGGCCTATTCCACCAATTCCCCCGAATCGGGCCCCGCGACTAAGAGGGCCCGCGCCCAGTGAGAATCTCTTCTCTGGCTAGAGGCGCCTTTTTAATTTTTACTCACCTGGCGGCACGCCGGGTCTTCAGCGGCACTTCTGCGGCGGGTCCTTCACTTGCTCTGGATCTTCGGCGGCACTTTGGCAGTGGGTCCTTCAGTGCCGCTGAAGATCTGGAGTGAGTGAAGGACCCACTGCCAAAGTGCTGCCAAAGACTTGGAACACCGCCCAATGAGTACAAGCCCCACGTGTTTTTTTATGTGTTTTTTTTTTTTTTTTTTAGTCATCCCTGCTGGCGACCCATCGAAACTGTTTGAATTGGGCCCCACATCTCCTAAAGCCGGCCCTGCTCCTAGGCCAGGGAGTGAATCCTTCCCCTCCTCTACAGGAGCAGCAGGATTTGGGGGGCTCGCATGGGGCACACTCTGAAACTCTGCCCGGAGGAGATATTGGGTGGGGCTGAAGATGCCTTGGGAACAGGATTCCCCTCCCCTGTCCATGAAGAGACCCACCCCCATCTTTTTCTCCGCCCAGTGAGGGCCAGAGAGTGAGGGGCGTGCGTGCGATGAGCTCGATCCTAAGGGATCTAGCTGCTTCCCTAGTGCCTTGCACTTTGTGTGAAAAGCTGCTCCCTTTGCACTGGTGCAAATGGCAACACGAGGGGAATCAAGAATATTTAGCCCTAAGTGTAGACGGAATCGGAAAAGGAATACGCCAGATGAGCTGCTAACACACGTGAACCAGGGGAGCTCGGGAGAGGTGGGGGCAGGGGGAGAGCTCCATTTCCAGCAGCGGCTGTTATGTTTTTGCTCCCTGGTTCAAGAAATTCACCGTTTCCAAGATCGTACAAAAGAGGCATAAAAAGCCTCATTTATCCTGCACACATTCCACTCACGAGGAATTTCTTCCCTGTAATATTTTGCAGGCCCCCTTCTTCCTGCCTCTGGCCCCTCATAAATAACCCATTTTCTCCGGGATGGCTCTGGGGGGTGAGGTGGGGGGATAGAGAAGTTGCTGAGTCTGTGAGAAAGGTGAACCAGCTGTAGTGGCTGGGCCGGGGCCGGGCGTGGAGATACCAGCCAAACTCTGGCAGCTGTGCAATGAAAGGGGAAATTGTGCTGCCGTGGGGGTCTGAGATGTTCTCTTCCTCGAAGGCAGGGGGAGAAGTTCTGACATTCAGAAATAGCTTCGAAAAATCAATCTGGTAATTGACTGCATCAGGGCCAGATCCAGATCCTCAGCTGCTGTAAAGGAGCACAGGTCCACTTGGGCGCTATGCTGCATTACACCACTGACGAGCTGGACCTGATAATTTAACAGCAGCTCTGGAGTGTGTGTGTACACCACCAACACCGCCCACCCCCCACGACCCAATTTCCTGGGGATTTCCTTTGAGCTCCAAGTCTATGAGTAATTTGGCAGTTCTGTTTCCCCCATCTGTATTTCCCAGCTCTGTGGCTCGTAATGACCCCCAACTGGGCAATATAACTGGATGCTTTTTTAAAAAAGCCATGAGATCAGTCTCTATAATAACATTAGTTTGTAATATTTGTATTGCGGCAGCATCTAGTCGCCCCAGTCATGAGTCGGGGCTGCAGGTAATAGGTGCTGTATGAGCATAGAACAAAAAGATGTTTCCTGCCCCCAAAGAGCTTGTTACTTTAAAAATATTAGCAGTGGCACAAGCAGTGACACCTGTAGTTAAGGTCACCTGGCACATTATAAAGACTTTGTTTTCACAATAGTGCATTATAAGACTTTGTTTTCAGTTCTTTATAACTTTGGCAAACTTGAACAAGTCAAGCTAAAATTTTCCATGCCTGAGGTATCTTCCCAAGGCTGAAATATTTTGGAAAGTTTCAGCTAAAACGGTTCAGCCATCTCGAAAAACAAAGTAAGGAAAAATATGCTGTTTGCCCATGTTAAAAAAAAAAATTCTTACAACCATTTTGGTGAGAAAGTCTAGCACCCCCAGGCTTTGGAGCAAGGAATTGAAATTTGGCAGAGGGGGTCATCTTTATGCCAGGCAGATGCCTTTTGCTTTCCTCGCGAAATGCACCCAAATTTGGCCAAGTTATAAGTCTCTAAAAGTCTCAGTTTGCACATACTCAGTAAAGACTTGTTAGAGTTTTGCAGCTGCATTCTCTGAAGAGTCTGTCTGCACTGAGCATGCTCCATCCCTTCACAGCTCCTATACACGACCAGACTGGATGCACCATTCTCACTGAGCCTGCTGCGAAAGGTGAACCAGCAGTGGAGGGGCTTGAGCAGGACTTTCTCTGCAATTATTGCTCTCAACTGCTGGAGACCCGGAAGCCACTGGACAGAGAATCTGGGAGACCATCCCCTGGTGGCATGGAGGAGGGGAAGGAGGAAACAGCCTGACTCGAAGGCCAAGGGGTGAGGAATGGAAAAGAGGTGCGGGATGGTGGGGGGGAAGAGGGTTAGGAGCAGGAGCCAGGAGAAGGGACAGAGGTAAGAGCAGAGGGGGACCTCAAACGGCATAGGAACAAAGGATAGGGGAGGAGAGGACCAGGAGAGGAAAATGGTAGGAAATGAGAACAGGGCTGGAGCCAGGGCCAGAGGCTGACAATTGGGTTGGGCCAAAGCCAGAGAGGCACAGGGGATCTGTAACCACTAGACATGCTGCCCCCCTGAACACGGAACTGGCCCCCTTATTCCTGAGTCTCAGCATTCCGCTACTGTCTAGCAAACAGCTGTGAAACCCACTTACTCTGTTGGCTCAAGTGTCAGAGTCTGTGCGGTGGATAAAGAGCTCACCCTGCTGATGACCTATGTAGGGGGTCAGGCTGTTCCTATGTGATGATTTCCCACACACACACACCACTTCCAGTTTTTAAGGTTTTAAAAAACTTGTGAAATTACCCTGTGACCTGACTGAGGCAGGGATCCTGTGGGGGAAAAATAGTATGTGAACTTGTGATGGTTTTAATGCAGGTGCACAGGGAGGCCAAATTAAGGTTGCATGGAGGGCCATGATTTCGAGGTCTTGACTTTTCAACCTTAACGTGCTTTTCACACAGTGGTTTTAAAGTGTAAGTATTAAAAGCCCCAGCTGAGATCAGGCCCCTGTTGTGCTTGGTGCTGCACAGACATAATAAGAGACAGTCTCTGCCCTGAAGAGCATCACAAGACAGAAAGCGGAGGAGAAAGGAAGGATTGTTATCCCCGCTTTATAGATGGGGGAATGGAGCCACAGCAAAATATAGGGCTTCTTGGGGCTGCTCTAACTTACGCGCTGCTTCCCATGGCCCCTGGGAAGCAGAGACTAGCCACTGTGCAGGGCATCCTGACCAGGCGGCTGATTTGCTCCCTATTCTGAGGAACGAGGCTGCTCCAGAGCCTAACAACACGTCTGCATGACCTGGAGAAGTCCCATGTGGTGAGCATCTCAGGGACTGTTTCCCCTCCACTTCAAGGCCCTTTTGCAGTCAGAGCGGGATGAGGCCCTCATTGTTTGGCAGGGGCTCCCTCTCTCTCTCTCTCTCTAGCGTGTAAGTTCTCAGCAGTACAAGCCCTGCATGTATCGCATCTCCACCTGCAGCGCCTACCTCAGGGATAGCTCTGACCTGCAGGGAAGTAGCAGGAATCTGCCTGGGGAAGGTATGGTGTCTCCAGCTTTCCTCGCTGCTCACCCAGGCCCCTTGTTCCTTCCTCCTCCCGTACCTGGGCAGTGAGGGGAGGCAGCTGGATGGAGGCTCGGGGTGGGGTGGTTGAGATGAGGATTTGGCTGTGCTTGGACAAGTGGGGATAAATCGGCGACATTGCTGTTGGCAACGTCACAGGGGCGGTGGTGGGGTCAATGGCAGCTCTGTAACCCTATCCTTCTGCCCAAGCGAGGCTGAGCCGCCTGGGGCCAAGGGTTAAAAGAATTGGCTGAAAGCAGTGCAGGCATCAATGCCCATGACCAAACATCCGAGGAGAAAAGGCCCATAGTTCTGAGTGTGGTTTTGAGAGGGGATGGATGGGGCTGAGGATTTTGTGGGGGTGAAAGTCGAGCAAAGCAATATTCGTCCTTTTATCTTCTACTTCTGGGCCCCACTGAGACCAGTACCCTGGCTTGGATACTGGGTGGGTAGGATCCTGGGGCAGTTGGGAAATCATCTCTGAGCTGGTTTCCAGACAAAGTTTGGTAGACACCAGGCCTTCAGGAATCAAGGAGCAGCCCCTCTGTCCCTGCTGTCAGACACAGATTGGGGGGGGGGGGGGCTAATAAAGCTAGGCGGAGCTCACTTTTCATGGCCCAATCAATCCCAGGCCCCTTGGCTGAGTGCCCTTAATTTTTCCATGCCTCCGTTCCTCCTCAGGTAAATAGTGATAATAAGACTTCCTTTCTCCCACAGTTTGTTGTCTTGTCTATTTAGACTATAAAATCTTCAGGGGACGGGCTATGGAGCACCCAGCACAATAGAGCTGTCTCCAGACCCCCTGGTAATACACATAATGATAATTAGTTGCTACCACCCTGAGGTGGATTTGATCTAGCAGAATCCTGTGAAAGGCTCCATTTTGCCAGTCCCCCCAAGCCATGCAGCCCAGCTGCTGCAAGTGTGACAGCTTTCCCCACAAACAGTTCAGCGGCGTTAATTCCATCCATCACCAACAGCCACCCTCAAAGCACATGGCACGATCACGAGCCAGAAAGCCAGGCTCCTTTGTTCCAAGGGACGGGGGGAAGCGGGATGGACATCAGGTTCCCAGGAGGTTTATTTGTAGCGTTGAAACCAGACTCCAGCGGAGGCGATTTCATTCTCCAGATGTCTGAGTTTATTCACACACCCCGGCATGCACTCCTCTCTCTTCCCCAGCCTCCTGCTTTGTGGAGAGACAGGTCTTTCAAAACACGCTAGTTCCGCTGTGCTTTTTTTTCTTTTTCTGTTCAGTTTAAAGCGAGACCTGGCAGGGTGACAGTAACAAGAACTAAGAAACTCAAGGTGGGGAGAAAGCGGAGCCAAGACAATGATTTAAAGGCCTGCGGTTTCAGGCTGCCGTGGTATCTGGCTTTGCACACATCTCCATCCTGGCTAACTGTGAGGCCTATCCCGCCTGGGTTTTTAATGTTTTCCTTTCCCCCCGCAACTGATTTCAATAATCACAGACTCCAAGGGCAGCTGCCAATTTGCTAATTTGGGTTAATCGCCGCTCCGGTGATAGTGTAGCTGGTTCGCTCTCGACCGCCGTCCTTTGAGACCCCCAGGGTGGAGGCGTGACAGATTGTCTTGCAGCTAGGCCTCAGCGTGGGGCTGCGGCTTCACAGTCCCCTCCGCCGTTGGCGGGGCGTGGAGAACGGGAGGTGAAAGGTTAGCCGATGGGGACAGAGGCACTTGCAGTTCAAGTCTTTATGAGGAAACCATCTGCACAGCTGCAGAGCTGTGAGTTAAGAATTCCTGAGGCCTAACTTCCTGTGCAGGAATACCAGGCAGCCTGTAATAGCCTTTGCTCGTTAATGCTTTGTGATGTCAGGGCTTTGTGGTTTCTCTTTTTAAACGCTAACAGGTGGGGATGTCTGGGTTTTTGTTGCTAGCTTTTTTGGGCGCCAGGTTCCTGATCTGCTTGTCTCCGTTGCTTTTAGAAGGTTCAGCTTCTCTGTCCTTTCCCCTCAGGGAGGCCCAAAGACACCTTAGTTAAAACACAGCTCTTTCCTTGGGTCAAGCATGCTGGGCAGCTCTGCAACCAAGGAAGACGTGCTCTCCTCCTGTTGCTTTCCCACGTCCCTTCTCTCTCCCCACCCTCCCTCCACCTTTTCCATGCTTCGGCCACCTGCAGGAAAGCAGCAGCTGCCGCACAAATCCCCCCCGCCCCCTTTCCTCCACTGCATTCCCCAGTTTACTGCCTCTGGTCGAATTCCTCAAGAGCTGCAAAAGGTTCTTCTTGGCCTCCATGAGGGAAGGAAGGACCTATAGGGAGAAGTGGGGTTCCAAGCTGGACTTCCTATTCACAGGCTGCAATTGATTTGTAAAGTAGATGCACCGTTTATATTAGTATCCACTTATAAATCTCACCCTTACTCCCACCACTGATAGGCAGCCACCTCTGGAGTGAAGCATGGCAGTAGCTTAGCACAGGAAGTGAAGAATAAATGTATCCAGCCAGAGCCACAAAGCGGACTATGGCTAGACACAATGTAATTGCTTATGTTGGAATCTGGCCAGTGTGTCTGGGGCTAATCCCCCAGCCACAATGAAAATTGCTGCTGGCTTTTTACTGACCCCAAGTGACATGGGGCTTGGTTTGATGTCTCTCCTGAAAGATGGCACCTCCATCAGCACGGTGTCCTCTCCCCACAGGATGGTGGCGTTGATTCATCAGAATCGCCATCAGCACTTCATGGAGCACACAGGCGCTCTCTGGAGATCTCCCGTTCAAGTTCCAATGTGACCCACCCATCCTTGTGAAAAAGGACAGCCTGCTCATGGGGGAGCGAATGGCCACTGGGCACTGGATGGTGCCCCCACTGGAAAGAGAAGTGCAAGGGGTGGGGGGAAGAATTAAGAGTTAGGACAGTTTCTGAAATTCGTGGCCCTGCTTCTCAGCAGGTGTCATGCAGCATAGCTCTGCTGAATTCAACGGTGCAATGTCAGGTTTCCCCCTGCTGAAGATCTGGCCTCTAGAGATGTTTCTCCTATATGAAGAAACAGCGAGCGCAGGCAACAGTTCAGAAATGACAACCACACTTTTTCATCCGTGGCCCCTTCCCGCCGCTCAGCCTGCTGCTGACCCATAACCATCCCTCCCACCCCACGTCAGACCTGCCATTATGTGCCATGTGATCACACAGAGAGCAAGTAGACAGAAAGAGATAGCCGCCTGGGAAAGGAAGGTTTGGTGGAATGTCAATAAATCTGGCCAGTCCACGTAAAAAGTGCTGTCCTCCTGAAATTAAACACTGAATCCTGTGGGGTACATGACGCAGGCTTCTTATGCTCATGAGACAAGTAGTCAGAGAAGGCGCTTGGGGATATTGTGTTTGGAGTATCCATCTGTTTGTCTCCATATGTACCTTTCTATCAAAGTGTGCAGCTAATCTATCAAGCTGATCTCCAATGGTACCCTATGAGAATTATTATCTGCTGTGTCAGAGCTGACGGTAGCTGCAGTGGAGGGAGAGTAGATTGGTGAGCTAGCTGGGTCCTTTACCTCTGAGATCTATACTTATGTCATCATCTCTAAATCACTGTGGGATGCCAACTCCGTGGTGTCTCAGGGTCAGGCTCAGGCAACAGCTTGGCATGCATTGCCACACATACTCGCAACTCCTCCGTCAGTGTGGGTTCAACCTCTGGGGATAGGATCAGGGATGAGGGAAAGCTAACAGTGCCCCATGTCCCCCGTGAGCAGCAGGCCTTGAGAAGGAGCTGACTTTTGCCCTTACCCACACACACGTGCCCTGCAGCAATTTAGGGTGACTGCAGATAACGAGGCTAGTTCTGATCTCAGTGGTGGGTGGAGGCAGATAGTTGTGGTAAATGCAGAGACTGGAGTAGGAGCACTACCTGCCATCCATCTTGCTGGGCGTCTCTCCCCGTCTCCCTTCTCACCCTGACTATAGCTGGGTCACATCATTGGAAGTTTCCTTCTCGGTTTGTTGTTGTGGATCCCATCCTGTGCAGAGTCAGGTGGAAAATCCCCCACCATCCAGATTTACAGCCGAGAGGGGGAGGAAAACAGCTTGGGGTTCTAGGAGGGAAGCCGCTTGATATTCCCGCACATTGGGATTAGCAGCTCACTGGGGTGTGGGAGTGGGTAGGGAGGGTGTGTGGGGATTGGGGGGAACGCCCTCTTGGGCTCAGCCTCCTTTCACAGTTGAGACCTGGAAAACAGCAGAGGGGAAACGTCATAAACAGGCAGGCCCTACTGCCTGTGCTGTCTTTTTGTGTAATTGGCCTTTTCTCTTGTGTGCAAAGGGTGCTGGGGTGGGTAGGAAGGCTGCTTGATGGAGGTGGAAAAGCATGGGGCAGACCTGGTCCCTCAACACCATGATGCCAGCTTTTCCTCTGTGTTTCAGCTGCTTCCATTGTGACCCTGGGGCCTGGGGAAGTGTCTGCCTCTATTTTATGTGTGTGTGTGGGGAGGTTTTTTTCAGGACCCTGACAGGGCCTGATGTTGAGAGGTGCTGAGTACCCACAGCTCCAGGTGTAGTTAATGGATGTGGGGGTACGTGGCACCTCTGAAAATCAGGCCTTGGGTGTTTAAGTCAGGTGGCCCCAAAACAGTCATTACAAGGGAAATCTGGCCTTCGTTACTAAGCTGAGTTAGACTGTGTTCGATGGACACAGGCTTTCCCCAGGACTGTAACCCCCAGGTCTGGTGGCAGTATTATCTGTTAAGCACAGCTGTCAAGACCCTCAACACCTGTGGTCAATAAGGTTTGTACTGAATATTTGAGTACCTGATCTCCTGCTGGGACAGAATATCTGTGCAGGAAACCAGCTGAGAAGCTGCTGCAGAGGCCTTACCGAGATCGTTACACATATAAGCGTGATCATTTGTGTGCAGGACGGAAGACAGAGGGGTGTGGAGGGAGGAGTGAAGGGCCAGCATGGGGATTGGACACAGGTAGATCTAGAAGAAGGTGCTGCAGGGAAAGGGATCTCTACCACCTGAGCTAAAGAAGCCACTCCCGGAGCTGGTAGGAGTAGTAGGCTGTTATCCTCAGTGTGCACCAGCCACGAGAGAGGAATGCTATACACGCTTTATCAATGTGTTACACAAACATTGGTCACTGCTGCTCATGGCTCAAAATGGACAGTTTCTGCCCCACATTGCTCATCGTCTGGGAGATTGAATGACTGGGAGAGTGCTAGTTTGGAGGATGCAGAGGGATCTCCCTGCATAGAATCAAGATGTTGTCTGGTAAAAGGCCTGGAGAAAGGAGTGAGAGCAGGAAATGAACAAGGCACCGGAGCTGGCATGTTGGAGGGTTGAGGTCGGGGAGAACATGATGTGAGATGAGGTCCAAGGGGTAAGCTGGAGAGGGTCTATGTAGGGGCTTTAAGACATTAATGACCAAGGGGGGAGGGATAGCTCAGTGGTTTGAGCATTGGTCTGCTAAACCCAGGGTTGTGAATTCAATTGTTGAGGGGGTTACTTAGGGATCTAGGGCAAAAATCTGTCTGGGGATTGATCCTGCTTTGAGTAGGGAGTTGGACTAGATACCTCCTGAGGTCCTTTCCAACCCTGAGTCTCTATGAAAAGCATAATGAGGCAGAACTTGGTTGATTCCTGTGCCTTCCGCCCCCCCATGCTCGACTTCAGTGCTCCTTGCTGACTGGGGCAGATTGGTCTATTTCCTTCCCCCTGTCCCCTTTTCTGCAGCACCTCCTTGTAGATGTGCGAGCCTCACACCTATCTTGTCTGTCTAATCACCACGCTGGCTCGACATGGGAAATAATCAGAGGTCTCCTCCTTCACTGCTCCATCCTGGCCCCTCTCTCTCTTTCATCCCATGCTCATTTGTGTAGCAATATCTGTGAGGGCTTTCCTGCTGCATCTCAGCTGGTTTCCTGCACAGACGTTCAGTCCCAGCTGAATTTTAGGAAGCCCTTAGGTGCTCAGAGATGAGTGGGATGAGCGTGTTATAAATGTGTGGATAGATAGATACTTTGGAACTCCACTTCAAGCAGAGAAATTCCAGGCGGGGCTCAGCTTGTCTGAGTTTGGCTGCTAAAGCAAAGCTTGTTTAAAAGACTAGACAGAGATTAATGAAAGGCTTTTCATCTGCAAAACAAAAGGGTCCCTAGGCAAGCCTGCATCTAAAATGGTGCCAGCAAGATGAGATCAGAGCCCTGGACAAGTCCGCAGGGGCCATGCATGGATGTAATGCTCTGCTTGGCCTGTTACAGTTCAATTTAGGACGTAACTAAGTGCACCAAGAGAGAAGCTGCCATACTGTTTCGTTCCCCATTAGGAAGAGAAGGACAAAACGTGGCTCTGTGGTGAAGGAAGCTGAGAGACAGGTAATAAAGGATGGGTGAGTTACGTGGAGAAAGTGGGGGTGGGATCCACACAGATGGGCTGAGAATTGTGATCGCTGCTTTACAAAGAGGGAAAATAACTTGCTCAAAGCCAGAGGACTAGATGATGTCTAGCCCACTGCTCTCATGATGTCTAGTCTGCTGCTCTAACCACTAGACCACACTGGCTTCATCATTAGAGTCTCACTTTCCTGCCCTCCCCTCCTATAAGGTGAGGGGGGCAGGTCACAGTTCCTACCAGGGTTCTGCATCAGCCAGGAGTGCCCTGATCCTCCTCTGAATTTGCCTGTGCTTTCAAACAGTTGTCCCCAGGGTTTCCAGTAATCACAGCAAAACTAATGCAACCCTCCAGCTCCAAATGCCTTCCGTTAACCCTTTTATGCAAGGGCACAACTTCACTTCGCACCCCACAAACAATAATCCAGGTCCTTGAGTAAAAGAAACAATCCTTTTGCCATAGAGACACCTGAGGACAAGGGACCAAAATCAGCCCTGGCACAGCACCAGGACTAAAATTGGCCTGAGGAGTTAAAAATATCCCCTAAAATGGTGATGGAGTGAGACAAAGAACTTGAGAACAGCTACTCTGGAGAAGATGAATGGTCTGTCCATCAGTCCTAGCTCAGACAGAGGCCAGTATGCAGCATTCCTTTTTGCAAGCTCCCCCAAAGCCTTCCTGTATGGGCTTTTCCTGACTGGTCTTCATGTCCCACCTCAGCCTGCTTTGAATGAAGATATGAACTCAATGTCTCTTTGCAAGGAGAGTGTTGAGATCGGATCCCCTGACGCTGCTTATTTGTATCCACCCAGCGGAAGACAAAGGGGTTTTTGGCAAGCACTTTGATTCACAGCAGCGAATGCCATGTAGGGAGGAGGTAAATCTGATCCTTCAGTGGTCCCTGTATGGCGTCCCCTGACAGGAGAAACTTGGTCCAAAATCAGTCCTCAGAGAAGGCACAGCAGCCTCCTTTGCCCTGGTGGTCTTTATGCCTCCTTCTGGCCCCCTTGTGTCAGCCTGGCTGGTGTAAAGGAGCTGCAGGACAAAGGTGAACCAGACCCCCAGTGAACAGGCAAGTCAGTGCAATAGAGTCCAAAGTAACGTAGAACTACAAAGTGCAGGGTAACAGTTCATCTTCCCACTAACGTCAGCTGGAGTTGCACCTGAGCAACAACTGAGTGAGGACTTCAGGATTTGGCCTAATATTCACAGTTGTCACTTAGCCCCCCACTAAAAGGCAGTCACCTCTGGGATGGAACATGGCAGCTGTTCAACAGTTCCCTTTAGGATAAGGCGTGGACAGAGAATGTATCCAAATACGGTTGCAGTGGGTGGATTTTAGATAGCGGAAGGTAATTATGCCAACAGGAGTAACACTTGGTCTTGCCTGAAGAGCCATGAGATTTTGAATGATGACAAGTGCTCAGGGTTTCAATTTTATGTCTCGTCCAAAAGACAGGTGGGTTGAGGTCAGCTCATGGGAAGGTCTGTGTGAAAGTCAGAACTGCAGGGTTTCTGGGAGGTTCAGAACCGGAGCTTCTCTGAGGGAGCTAGGAAGGTAGTCAGGCAGTGGCTGGGGATTTACAGTGACTAAGGTAGGTACTTGAGGTGAGGATGCGGAGTGGTGCTGGCTAGTGCAGAAGTTCTCAACTTTTTTCTTTCTGAGGCCTCCTCGATATGCTGCAAAAACTACACAGTCCACTTGTACCACCACAACTGTTTTTCTGCATATAAAAGCCAGCGCCAGCATGAGGAAGCAGCAAGCAGGGCAGTTGCCCAGGGCTCCACGCCACAGGGGCTCCTGCAAAGCTAAGTTGCTCAGGCTTCAGCTTCAGCCCCAGGTGGCTCAGGGCCTCGACTTTCTGCCCTGGGCCCCAGCAAGTCTAATGCTTGCCCTGCTTGGTGAACCCCCAGGGGGTCCCGGACCCCTGGTTGAGAACTACTGGGCTAGTGGACTGAGACCAGACCTGGGAGTCAGGAGCTCCTGAATTCTAATCCCTGCTGCTCTTCCACTGACTTACTTAAGGGCTTTGGCCAACTCATTCATCCTCCTGTCACCATCTGGAACATGGGAATGATGCTTATACTGTAACAAACTGGCTACCTTATATGTCGGTGGCATCACTGCCCAATCCTGGTTAGGATCAGAGCCCTTCAGCTCTATAATAGGCCCCGTGCCACTAATAGAGATTCTCCTTTGCCTCAAGGCCTGTGGTTTTCAAAGGGCAGGAATTGAGTTCTCCTCCTGGTCGTGCCATGAGGTTGTGTGTGGCCACAGTGTGCAGCAGAGCAACAGCTGGGAAATTCGAGGGGGCCTGAATGTGACAGTGCATGCTACGTACCTCACATGAGTTTGTTAGAATTAGTTAATTGGCTAAATTCTGCTCTTACTTACTCTGGTGTAAATCTGGAACAACAATACCTGCAGTTGCTCCAGATTTTCATGAGTATGAATGAGAGCAGAGCTGGCTCCAGACTTTGTCAAGTGTCCAGAGAGATCACATGCAATTTGGCCTAGCGAATATTGGGGTTCTCTTCCTGGCTCTGACACGCTGTGTGACCTAGAGCAAGGCCGTGACCTCTGTTTCTCCTCCCACCCTTCGTCTTTCTTTTCTATTTAGCTTGTAATCTCTTTGGGGCCAGGGCTGTCTGTCTCTCTGGGTTTATCCAGCACAATGGGGCCCTGATCTTGGTTCGGGACTTTATGGTAATGCAAATAATAATCAGGTTGCTTGCTCGCTTCTGCAGATCCATGCATTGATTTAAAGTAGATTAATCCATGAGCTACCCTTGTACAGGATTTCTCTGTCCCACCCTGTTTTAGGAGAGCAGCACCTTGCACCTACAGAGGAGAAATTAAAACGTTAAGAGACAGTGAGAGAGGAAGCTTCCAATTTAGCCCAAGCTGCCTCTCTGCCTGTCCTCCATTACCCATCTCCTACCCTCCAACCCCACTAATGTTACCCTCCCGAATGTTTAAAGAGAGTTAATAAAAACAGGAGCCCTTTGTTGTCAGAAGGCCAGCCTCCGATCTAAAGCCATCTGAAGTGAAAATCCAGCTTTGGGACCTGGCGGGTGTGGGATGGCTCTTGGATCCAGCTAAGGTGCAGGGCCCCCTCTGGCTGCACAGCTGATGGGCCAGGGGATCAGCCTGACTTCACAAGAACAAAAAGCAGCTTTAGGGGGCTTTATCTGCCAAGCTCCCCTTGTGGAGCTTTGGCAAACTGGTCTGGAGTTAAAGAAATGTCTAGTTTGTGAAGAGGGAGGTCCTTTAGCAGAGCAGTGCAGGCTGTTCTCTATGTCTGCACGTCTGTATACGTGTACACACATCTAGATGGTGGGTATGTACTTCGGCACGTGTGTGCACACAAATGTAGGTTTGTGTGTATGTGTTTACTGATGTTTGTACACGCAAATTTGACTGTGCTCGTGGGTTTACATGTGTGTTTATATGCAGGTTTGCTGTTGCGGAGGTTGCATGGATGTATGTGCATGCAAGTATTTAGTGGCTTTCTCTGTGCACATTGTACAGTTTTACATGGACAGGTTTGACTGCATACACCTGCGCATACAAACATAACCCTATTCTACTTGCAGGTTCCTGATTTAGAGCAGTTTTCCTAAGAGCGTGGAGTGGAAACAGAGTGGATGATCCTAGAGACCAGATTTCTAATTGGCGGCTGTCCCTAAAATGAAAGCTCCCTTCATTCTCACCTTAAACATATGCCTTCAAACGTGGCTTTTTTCTTTCTTTCAGCAACAGAGAAATGGAGACTCTCCAGACAGACCCACCACTCAGTGAAACGCAGCACACAGGGGGACCCTGGCACAGAGAGTGGGTTTTTTCCCTGCCTAGCCTTAAAATCAGGGCAGTGAGTCCACTCTGCAGCTTTGCAAAATATAATAGGAATCACCCAATCCCTCCATTATTTTCTCCAGTGCGAGGAGTTCCTGTAATCACTCTTGGAGCTGACAGAAAGGTCATAGTGAGATCTGAAGCACAAGTGGCTGTAGGCAACGGGGAAAGAATTACATTTGCCTGGATCATGTCTGTGATTTGTTGCTGGCAATAGCTGTTTGGAGGGGAGGCAGGGCACAGGATGAGGGAGGTTTGGAATCCATTCTTCTTTTAAAAGAAAAACTGTAACAACACAGACCTTCTGCCACACCTGTCCCTTGTAAATCTCGCAGCACGGTTTACAAACAGAAATGAATCAAGCTTGATGGCTGCTTCCACAAAATGGGGAAACTGAAGCACAGATTGGCTAAGCGCCTCATCAAGTCAGGTAGAGAACCCAGAAGCCCTGACTCCCACCCCATCACTGGGCCAGGCTGCCTGTTAAGGATGGGGGTGGCCAGGTGGGACCGCTTAATGTCATTCTAAGGATAAGCGGATCATGTCCTTGGGGCTTGTGTTTTGTAGGGTGCCACTTGGGTGGGATAAAGCCTTCTTAGGGGTTTGCGGGCGGGAGAGAAAGCCCCTGTAAAGGGTCATGGGGGGAATAAGCCTCCTGTAGAGGTATCCGTCCTCTCGCCCCACAAATAAAACACTATGATACATGCCATGTGGTTCCACCTGGCGCACTCCTAAGGCAAATATTTGCCCCATCCCCAAGTGTCTCTCTCGCCCCCACCCCTTCTGGCTTCATTAGACCCAGTGTGCAGCAGCTCCTCTCTCTCCATTGCCCTCAATAGCAGCTCTCTTGTCTTGAAGGACAGCGCTGTGAAACAAGATTGCCACGGATTGGCTGAACGGTAATGAATATGCAGATTAACGGGGCCTAGGTGCTGTCCCATTGGTGAAAGGCTAATTGTTATGCAGATTAGCTTGGTCTGGCTCTTTCCCTATTTGCTGGAGGTTCCCATTTGGAGCTGCCCTATTGGTTGGAGGCTATTGAATATACGAATTTGGGGGCGCTGCTTTCGTGCCCATTGGTGGCAGGATAATAAATATGCAGATTAGTCGGTTTTGGCTGCTTTCCCATTGGCTGAAGCCTTATTAATATGCAGATCCTTGGCAGCCTCTGCTGCTCCATTGGCGGCGCTCGGGTGACGGAGGCGGCTGGACCCTGCAGTCTCTCCCGGGCCGGCGGAGCGGGGCGGACTGGGCAGCTCTGCTCGGAGCTGGAGGCTCCCGGGCCGATGGCTGGATGGTTATGGGGCCAGGCAGCCTCCCCCCGGCGGCTGTGGAGCGGCCCCGGGGGCCGCGGCGGCGGCCTCTGCTCAGCGTGGTGGTGCTGCTGGTGTCCGTGTGCCTGGCCCCGCCGTCCGCAGGTAGCGGGCGGGGCGGGCGGTGGAGCCTAGCGGTATGGGGATTACTGCGGGTGGGTGGGACGGGAATGAGTTGGGGCTGACTTGGGGCTGCTGGGGTGGGTGCTGGCGCTTGGGGCAGGCGGAGGGGGAAGGACGGGCTGGGGATGCTGTGGATGGTGGGGGCTTGTTTTGGGGTGTTGGGTGAGAGCTTGGCGCAGTGGAGGGGGAAACGGGGCCAGATGGGGATGCTGGGGGGTGGGGGGACTGGATTGGGGGTGGTGGAGGCTGGGCGGTGGAGGGTGGAGGGCCTTGGGCTGGGGCTGCTGGGGGTGGGGGACTCAGATTGGGGATGGGCAGAGCTGGGGCAGGTGGAGGGAGGACCTGTGGGCTGGCGATGCTGGGGTGGGGGATGATTGGGGTGGGCGAGCTGGGCATGGTGGGGTGGGGGCCGGTGGGAGGTGCTGGGCGACTGGGAGGGGGTGCAGGATTGATTAGGGGTGGGGGGCTGGATGGGGAGTGACGTGGGGAAAGGGGGACCGGGCTGGATGCTGGGGGCCCGGGGACTATGGGGGAAGCCGGTCGGAATGTTTGGGGTGGGGGGTGGGATGGGATGCTGGGGGGAAGGGGGGAGCTTGGCTGGGACGTCGGGGGGGGAGGGAGACCAGGTTGGGTGAGGTGGAGGGGCTGGACTTGGGATATGGTAGATGGTGGGAAGGGGGACTGGGCTTGGGAGATGCTGTCGTGGTGGGGAGCTGGTGGGACAGGTTATGGGGGAAAGGAACGGGGGACTGGGTGGGGAGGGTGCGTGAGGCTGGACGGGGCGATAGGTGGGTGGTAGGGGATGCCGGGGGGTGAGGAGAGCTGGACTGGGGCAGGTTGGGTGGGGATGAAAGGGGGACCCGGGTTGGGGAGGGTGAGGAGAACTGGACTGGGGCAGGTGGGGGGGATGGGGGACTCAGATTGGGGACGGTGGAGGGAGCTGGGCTGCGGAAGCTGGGGGGAGTTGGACTGAGGGGATCTGGGTTGGGGGAATGGGGGAGACGGACGGGGGATGCTGAGAGCTGGACAGGAGCAGGTGGCGAAGAGAAGGGGGAGCTGGAGTGGGGCAGCGAGAGGAAGGAGCTGGGGGCAGGGTAACTGGAGAGGAGCTGAGCTGGGGAGGAGGGGGTCAGAACTGGAATGGAAATTCAGGGTAGGGGCTGGGGGGTCAGCTGATGGGAACAGCCAGAGATGGGCTGAGGGAGTAAAGGGGGAGATGGGGTGCCCATGCCTTGGGTCAGGGGGTACCCAGGCAGGTGTCTCATTTGAGGGGCTGCAGGGAGCACCAGACCATGTGCCTTGGCTGCTGGGCCCCATGGGAGAAAGGGATCGCCCAGAGCACTTGCTTAGTGGGAGAGGATGAGGGCACCCCCAGTTGGCTGCCTCTTTTGGGGACCCCTCTGTCTGGGAGCTGGGATCCTTGCCGGGCACCCCTCGGTAGTGGCGGCATAGTTGGAAGCAGGGGTCCCAAAACACATGCCTTATTGGGGGGCAGTATGGGGGGCTGCAGGGTGTCTGAGTTGGGGGGCCGTTCTGTGGTGTGTGCTGAAGAGGAGCCTGGGTGCTCAGCTTAGTTGGCGGGCCCTCCTGTGTGTGCGTGGTGTTGGGGTGGACCAGCCTTTTCTGGGAGGTTTGTTTTTTCTATGAGGAGCGAACATGAAGCTCCTGCCAAAGCAAACAAGGCGGCTGCCTGGAGCACAGAGGCGCCTTTCTGCTGCCGGCGGGCCAGCCAGGGACAGCGGCCCAAGGAGGGCTGGGTCAGCTCCCTCTCCATCTCCTGGGCTGGGGACCCCTTCCCTGGCAGGGGCTGCACAGCGCTGTCCTCTCCATTGCCTGCTTTTCCAGACCCCCAGGCACTAACCAATAAAACCTCCCGGGACTCGAAGGTCCCACTGGGAGGTGGGAACTTTCCCAGCCCTCCCTGCTTTCTGTGCCCAATTCTGTTGCCCATGGGCATGTGAGCACAGCCATTCCTGGTAGGGAGAGGAATGATCCGCCTGATAACACTCCTGTCACGGGGGATTTCTGCTAGCTAAACATGAAATACAGCCCAGTAGGTACAGGGTTTGCACAAGATGTTCTTGCATCCTGTGTGAAGAACAATGATGTGGAAGTAGGACTGGGTCCTCCACCCTGCAGTCACTTTACCCCGCAGAGGGGGTGTGCGTGTGGAAGATGTGCTAACTTTGTTCTGTCAGAGCATTAAGGTTTGGTTTAAACCTAAAGTGAGAGGGGGAAATATGTTCTTAGTAGAGGTCATAGTATCTTTGTGACGCTGTCTAAGAACGTGTCGTTTTATAACAGATTTCAACTGTTTCCTCAGTTGCTGTAACTGGGAAAATCCCTAGGCCACTGGAGTGAAGTGTCTCTCTTTAGTATTGGTTTTTAAGCAAAAAACTGCACAAGGTGCTGAGCAGAGTCTTTAAAATACAATTAATTGTGGAAGCAGTCGAAGTGTAAACGAGGCATAAAGGTGGGGAATGCAGTGAATGACTCGCGTTCACTCCTAGCAGATTTCACATGTGGTGCAGAGCACTTAGGAAGGTGGATAATTATCCCTATTTTATAGATGGAGGGAAAAATCAAAAATATCAAATGTGCAGTAATTGGGGGGGGGGGGCGTCAGTTCTTCGATGCTCCGCTGGAGATGACCAGGGCCTGACTTCTGAGGTGCTGAGCACCCAATGCTGTTACTGAGTTCATTGGAAGTTAATGGGTGCTCAGCGTTTCGGAAAGTCAGGCTCCAGTTGGGCATCCAGAGTTAGTGGGTGATTTTGAAAACTTCAGTTTGAGTGATTCCCCCCCGCCCCCCCAAGAGCAGACAAGACAGTGGCAGAACTGGGAATAGAGCTCAGGAATCTTAACACCCATCCTCTGTCCACAATTCATTATTCCAATTGCCAAGAAGCCCAGCTATAGAAAATAACTTTTTTTCTTTTCCCTGAATAGAAGGGAGAGGGAGAACTGTTTTGTGCTTTAATGTAAAACCTAGCTAAACCTGTGACAGCAGTATGTTCACACATGGCTGTGAGATGCTTCCAGGGAGGTGGATATTGTGTTTAAGATCTGCAGCTAATCAGTACAGATTTGCATGCTGAGTCTAAAATTGCTGCATTGCTGATATCTGCCTCCGGGGAGGATACTGGATGAATTTAATAACTCACGTGTTTTGTCCTTTAACATTTGTGGGCTGGTTCAGGGTAGCAAACAGTGTAGCTTTGTGTGTATAAGAATACAACACAGTGCATTGATATTTCTGAATATATATAGGAAGAATAACAGTAGTCTAGACGTCTTGTAGATTGTTACAGATTTGACACAAAGTGGGTGGATATAAATCAGCCTTTCAAAATTCTGTTCACTTGAGGCTTGGAACTTTATTTTGAATAGCAAGTAAATCATCATTTTTTTTTTTCTTCTCTTCATAATGGTAAAAACAGGCAGTCGATCTTGTGACTTGGCTGGTAAATTTCAGTGATAGTTTTGCCACATTTGTATAGTACGTATATGAAATGCAAGTCATTGCGTTGCACTGCCTGATGCTGTCTTACGTATGTTTGTAGTACGTTGTAGCTTGTGTGACATCCATGTAATGCACAACACCTATTTTTCTACAGAAGTAACCCTGCTCCTTTATTTTCACTCTGTAACAATTTTTTTAACTGTGATTATTTTTTTGCTCTGCCTCACCTTAGAGAGAGGGGGATTTAGTTAATAAAAACCACAAGGAAATGCTGGTGATACTTAATTCTTGCTTAATTCTTGTCTGGCTCAGGAGTATTGTGATGGCCCTGGCTGGTAAAGTGCTTTGGAGATGGAGCGCTATCTTAAGTGCAAGGCGTTGATGAGTCACAACAGCCAATAGGTAGCATCTAGATCTCAGTCAAGCTGTCATGAAGAGTTTGGCCTCTGTGTTTTCTCTACCTATAGGACTTCTTTTTTAAGCCTCTGGACAGGAGCTTTCATTGCAGTGTCGGAAGGAGGGAAATATCCATCTTTATATGACTTGTGCTTAGGGCAGATCCTACCTTTCTAGTTGCTAGTTAGTGGGCGGATCATTGTCACCCATCAAACGCTTGCTATTGATCAGAATGACCTTTTCTCCTTGCAGTGCATGGCCAGCAGTGCCGAATCCAACGCTGCAACGCAGACTACGTGGCTGCCACATCTCCTAGCCATGCCTTGCCGGAAGAGACACTGCTGGACGTGGATTATTGCATTGCCTTGCGTGCATACTCCGTGTGCACCAGAAAGACAGCCAAATCCTGCCGGGGAGACCTGGTGTATCACTCCGCCGTCTTCCGAATCAAGGAACTCTTTACGCAGCACAACTGCTCCAGCGACGGGCCAACTTCCTCGGCGAAAGCCCCTGGGACACCGGACCCTCTGGTTTCAGAGCTGTGCAACTATGAGAGCCGATCTGGCTTTCAGAAGAAATTTGCCCACTGCGGATTATTTGGGGATCCTCATTTAAGGACCTTTAAAGATGAGTTTCAGACATGTAAAGTAGAAGGAGCTTGGCCGCTAATAGACAATCAGTACCTGTCGGTCCAGGTCACCAATGTCCCAGTTGTTCTGGGATCCAGCGCCACGGCCACCAGCAAGGTAATCAGACCACTTTTTAAAAAAACAAAACAAAAACCAAACCACCCCCCAACTCCCCACCCTTTAACTTAATAGCTTCTGTTAGGAGGGACTAAACTGCTGTGATCATCTGCTACCCCCTTGTGGTCATCGGAGGAAGTGAATTTCAGAGTGTCTATTTAGGAAACAGCCTCTGCTAAATGGGGGCTTAGAATTGTGTGTCTGTTCTGTACCTTTCTCGCAGGTCTGTCACGTTACCGTGGTCTTCTGTAATTACAGAACTGCGTTAGAGTCCGCATGGTGTCCTCCGACCCTGTGGGAGGTTGAGGGCCTGCCTCCATAGCAGGGCTGTGCAAACCTTCCGTGTGTAAGCGCCCCAAACCTGCTGAGTTTTGCGACAAACTCAAGACCGGTTACCAAACCTTCAGGCAAGCCTGGCTTAACTTCAGGGCTTTAAGTGAGGGACGGGAAAAGTGAATCTGTTTCCAGCTGAGTTTTTGTTTTGAGATCTCTAGAGTTGAACGAAGTCTAGAGAGGAGAGGCAGCGCATCTGTGAGCTGGAGCTGAGGAAGTGCGGGGGCTCTGTGTAGCCCCAAACCCTCTGTACAGTTCAGGTCTTGATGGTGAAAAATTTTTATTCCATCCTGGTTGGAGGCGGGCGGCTTTGGCAATACTCCAGGTGGAAGATTAAAAATCGTTGTTTAAAAACCCCTTGTCCTACATCCTTCTCCTACAGAAAGACAGTCAAGGACCTACTGGAAGGCAGAGAAATTGTGATTTGTGACAGATGTTGCTCATGCTTCTTAGTGTACCACTGGCAGCTGTTCAGATCTGCACTGATGAGCGCAGTAGCAGAACTGGACTAGAAGAGAGCCCCTGTCAGGACCCTCTTTCGGGTCATGCTGTAGGGTAGGACTCCGTTCTCAGCTCAGGCACTGACTTGGGATGTGAATATGGGCCTGTTAATCTGAGACCACACTTCTGTGAAGCTCTTTGAGATCCCCAGAGGAGAGATGGGCTCGGGACAAAGTATGATTGACTCCAGTGTCCTAGCTAAGATCCCTTCTTGATCGAAATTGGCTTTCATCTCCAACGCGGTGTGTGACTGCTCCGATTTTCTAGCTGCATCTGCAACAGTATCTGCTCTTTGCTACGATCTCCCAAAGCTTCAATATGAAAATCCCAACATCCACATTTTTCTGTCTTGCTTCTAGAAGTGTTAATTCGTGCATGTGGGTAGCGTTGGACTGACAACATGGCATACTGCAGCTTCCCTCTTTGATCTGATGGAAGGGTACGGCACCAACATTCACCACGCAAGCATCTTTCCCTGGCCTTGCAGGCTTCTCTGCCTGTCTGCGTGACTTAGAGCGCCAGCACCAGGGGCTGTGGCCATGGTGAATAGCCGGGTGTGGGAGGTGGCGGGTTTTGTGATGAGCAAACCAGCATTCTAGGAATAAAGCCATTCACTTGGGTCACGTGCTCTGCACGCGTCTGATGGTAACGACCTAAACTCTGCTCGCCAGTCTGGGATTAGACCCAGGCCTCGACCAGGGCTTCTCAACCTGTTTCTTTCTGAGCGCTCCCCCCCCCAAACATGGGATAAAAATTCCACGTCACAGCTGTGCCACAACTGGTTATAAAAAGCCAGGGCTGGCGTTAAGGGGGAGCAAGCAGGGCAGTTGCCCGCGGCCCCACACCATAGGCACCCGATGAAGCTAAGTTGTTCAGGCTTCTGCTTCAGGACTCCAGGCTCTGGGCTTCAGCCTTGGGCGGCAGGGCTTAGGCTTTCCGCCCTGAGGCCCAGCAAGTCTAACATTGGCCCTGCTTGTAGGGCCGGTGCAAGGATGTTTCACGCCTTAGGCGAAATTTCCACCTTGCACCCTCCCCCGTCCCCAAGCCCCTGCCCTGAGGCGCCCCTCCACCCCCTGTGGCAGCTCTCCCCCTCCGCCCTGAGGCACCCGCCCCTGCTGATTGGTGCCACAAGCCTGGAAGGCAGGAGAAGTGAAGCAGCCACAGCGTGCTAGGGGAGGAGGCGGGGCAGGGGTGAGCTGGGGCGGGGAGTTCCCCTGCATGTCTCCCCCTTGCCCCTTACTTGCTGCAGGTGGGCCTCCCCGCGCTCCCCTGCCCCAGCTCCAGCTCCCTCCACCTAAATGCCAGCGGCGACCGGGGCGGCCAAAGATCCAGCCACCGCGGTCGCTGCCAAAGAAAATGCTACCCCCAAATCCTAGCGCCCTAGAAGACCGCCTAGGTCGCCTAAATGGTTGCACCGGCCCTGCCTGCTTGGCGGACCCCCTGAAACCTGCTCACGGCCCCCCAGGGGGCCCCAAACTCCTGGTTGAGACCCACTGACCTAGAGGCTCCATCCCCCGTTTCCAATACGCCGAGGCCCTGCGCAGTAGTGTGTCAGGAGTCGGTAGCTTTATGCAGGAAGCGTCGCCTATTCCACAGACTAGACCAGCAGCTCTGAATTATGCTCCTCTGCATCTGTGGCTTCCCGGGCTCTCCAGCTACCTTTGCCCTGCCCTTGCAGTTTAACTGGAGGCTATTATCAGCCCCCTCTGGGGCGTGACTGACAAGCTGTTTTCAGTAGCACTGGCCGGGTTAAGCAGAGTGAAGCATTAGAGAGGGGTGTATCTTTACAACCCTTTATAAAGAGCCGTAGTGGCATGGAGATGCCTAACTCAGGGCCAAAATTGCCATTGGGTGGCAAGCTTCCTAGGAGGTAAGCACTGGTCTGCTCAGTCCAGCAACACCCAAATCCCTTTAAAATCAGCCCCTGTGTGCCTGGGACAAGTTTGACAGCAGTGCTGCATTTTACGCAATGTGTCCACTTGATTTTTTTTAAGGGAGGGGAGGAGGGATATTTCAGTGGTTTGAGCATTGGCCTGCTAACCCCAGGATTGTGAGTTCAGTCCTTGAGGGGCCGTTTAGGGATCTGGGGCAAAAATCTGCCTGGGGATTGGTCCTGCTCTGAGCAGGGTGTTGGACTAGATACCTCCTGAGGTCCCTTCCAACCCTGAGATTCTATTGTAAGTGCAATAGCTGTCGCTAGGCAGACAGGGAATGAGACGGGCAGCACTAGAGACACAGCAGTGATGCTCTCCTGGCTCCCAGCCCTGTGATCAGCCTGCTAGGCCACATTACCTCTCCATGTCTCCTGTCTGACAGGAAAATGAGCAGTTTGATCCTGCCTAGGCATCATTTCCCCCCTATACTGGACATACAGAGGGCAGACTAAGAGCTTCTCTTCCCTGTCTGTCTGTCTTTGGTCCAGCCAGTAGAACTCCCTGGCTCTTGGACACTGAGCGGCCTGCAGTGGCTATCTGTGATGCCACCTCCTTTTTCAATCCCTCTTCTGCCACGCCCACTTCCCTCACTTTCCTTCCCTTCTTTCAAGGTGGGGGCTTTTCTTGGCCACTGCTGCTTTAGTGCTTTTATCTCTACCTACCCCCGGTTGGTTTCTGCTTCCCTTTTCACAGATCTTCTCCTATTTGTATTCCCTTCCAGCCCCATCCTGCTGAGGCTCATGGCTGTTTCTCTGGTGCTCATTAAATGCCAGCTCTGCAGATGCTTCCACTTTCTGTTTGTCCCACTTGTTCTGCTTGCTGTGCCTCACCCATACCCTCTGTCCTGACCTCTCTTTGGCTCTCCTGCTGCCGGGGTGACGTGTATTTTGGTCTCAGGAAGGTACCTGCCATCCAGCTGAGCTTGCGAGCCTGGGGGACTCTGTTCTGTTTTGCAGCTCTGACCTCTGACCTGGGCAACCCCTTAGCTGCTCCTCTACTCGCCTCATGGCAGGGCCTCCTGCCAGTGCCACAACATTGAAGACTTGGTGTTGGGTGCTTGCTCAGAGGGGCTCCCCTCCTGTTTCCTCCTGGGTCTTCTCCAGTTGAGTGAAGCTAGGAGGTTCTTTTCCCCTCTGTGCTTCAGCTTCTTGGCGGTTGATTTAGATTAGGGGCTGTCCGCCTGCTTTAACAGGCCAAGCACCCTGCGTGGTCCCTGATATGCTCATTCTCCTTGTGGCTAGCACAGCTAAGAAAGGACGGGTGTTCATCGTCAAGGTTAATGCTCATCCAGCAGCCGCTGTTGCTCTGCTGCAGGGGAGCGTTGGAGGCAATTGCTCTGGAGTTGTAGGACAGGAGGGTAGGTCAGGACATGCTCCCTAGCAAAAGCCGTTGGAGGGGGGCAGCTGGATAGGTGGGCAGGCTGGGGCAGGGCTGTCATTCTCAGGTACCTCACTGAGGACTCTGTCTTTCCAACCCACCTTCCCTTCAATCTTGAGTCTCCGTCTCCCTTGCCACGTCTGCAGGGGTTGGCTCCCGGGAACTGGCAGTAGCAAGCAGGTGTGTGTGGGGGGATAAACCAGTTACAGTGCAGGGCTTAGTTACAGCCCCGATCTTTGTACGTCAGCTGCTCAGTTCTTCATGCTGCTGCTGGGGCTTTCTGTTCGTTAAGGACTGATTTCCCTTTGTGGGTGACCAAGGCCCTCGCCTACCTCCCCACCCCCAATCTCCTAGACTGCTTATTTCTGCCGCCCTGTGCATGGACATCCCCTCTTCTGCGGATTGTTTCAGCTGCACAGCCGGTAACAGGTGAATGTACACCAGAGAAGCCCCCTCTCCCCCGCACAAAGGGAGAGGAAAGAATGCTGCTTGGAGTAGCAGGAAGGAAGGATTCTCTCTAGTTTGGTTGGTCAGAGTCTCTGGAAACCATGAGCTGGGGATGGGTCTAGAACCAGGAGGAACTGCGGCTTGTGGTAGGCTTAGATTGTAAGTGCTTTGGGAGAGGACTGTAAGACCTTTGGGTCACACCAAAGGTCCATCTAGCCCAGTATCCTGTCTTCCAACAGTGGCCAGTGCCACATGCTCTGGAGGAAATGGACAGAACAGGACTGGCATTTTGTTCTGTTTGTGCAGAGCCTAGCACAGAAGGGTGCTGGCCCATGGTTGGCGTTCCTAGGTGCTATGGAGACATGAATAATAAGAGGTGGGGGCAGCAGCTTGGCACACCCCAGGTTGAGACTGTAGGCTGCCCCATGCTGGAGTTTGATCATGGTGTGCTGTACTGAAACCTTCAGGGCACTTGTCCTTACCTGCCTACTCCATGCGTAAGCCCTTTCGTTTTCAGTTTAAACTGATTTTTAATGATTTTTCACCCTACTTTTGTATCATTCAAATATATGCAAAATAACTGGTTTTGTTAGGAACATACGGTACATTGCATGAGATCTATGTATGAAGATAATACATTAGTCTGTGTGTATATGCAAATCTGCCTGTTGAAATAAGACTGTGTATTAGTCTAGAAGATACACACAATAAACAAACAGGCCTGCATGCAAGCTCTGAAGTGTGTGCGGATCTGAAGATACTGATGAATGTCATGCTTGCCACGTACACATCTCACAAGGAAGTATTTGCAAGTTTAAAAAAACAAAACAAAAACAGGAGAAAAGAATGAAATATGTGCAGCAAATGGTGTGGCCCAATTATTAAATGTAAATATTTATAGGCTAATATTACACGTCTGGTCTACGCTACAAACTTAGGTCGACATAAGCTGCATTAAGTCGATCTAATAATGTATGCGTCTACACTACCACATCCCTTCTGCTCACCTTAGTGGCCTGTAAAATCAACTTCTGTTCTCCACCTCCATGAGAGGCGTAGCGCTTAATTTGACAGCCAGAGGTCGACATGGCGTTGTGTAATTCGAATGAATTGGCCTCCAGGAGGTATCCCACAGTGCTCTGCTGTGACCGTTCTGGAGAGCACTTTCAACTCCACTGCACGTCACCCAGGTACACAGGAAACAGTTGCTCCCTTGTTTAAAGCCCCGGGAACTTTTGAATGTTCATTTCCTATTTGATCAGCTGGAGAGCTCGCTAGCACGGCTGATCATGGAGAATCAAGTCCGCAGACATGCTCCGGCATGGAGCACATAGGAGTTGGTGGATCTTATTGCTGGGTGGGGAAGAAGAATCTGTGCAGGCAGAGCTCCGATCCAGCAGAAGAAACGCTGACATCTGTGCCAATATCGCATGGGGAGAAGGGCTACATCAGGGACACACAGCAGTGCTGCGGGAAAGTAAAGGAGCTTCGGCAAACGTACCAGAAGATAAGGAAGGTGAACAGCTGTTCTGGTTTTGCCCCACAGACATGCCGCTTCTATGAGGAGCTGCATGCAATTCTTGGCGGCGACGCCATCACTCCCCAAAATGTTCCATGGATACTTGCCAGGAGCCATGGGCGACCTCGAGCAACGACGAGGAGGTGGAGAAGGTGAGGCAGGCAAGCAGAAGATCCATTTTCCCCGACAGCTAAGAACTCTTTTTAACCCTGGAGCCCATCCCTTCACAGGACCAGTTGGCAGCGGAGCCGGATGCCGGGAAAGGCACCTCTGGTGAGTCCACATTTCCAGTCAAACTGAAGGGGTTACATGCTATTATATTATGTTTAATCTGAACAAAAAAGTAGGTGTAGTGGATGTCAGTGGCCACTCCAGCTACACCGAGGGTGCTCTCCGAAACAGACGGTTTGTGTGCATGTGGTTGACCTGGGAATCCTCCATGGAGATCTCGAGGAAGCTTTCATGGAGGTACTCTGCAATCCTTTACAGAAGGTTTCAGGGAAGGGCTGCCTTTTTGCATTCACCATGGTAGGACACTTTCCCGTGCCACTCCAGTATTAACTCTGCTGGGATCGTTGCGGCACACGGCATGGCAGAATAAGGACCAGGTCTGTCCCCAGACGCTTGCTGCATCTGCTCCCTTGTCGCCTCTGTTACCGTCAGGAGAGTGATATCGCACAGGGTCACCTAGGGGAAACGGGGGAAGCTTTCAATGCTAGCTCTTAAACCACAAATAATTCAGCAAGAAATCCACCACCTGTTGGGTGAAATATGGGTCTCACAACCAGGCTTTCCCAAACGTGCCGTGGTTGTGGTTGGAAGGGATCACCAGGTATTGCAAGCAGCATGGGGGGAAGGGAACAGCGAGGGTGGCGGCTTCTTGTTTGTCTCCCTTCCGCCCAACCCAGTATCACTTTTGCTAAAAAAAAAAAAAAAATACAAACTATTTGGGGGGGCTTTACCCTGGTGCCTGTCTTCAAGCACCATCCAGGTTGCAAGGAGAAAGAGGGCTTTTCTCAAGTTCCAGCCTGTGATCCCAAGGATATCCTCACAAAAGCAGCAGCACAAGGCCTCTCGCCCATGCCTCGTGGCCATACTCACCCAAGCTGGAGCAGCAAACTGACACTTGCAATAGCCAGAAGTTGTGATTACGTTGTGGCTTGCAGTGAAATGCATTGATGGGTGGGGTTTTTTAATTTAAAGACAAAAACATCCAGCTTGCCCCAGAAACAATGTAAGCACCGTCAATGCTACCCTTGTGCTTTGCTGCAGAAACCTTGTCTGTCGGTGCATCCTCCACACCGGGACAGAGACTTTGCCAGGTTAGAAGGCAGAAAAAGAAGACTCAGGAGGATGTGTTCAATGCACGCCTCTGAGAGACAAGATGGAGCTCAGTGCAATCCTCCATGCTCTGTCTGAAAACCTGGACCTGAACAGGGAGGACAGGAGAGCATACAGGGATGCAGGAAGAGATCGTGTGGATTATGAATGAGCAGTCAGACATGTTGAGGTTCATGAAAGGCAGCTGGATGCGAGAGTCCCACTGCAGCCAGTTCTAAACCTGCTGCCATCATTGCCCAATTCTACATCCTCCTCCTCCTCCCCCAAACGTCCTTTTAGGTATGTGCATATGGGGTGTTCTGTATCCCTTGCACTCAACACCAGAGAAGGGTACAAGGACCAGAAGGTGCCCAGTCCCACACCTTTAATTGTTGCAGTGCATCTGTAAGCAAGCTTTCCTTGTTTCTCCCCCCACAGTGTTATCAGCCCTTCTGCCCGACGTTATCTTTCTTTTCTTTGCTGTCTCTGTATGTTTGTAGCATAATAAAACTTAACGGATTGAGGAGAAAAGGCTCTTTATTCATTCAACACATGGTGGTTGATGGGAGTGGAGTTTAAAGGGGAGAAAATGCAAGGAAGAGGACAGCTTGGTAAGGAACAACACAGATAAGTCTCATGTTACTCTGGCTTGTTACTGAAACTGGTTTTCAAAGCCTCACAGAGACGCAGAGCCCCTTGATGTGCTGTTCTGATTGCCCTGGTGTCTGGCTGCTCAAAACTGGCTGCCACATGATTTGCCTCACCTCCCACCCTGGCAGAAACTTTTCTCCCTTTGTTTCACAGATATTGCTGTCTGTTGTGTGCTCCATAATAACAATGGGGATATTGCTTTCACTGAGGTCTAATCTAGTAAGCAAACAGCGCCAGCAACCTTTTAAATGTCCAAAGGTATGTTTCACCACCATTCTGCATTTGCTCAGTCTGTGGTTGAACTGGTCCTTACTGCTGTCCAGGGTGCTGGTATGCAGCTTCATGAGCCATGGAAGCAAGGAGTAGGCTGGGTCTCCCAGGTTCATAATTGACATTTCAACATCACCAATGGTTATTTTGCAGTCTGGACAGAGTCCCTGCTTTCAGCTTTCTGAACAGGCCTGTGTTCCTAAAGATGTGTCTGTGTCATGCACCCTTCCCGACCATCCCTTGTTGATGTCGGTGAAACAGCCCCTGTGATCCACCAGCGCTGGCAACACTATTAAGAAGTACCCCTTTCTGGGTTATTTACTCTTTTTGGCAAGGTGGTCTGGTGCCAAGATAGAACGCATATCCCTATCACTCCACCGCAGTTAGGGAACCCCTTTGTCACAAAACCATCCACTATGTCCTCCAAGTTGCCCAGAATCACTACCCTTCTTAGCAGAAGTCTGTTAATGATCCTGCAACCTTGGATCACAACAGATCCCTTGTTAGATTTATTCACTCCAAATCGGTTCTCTACTGACCAGTAGCAGTCTGGCATTGCAAGCTTCCATGGACCTATTGCCAGTCGCTTCTCCGCTGTTAGAGCACCTCTCATTTTGCTATTGCTGCGTTTCAGGGCTGTGGAATGCTCTTCCTGGGAAGTGGCCTTATGCATTCGAAAGTTCTGCAGCCCTGCTTGTCATCTCATAGCTGCATAACCATGCAGTCCCACCAGGCAGTGCTTGTTTCTCAGGCTCAGAAACGGTGCTCAGCCGTGTCAAGGTGATGTGTGACTGTCACCAGCAACTGTGAATTGCTTCATTCTGCCTTCCAGCAGGGTTGTTCTGTGTGGTGGCTGTGTAAATACTGCAGGAACAGCAGAGTACAGAACAGAGTACAGCGTACCAGCGTCCATGCTTATCATGCTATGGTGTCCGCAAGGATAACCCAGGCTCACGAAAGAAGATGCAAAAAAGGCTTGGCTTGTTTGCTATTGATTTCAGGGAGGGAAGGAGGTAAGTGCATCATGGGAAGCTAATGTGATGTCCCCTTAACCACCTGTGCCAATGTTTTGATCCCATAAGGCATTGCAAACCCAACCCAAAATTCCACTTGGCTATGTGCACTGAGGCATAGCTACCCACGATGCAGTGCTCCATGCCTCGATGCAAGCCCTGCTTGCGAGGATGCACTCTGCCGACATAATGAACGTTGTGTGGACACGCAAGAATGACTTACTTCAAGCGAAGGCTTAATGTCGACTACCATGAAGTCAACGTAACTTTGTAGTGTTGACATGGCCTTAGTCTACTGCAGTAAGCTGTTTATTCAACTGACAAGTTTTAGGTGGGGATTAGAGACGTACTGTTTTCTTACACACAGAGGTGGCATTGAGTTTTCAGTTCTTTTTTTAGTTCTGCAGCAAAGCACATTGATGAACAGAATTCAAAGCCTTAATCTGCTGGATACTTTCCACCTCCCTGTCTTTCAGCCCACCAAAATAAACCCTGATATTTACCCAGGACAATTATTAATAGATTTTCACCTGTTTTTGTGGTGGTGGTAATAAACACTGCTCCATTCCCGAGAAAAATTAAATAACATAAAAATGGAAAATGAAGGGCCCCACCTATGCGCTGGGCCTTGTTCAGAGACGATCCTGTCCCGTAGCACGTAGCCGGCTGGCGCCTGGCTTCCCTTGCCACCAGCCAAGGGCACGGTGCTGATGGCCTCTATGCGCTGGGCCTTGTTCAGAGACAACCCTGTCCCGTAGCACGTATCCGGCTGGCGCCTGGCTTCCCTTGCTACCAGACAAGGACACGGTGCTGATGGCCTCTTGTCGCCTAAGTTTAAACCTGTTCAGGAACCTTGAAACAACTGCTGTCCCTAGCGAGGCCAGGGATGGCCTCACTGAACACTGATGGTCTCTAACCATGAGAGAGGCACAGCAGAGTTTGGGAAGGTCCCTTCCCCACACCACACTGTTGGCTGGGATAGCCTAGCTCAGGTCAGCATCTGCCCACACATAGCCCTTCTGCTGAGTGTGCCCTTGTGAATGCTCTTGAGGCTGTGTGGCCATCTGCCAACCCGGCTGACTTCCTGGTGGTTACCAAAAGCGATGTCGGGTCTGACAGTGGATGAGGTTGGAGTTAGAAGCAACGATGAACTTAGCTCTCCCTGTGCTCTGTGTCCTGGCAGCTGGATGTGCCAGCGGAGGGTTGTGGGGACCAGAGAAGAGCTGCAGCTATGGACAGCTCGTTAAGGTTGTGTGGCCAGTGGCCTCAGGGATCCGGCTGCCAGGTTTGAAACTACTTGAGGCAAGGTGCCTCTAGCAGAAAAGATATTCTGGGGGGCTCTGGGTTCCTCATGACCCACCCCGGCGGGTTTTGGAGCACAGTGGGACAGGTAAGCTTCAGCTCTAGTGGAATGTGTCACTGGGAAGTAGAGAATAGATGGCTTAGGGCAGAGGTCCCCAAAGTGTGGGGGGATGGATGAATGTTTGGGGGAGCACAGCTGGGGACCAGGCCCCATGGGGGATGGGAAGGGAGCGCCACCCAGCTCTGCTCCTGGCCCCAGACCAAGATGCAGACCCTGCTGCTGGCCCCTGCAGCCAGCCCCGCACCAAGTGTCCCCCGCAATAGCTCCACACTCAGGGCTCTGTGCCCAGCCTCGACCCCCTTACCCTGTCCACGTCCCCCCTTCCCGGAGCCGTGACCCCGCTCCCGGCCCTGGCTCCCTGATCCTCGTCAGGTGGGAGGCACTGGAGTGGGAGAGAGGAAGGAGCTGAGCGGTGGGGCCCACTGGTGGGTGCTGAGCACCCACTTTTTTTCTTTTTTTCCCGTGGGTGCTCCAGCCTGGACCACCCATGGAGTCAGCGCCTCTCCCCAAAGCCTCTTTGCGAGCTACTGTGTCACCCGGTGCCTTTCCCTAGTGGACACAGCTGCGGCGGGAGGTGGGGACCAGGCTGCGTTTTCACCAGGCTGATCTTGTTGCTTTCCGTCTCCCCTGCAGATCACGCTGATCTTTAAGAGTTACCAGGGCTGCACAGAGCAGAAGGTTTATCAGGCGACCACAGAGGACCTGCCACTGGCGTTCAGTGACGGCACAAGAACCGGAGGGTGGCAGGAGGGAGCCAGCAGCCTACGCATCCTGGAAAAGCCGGACGCCGGCCAGGTGGAGATCCAGGCCAGCTACATCGGCAGCACTGTCATCATCCGCCAAGTGGGCCGCTACCTCACCTTCGCCATCCGTGTGCCGGAGGAGAGCCTGAACCTCTCGGAGGAGAGCACCGGCCTCCAGCTCTGTCTGCACGGCTGCCCAAAGAATGAACTGATCCAGGAGCATAGGCTGAGCCTGGGGAGCTCCAGCCCCCTCTGGCCCAGCTCCCGCCGAGCCTACACGGTCGAAATGGCCACCGAGCAGTGTCGCCACATCCTGCAGGTGGAGGACGTGTATTTCCAGTCCTGCGTCTTTGACTTGCTCACCACGGGGGACCCCGAGTTCTCCATGGCTGCTTATGGGGCCTTGGAAGACTTGAAGGCCTTGTACCCCAGCAGACTCAAGTTGCATACGGTCTCCAATACTATTAACGTGGCCACTGGCGCTCCGGGGCCTGGGCAGCCTGCTGCCTCATTAGTCTGGTGCGGTCTTGCCTTCCTAAAGCTGTTCTGGTGCTGCTAATGAGTGCGGACATTTTGTCAGTATCTGGCCCCCATATAGGAAGAGAGAAGCCCCTGGCACCTCCCAATCTTGGAGCAGAATGAAGGGTCCAAATTCTTCTCCACCAAGCTGGGCTGCTTGGTCCAGCTGACTCCCCCTCTCCTCTCTGTTGCTAACTGAAGACAAAGTGCGGCTTGCTCAGATGTTCTGGTCTCCACTGAATCCCATAAACTACAGCTGCACCCCTGCCCTGGGAGCAAGAGTCGGGGACGAGCGTTGGCTCTTGCTTTGCCAGGGCTACTGCTTTGTAGGTTGGCCAGACTCTCAACTGCCTCAGGAGACTACGCCATGAAACCTGGCTCCTTTCCAATGCCCCCGAGGAAAGCTGCTGGTTTGAGCAGAAAGGGGCAGCGGGAGCCCTCGCACTGTTCCTCCTGCAGAGCCGTCTAACCTGTGAAATGGTCACGATAGCCTGTCGTAGCAGCCCCACCCCAGACACACACGCCTCGTGGCTTCAACTAGTCCGAGCCCAGACAGAGCCCGTCATGGATTTGGGAGCAGCTGAGCCTGAAGAAACAGCTTCTCTTATTATCATTGCTAAGATGTGTAGATTTGTGCTCTCCAGCCTGTAAATGTGTCTGTACGTTCTGTACAACTGGTGTTCCTCCACGCTGCTGTTTTTTGTGGACTTCATAAACCTCCCCCTCAACCAGCTGTTAATAGCATTTTAATCTCTATTTTAATTAAACCGCTGTTTTTTAAAGTATCCGTGGTCTTGTGCCTGTGTGCAGGGAAGGAGTCAAAGTGCCTGAGCCTTCAGCCTGATCCCCGGTGTGCTCATATGCAAGGGCTGCTGGTCCCTCAGGGTAAAGACGTAGATGAAATGCCCTCTGCAACAAATGGTACAAGAAGAAAGGCGGAGTGAGAGCTTCCCTTCTCCGCAGGAACCAGCCTCCGCGCTTGGAACCTGGTCCTTCATCAGAGGCCTTTACCAGCCCCAAGCCCAGTTTTCCTGTCTGCCGGCAGGTCACTCTGTACCCTGCAGCGTGATCTTGGCTAGGCTATGCAGATGCCGGGGCTCAAGCTGCATTGGCGACGTACCTGCAGTAGCACCGCACAAGCGCGTGCACCAAAAATAGCAGGGGTGGCGAGAGGGGCTGCCTGGTCTTGAGCAGGATCTGATGGGGGCAGGGGGGGGTGCGGAGTGTGGCTCACCCCTCCTGCCATTGCGCTGGGCTCTCCCTTGCTGCCCCACCTCCAGCCTAAGGTAGGTTTTGCTAGGTGAGCTGGCCTTGGAATGAAGCGCACCGACCCCAAGCTGCTCTGCTGCAGCAGGCAGCGGGTTGCTTCCATTTGCTCGCCTCCTCTTGCAGCCCCTTTTCCTCTGCTTCAGCCTGGGTCTGCAGCCTTAGAGCTGTGTCTGCGGGTCTGTGTGAGAACATCTTGCTCGAGCCGGTGGGTGGAGTATTGTACCGTGCTGCACTTCAGGTCTCCGATCTCCACTCTCCCTCCCTTTTCACTTTGATTTTATTCAATAGAGAAATCGTCCTGTTCTAGAACATGCAAGAGCAGAGCTGGGGCTTGACCTGGACAGGATGGGATGGGACAAGCGTCCAGCCACTCTTGGCAATAATTCTTTGCCTGAGGGCCTCCCTGGTGCTTCATACCCAAATCCTCAGTCTCCCCTATGAGCTCGGTGACCATTGCAGTAAACAAAGGCAGGTGGATGTGCGATAACTGACCAGTGCATCCGGTGGCCCATTAGCCACTGAGCCAACAGGGCCCAGGCCCAGGGGCCCTGGGCAATTGAGAGGCCCTGGAAAAATGCCCCCCCCCTCCACCTTAGCCCTCGTCCCATTCAGTGCTCCTGCCAGGGAGCAGGGTCAGGGCATGGGGGCTTGCCCCGCTCCGTCCACCCACCTGGTGCTCCTGCCCCCACGCCGCAACCACACTCCCCAGCAGGGCAAGCTCCTACACCCTGACCCCATTTCCCTGGCAGGAGCATGAGAGGTGGGGGGGAGGGGCTCCCACTTTCTCTGGCTCAGGACCCCAAAAAACTAATCCGTCTCTGAATGCAACACATAGAGATTGGGAAAAGGGTCTCCAATGGTTTAAACATAAACTAGAACAATAAGGGCACTTATAAAGCCTCTGCCAGGAGCACCATGACTTTGAGGGGGAAACATGAAAAGCGAGCCTGTAAGAGCCTTTATTTCTCCAGAACCCTTTGCTTTCCTTGAGCACCTTTTGTAGGAGTAGCCCAAAGCACTTTATAAAGCAGGGCTGCTTGGAAAAGAAACGTTAATTCCATTTTCAGAAGGGAAAACTGAAACCTACACGCAACAGACCAGGGCTGAGCTAATCTCGAACACAAGATCCTGCTGCCCTGGGCTGACCAGTCTCGCTTCCCTTATGCTACAGACCAGAGGAGGGTTTCTCTCTCTCTCTCGGCAGGCTCAGATATTCTGGTGTAAGTTAATAGATGGGCCAGTGTCGAGTTTGAGTCCTGAAGGGCTGGTCCATTTTATTTACCGAGCTGCTGTGGGAACTAATCGCTTAAAAATAAAACAGCTGGACTTTGTCACTAACACATTAGAAGAGTGAGAGAAGACAGTGGCGTAAAGAAAAGCCCATTCGCCTTGTAGCTGCTGTAGGTCACTGAGCTGGGGCTGGTTCTGCCCTGCTGGGGCGCGGGTGATGCGGTTGGCTTTCAGAGGCTGCATGCCAAAGTGTACGATTCTGGCCAGCTCTCTTCGGCGAGACACCTAGAGCTGGGGCTGAAACCGCTTGCTGGCGTGACGCGGTGGCTAAAACACAGCGCGGGGAGTGGGGAACTGACAGGTCAGGGCCTGGCCTCCATGTCCCCAGTTCTCAAATGCTGCCGCTCCCTGTCTCGCAGCGTTCACATGGGCTGGAGCCATCAATAAAGGGCGAGGTGCTGGGGCGGCTATTCTGGGGATGGTGCCATCGAACGTCCTAGAGAGCTACTGCCCTTTAGGGATGCCTGTTCATAAGAACATTTGCTGGCACAAAGCCTGAGTTGGACCCTCCTTTCTGTCCGTTCCCAAGTCTACAGGCCTTGCTGAATACAGAGGGAACCTAAGTACATGCTTGACTGTGGACCAGTGCTTAAGGGTACAGTGGCACTGCAGCGGGCTGACGTGATACCCAGCTTGGGGGGCGACATGCATGTGCTAGCTTTGATCAAGCTAGTGTGCTAAAAACAGCAGAGTGGCCCTGGCGGCTTGGGCTGGCAGCTCACGTATGAGCCTGTTTGAAGTCTTAGGCAGGTGCTTAGAGGTCATAAGACTCCTGCTGCCATGGCCACACTGCTATCTTTAGTGCAACTAAAGCTAACCCGAGTATGTCTCCCTGAGCTGAGGGACTCACATCTCCCAGCTGCAGTGCAGATGTACCCCAACTGATTTGCTGAATAGGGATGGCCTTAAGCCTGTATTTAAATGCTTTACTAATCTGGGTCCTTCCTGACTGTCTTCAAACCCAAGAAACCATTTGGCGAGGGACACAACCAACATCCGAAAACCAGTTACTTAACAAGTAAAACTTTTATTAAATAAATTTCGGATTCTTTAGACCAGAGCGAGGAGTTTGACATTAAGACACAGCTTGAATCTCACCTGCAACACCGGATCGATCACATTGGTAACTGTCATGGAAGAAACTGATCTTAGACACGTAGTTCAAACCAGCTCAACCTAAAATTTCCAAAGTCCTTATTTTTTTTTTGTTTTGCTTTTTGTTGGTAATATTTTTTGTGTTCAAAATTTGATTAAAGTTCAAACTTCATGAAATCACTTGTAGCAGAAATAAAGAACATCGTACAAATCACGTACATAATAGATGTTAAGTATAAAAATGGTATTTACAATCAGTAAACATGGACGATAGAAACGCACAAGCTTTCAATGCTTCATCCTCTCTCTCATGTGTTCTCAGAATCAGACAGCGAGGGTTGGTGAAGATCCACAAATGTACTTTCTTAAAGAGCCTGGGCAATATCTGCACGTGGGAAGCTGGAGAATGATGACAGATTATAAAGGTCCCAAGAGAAACGTAGTCCTCAGTGCTCTCTTCTAAACCTGCTACATCAGTCTTTCCCCACCAACCCTCTGCTGATGTTATTTAAACACACGCAGACACACACATACGCACGCAGACACACACAGGAATGTTCTTCGCACATTAGCAAACTCTGGACTAGTTGTTCAGAAGTTGTTTTTTTTCTTTTGCTTAAACTTATTTTGGTAGAACCTTAAAGGGACTCTTTCAAGTTGTTCAATGGATGCTGCTTGTCCATACGATCCCTACTTTAGGAGAGCTCCAATTAACCAAGCTCGGACCTGGGTTCTGTGCTTAAGTGTATCTATATCTATAGCTATATCTATATATGCTGCATACGGTATAATTTGTCCTTGGAAGGGTGAGGGAATGCTGGAAAAAAACAAAACAACCTCTTTTACAATGTTATCCTCCGTGGATCTGCTCTGAAAAGCCTTGCGGAGGGGATAAGAGGTCCTCAACTGGAGTAAACATCGTTGCCAATGGAATGTTTGGTTTGGAAATGCTAAACGCTTGATAAAAAGCTCTATGTTCTAGCTGGAACGTGGAGGCCATTTCAGGCTTCCATCTCTCTGCTGTAGGATTACAGCGCTGGCCTTTGATAGGTTGAGAAAAATTCCCTGTTGCCATGGAGAACGATGAAAGTCAAGGGTTCTTTGCTGAGCACGGGGAAGGGCTGCTGTTGCCGGGGATGAAGGGTAAAGGTACCTTATTTCCCATTCCAGGGGTGCTCAGGATGGGCTTCAGCGCCAAATTCCAGTAGCCTGGTCTCCAGAAGCCCTCCAAGAAGTAAGACTGAGACCTCTCAGTAGCTTTAATCAAGCTGGTGCTAAGGTTGATGGGTGAGTGAATCTTGAGATGGCCTTACTCCATTCCTGGAGGTATATAGTTCGCTCTCTCCTCACCGCTTGCTAATACCAAGTGGAGAGAGGATCTCCCCGTGGCCACATCCTCTGACAACATCCAGGCCCTTGTGCAGTCCCCGTAGAGGAAGTGCTGTCCCAGCAGTAACACTTTTGCTCCTAACCCCTCTGGAGGTGAGGAGGAGGGAGTCTCTGAATGGAAAAGTTTGGTCCTGTGATTTACGTTAAAAAAAAATAGAGACTGTATATATATATATATATATTATATATATATTTATATTTATATATGAAAGGGTGAAAGCCAAAATCCCGTGAGTTGCTGTGGTGACCTAGAGACGCAACAATTGAGTTTTCTTAGTCCACAGCACTCCACACCTATTCTGAGCAGAAGGCAGCCTGGTCCCCATGAGTGTCGACTTCTCTGGCCCCCTCCTCCCTCAGTAATGGTGGTGGTGGCAGCAGCCAGCTGTGACAAGACTCTTCCCGCTGGGTCGATGTCAAGCCTTCCAAAGCATCTCTTCTCTTTGGAGCATCACGTTTTCGGGGCGGGGGGGGGGCAGGGTGGGACGGAAAGGGGCGGTGTCAAAAGAGTTCTTAAATTTACTGGCCTCTCCTGAAATCAGCTTGAAGCAGAAGTTCTTCTTCCTCTGGATGGTTCCTTTGCCTGCATGAAAAGAAGGTGGAAGGTTAGGAGGCCCTAGGTGAACATCAGGCTTCTCGTTGTCCTTCTCCTCCATTGGAGGAAAGTGACCCATGTTATTAGGGTTCTCCCCACCCCTCCAGCCTTCCCTCAGCTTAGCTGTCTGAAGGCCCTGAACCCAACACCACTGGATCCCTGTGGGCTGACAGGACAGCTTCATTAGCTCAAAGGCTGTACCAGACTCAGAACCCTTCATACATGGTCTAGCCACTAGAACATTGGGGGCACACCCACACTGAAGGAGTATGGCTGACGTGGGCTGAGAACTTGTTTGGCTGCCAACAAAGACAGGGCTTCGCTGCCTTCCGTCCTGTGGCAGCACGAAGTCCCCGGAACATGCTCTGTGATGGGGGTGAAACATCTGACGCGAGTGTTGGAGAGGGCCAGCCCCAAATGCTGCAGTAACAGTAGTGCGAGTAGGTGCATCCGCGCTGGCAGCCAAAGCAAGTACCAGGCGCCGTCTGAGAGGATGGCCAGGTGTGAGCGGTGGCTGACATCCACCATCCGCTAATCATGTCCCTGCTGAAGCTGTGGCATCCCTATAGTTCCTAATGCAGCATCCCCGGGGAGAAGGGGTTCTCACATGGGAACAGCTGCAAAAACCAGCATTCGCTGGGTCCCTGATGCCACACAAATTTCACCATGCTCCAGACCCTTCCACCAGTGCCCTCGCTAGCAAAACCCCTCCAGCCTAGGGTAGCCAACAGAGAAAAACAAGCTGTCACCGCAGAAGTTCAAACCATGGCCAAACTAAACAGCAGAAGTGGTGCTTCACCCCAGCCCCTGGTTCCTAACCCAACGTATTGTCCCAGTGTCCACAGAAAGCAGAGATGGAAGCTCTTTGGCTTTCTGGCTGTATTAGGACATAAGAACCCTGGGTCCCTGTCTACTCCACCTAGCTGGATTATTCCCTCCAGTGAATGCTTCAGTCCATTTTTAAATGACCCAAGTGCCGTGGCTTCCACCACTTACCTTGGGAGACCGTGCCACAGGCTAAGCCCACGCCACGCGCACCACCTGAAAACAATCTCTCAGGGTTAATTCCTACCTCTACAGCAGGGCAGACAGGATGGACTGAGGCTGCTGAACAACTGAGAGCTGGTTAACCTGCTTCTGGTAAGGATCTCTCAGCTGTAGAGTCACAGAGCAGCGGTGGAGGTGGACCTGGGTGGAGGAGCAGGAGCTGGGAGGTCTAATGCTTTACCTGTGCTGCAGCACTGAATCCTGGCTTCACATACTGTCAGTAGGGGTGGCTGGCGTCCTTGGGTCGTTTTAACTGAACTTTCAACCTCTTCATTCCGACCTGGAAGCCGTTCATGGCCTGGATGGCAGTCTGGGCACTGGACGGGTTGTCAAAGCTCACAAAACCTGCAGAACGAAGACCGGGGAGACGGAGACTGTCGCAGTTTCTCATAGATCTAATGCCCCAGCATCCGACTGAGATTGCTGGGATGCACTGGCTCAAATCCATCCACCTAGGGTAGCCATGCCAGTAGAAAACATCCCCCTTCCAGCTGTGACTGGGCAAAAGGCTGCGCCCCGGCGACTAGATTCAGGCTCTGCCACAGTGATGGGCACCTCTGCGTGCTCCAGGCCTGACTGTTGAAATTCAGGCTATCTAGGAATGAGGCTGCATGCCTTGAAAAAATGCTCCAGCTGGGGAAAAAGGCAGCAGCCTGCCTGGTGAGCACCCCGGGTTCCACTCTGCATGGGCTCCCCGTTCCAGTTCCAGGTCTCTGCCCTGCTATTCCATGGGATCATTCTCTGCTGCCCGAGAGAAACCTCGTGCCCGGCAGCCATGATCTCCAAGTTCCATGGGTGCTGCTGAGCAGTAGCAGGAGACTGGGGATGGCAGCAGATAGAACTGGCCCAGGAGCTGGGCCTAGACGGTGAAATCCGCTCCCAGCAGAGAGGAGAGACCCCCCCCAGATGTCGCCCTCCTCCGAGCCACAGTCAGTGCAAGTCTCAGCCCACCCCCGCCATAAATTCTGTACATGCATAGCAGCAGACATCCCTCCACCAGTTCACACTCATGCACAAACACCGAGCACACACACCAATAACCGTAGTGACCAAAACAAGCCCCTATAAATGAACCACACCCTGTGTCCTCTAGGTTGGTGTGCTGACATATTGCTGGGGGGAAGGGGCATGTATGTACCTACACTGATAGTGTGGACACACACACACACACACACACACACACACACACACACACACACACACACACACACACACACACACACACACACTGCACTCCCAGATCACCTGGTATATACACAGACACATCCACAAGTTCATACACATACATCTCTTGGTGTGTGCACACACCCAGTCTATACACAGCCCCAGTCCGCATGTGCGCGTGCACACGCACACACACACACACGCACGCATTGCTGAGCTACTCTCTCACACTTCCGTTGTAGCCTCCACTCCACCCAGAACCAGATGCAGGACTTCGGGTCCCCCAAACGCCTCTAGCTCAGAGCGCTCCATGCCCCAGGGGAGTTCATCTCCTTTCCACCTCGTGCCCCAGATGGCTGCTATCTCACTCAGCCTTGCCCCCACTCTGCCTCTCAGGGCCCCCTGCTGCTGCGGGAAAGGGGCTTGCTTACCAAAGCACTTGCTCTGGTTGGTGGCTCGGTCCATGAACACCTTGGAGGAGATAATGTTGCCAAAGGGCAGGAACATTTGCATCAGCTCGTTATCTCCAAACTCCTGAGGGAGGTGGTAGATGAAGAGGTTGCAGCCTTCGGGACCTGCAGTCAGGGACGAGGAGGGGGTGGGAGGGAACAGGACACAAGTGTGCACAACCCCCGAGGGAAAAGAGAAAGAAACGGGTTCAGCTCAGAGAACAGAGAACCTCTGATGGGCCACCTCCGCCTCCCAACCCCCCTACTGCTCGGCTCTCACCACCGGTTAGCTTTGGATTTGGGGTGGGGGGTGCTGAGAGGGCTGCCCCCACAGCCACAATTTGCGAACTACTTATCCCAGCAGTACCTTGGGAACAACACATGACTGCAGGGTTCTGCAGAGCAGCTTTGGGTCTCCCAGCCCCCAGTTCCCACCGGTGACACCGGACATCTCCCTCAGTGATGTGCCAGAGCCTGGGCACTGACGGGTTTGTTCCATTTGCGTGAATTTAGCCCTGGTAGAAGCCGTTGGGTTGAGAGCCCTGAGGACTCATTGGTGAGGTCTGACCCTTGGATTTGAAGTCCCATCTGAAAGACGACCACACAGTAAACCTCAAGGATTGCGCTGGACACACACGGGGAAGGGCTGAGCCGGGCAGCTTACAGATTACAATCCTGCTGCTTAAAGCAGTGAACCATGCCCTCCATGGAGCCTGCTGCATTGAGCAGGGATGGCTGGGGGAATCCACCAACGCTCCTCCCAGAAGAGCCAGGAGGAGCCGCTGCAGAGTGATGCCAGGGGCTCTCTCCCCATGCTGGGCCGGTCTCAGGAATCTGATTTAAACCTTTGGCATGGCAGGGCAGAGCAGTAACTGCACTTCCAGTGCAGGGTGAGAACAAAATCCTCATCTCTTTCGGGTCACATTATTGAAAGTGACAGGCTGAGAAACAAATCCCAAGGCCCGGAAAGTCCAAGAAGTGCAGAGACTTCACTGGAGTGCATCTCTTCCCTCTCTCTCCCCACTCATCAAGGGCCTGATCCAGGCTTTCCACTGACTTCCACAGGCTGTGGAGCAGGCCCTGTGTGACTGGGGACGACCCCAGAAGAGGGCTTGTGCAACTGGCGCGGTTTGGTGGCACCAACGCTGCCAGCTTTGAAGCCAAGCCATGGCTCATATGTCGGGCTTCTCCGGGACACTGTGTGAAGCCTGCTCACCCTCCACAGGGGAGATCAGAGCCCATGAGGCTCAGCTCCCCCAAGGGAATCCCATGGGCATCAGAGCGTCAGCCCCCAGACCGGAGCTTCCCGTTGTCCCAAGTCCTCACCTTCTCGCTGCTGCTGCTGCAGGATGGGATGCGGCTGGGGGATGGTCTGGGCTATCGGGGTGATGGTCGTGGTCGGATACATGGCTGTGGTCAATGAGACGTAACAAACCAGTTATCCAACGGGACGTGAACACAAGGGAAGGCTGGGGAGGGCTGGAAAAGGGGACAGGTACCTGCATACTGCTGAACCCCGGTAAAGGCTGGGTGCAAGGTCTCTGCCACCGAGGGGCTCTGAGCTGGAGTGAGGGAGAGAAAGAGAAAGGAATGAAAAGAGAATCGTGGGAGAGCTACACATGTGCTCTCTGACTCTGCCGCAAGCCCAAGGGACTCAGTGCGGCTGCCAGGAGCTATGAGAAACTCCTTGTTTGGAAAGCCAGGGAGGGCTACTAGTTCTGGCTCCCTGAGGTCTCTGGGTTGTGATGTGTAGCTAAGCCCAGACACAAAGACGGGGAGAGAGAGAGATCTAGATCAAGCAGGGATGGGGAGCGGGAGGAGAGAGAACACACAGCGTAACAAGAGGCACAGCACTTCATTGGGGAGACGGTGGAGTCGATCGGATCGTCTGGCCCTACGAGTCAGGAAGATGGCAGTCAAGGGTCCTCCCCTCCCTCCATACCTGGGTAGGGCACGAGGCCGTTGGCGTAAACTGTCTCCAAGGTGGGATGGCCGCTCGGGAAAGGCACCACCCCAGTGAACCCGTTTGTGATTGGCGCTACCAGCCCCGGAACTGCGGCTGTGCCCAGGAGAGGAGGCGAGTGTAGCCCTGAGGGAAAAGGAAAACAAATCCCATGTTAGCTTGGCCTCCACAACCCACCGAAGACTCTGCCCAATGATTCATTATCATCTGGCTGGCACTACTGCAAAGAAGCTCACAACCATAGAATTACCGGACCAGGAGGGACCTTGAGAGGTCTCCTAGTCCAGTCCCCTGGGCAGTGCCGTGGGGATAGGTGCACAATGCCACAGGCCTAAATAGCATTAGTAGGGCACTGGAGCTCTGCAGGCCAGGGACAGGCTACTATTCTGTTGCCTAGCACAATGGGGCCTTGTTCTTGGTTGTTACCTAAACCCTGTATAGGTAAATAACAGTAATAACAGTAACTCTGCTCTACTCAGAGCTGAGAGTGGTGGGCACCTACCTGAGGTCGGCGCAATCGGGGTGGCTGGTAGCCCGTTTAGACTGACGGCGCCGATCTGCTGGATATGGCATGGGGAAAAGGTGACACCTGGGCTCAGGTAGCTGCCATGAGATGTGGAGAGAACCGTCGTCTGCTGCTGCATCAGCTGCGAAATGAAGCAAAGAGATGTCCCTTCAGCCCTGGTGCCAGGGTACGTCTAATAAGTTACTCAGCCTCGGACTCCAGGGCCAGACACCCCCCGTTCACACAGCGCCCACATGCAAACCCCACCCCAGCTACTAACTCAGCCACAGGATCTGAGAGGCAGGTTTCATCTCCGACCAGCCACTAGGAGGCACCAGATTCCAAGAATCCACCCCAAATTCTAGCGCTCAGACGGCTGCTAAGGGAGGGAGCAGCCTGGCTGGCCAGGCCGTTCCTGATGATGGGGCTAGGACAGAGCTTCTTTGCTCCCTGGATACTCACCTGAGCAACGGCTCCTGCAGGGCCAGCTCCAGGCCAGCAAGGCACCGCAAACACAACCTCGCAGACAAACCCCTCCGAGCTTCAACCCCCAATTGGCTCCCAGGGACGTGAGCGTGGGTCTGATTCAGCAGAGGAAGGAGCCGATTCCCTGCAGCTGGGTTGGGATGCAGCCGGACAAGCTCCCGAGAAGAGCCGCTCCCAAGAGGTTTATGTCAATGCCTGACCCAAACCCTGGCCTCGACTGAGCTCCCAAACGCCAGGCTAAGCCAGATCCAGCTCTTAACATCACTGCTTCTCTCTGGCCCAGCTCTCTAGTACTGTAACAAAACCACTGCCTCCTGGGCCGTTTCTGTGCTGCACACCATGACCCCTCATGGCAGCAGCCAGGTTAGAACTTGAGGTGAGCTAAAGGAGAATCACTGTTAGCAGTATGGGGTCAACGACACACAGTTGAAAAGCTCTGATTTCTGTTCCACAAAGGGTAGTGGTACCGCATACATATTCGCCAGCTTGTTACAAGAGAAGCCCACAGGCACTTGGATGCATTGTGTGGCGATAGAACCGCCTCCACCCCATGCTCCTCCTCCCAGGCTTGTCTTCAGCTACTCATGAAGGGAGACCTTATAAATGAACCAGACAAGTGAGAGGGGCTAAAGGGTGAGTAAGGCATTTCCTTCCAGCCCTCTCCCACCAGGGGACCAGTGCAAGACTGCCCTCTAGGAAGCATTCCTTAGTGCACGGTCCGGTATGGTTTTCACTAGCCTGAAGGATGGGAATTCTACTAAGCAGCTCTGTGAGATCACTCCCCTCACACCCTGCCCATTGCCAGGAGCTGGCGGTTATACATTTGTATTTTGCTCAGACACATGCAGTCCCTTTTAGCCTCCACACTAACAACACACAGCACTTGCTGGGGCTGAGATCACATCACAGACTTTGCCATACAAAATCAGAGCAATTTTGCCTCCAGAAGCAGCCTCTGCCTGGTGCCTCAGGGGAAGGCAAACTCCCTTGCCCCCATAATGCACCCGGCTAACTAGGCAGTGATGCACATTGGGGTAGGAGAGGGGGAGGAAGGGAAAATTCTTCCTGACCCCTGCGGCCATCCATTGATTCTCTGAAGCATGAGATTCGATTACATAAATATTAGCACAAATAGCTGCAAAAGTCATGAATGGCCACCAAATTATCCAGCCCCTTTGTAGCCCTGTGATAGCATCAGACGCCGTCGTTTCTCACAGGCAAGAATGACAGTGAGTAAATGGTGCAACATTTGCAGGGAGGAAGATGATCCACGGTGCCCAGGCTGGGAGCTAATGAGCCGGAGAGAACCCTAAGATCTGTCTATGTCCAGAAGCCTCAGTACAGAATCCCCTTATATTCACTCCCCTCCTGTCTCTTCTCAAGTCTAATGGATACTGCAACTTAACGCACCCTCTTAAGAAGACTGAGCATATTCAGAGCCTTTGCAACCAATGTGGCCCAGAGATCAGCAAACACAGGGGACCAAAGCAGTGAGTTCTAGAGTCAAGGAGCTGGTAGCTCGTATACGTATAAATCTAGCTTGAGCACCTCATCCTATCACTGCTGTTGAGTCAAAATAGGAGTTAGCTAAGGTGTGGCGTCAATGTCTCTTTAGAGTGGCACGAGCAAGGCCTGCTGGAGCAGTATACAGCTTAGCAGGGCAGCGGTGGGATGGGTGGGAGAATCATAGAATCATAGACATGTCAGGCTGGAAGGGACCTCAAGAAGTCATCTCACCCAGCCCCCTGTGCTCAGGCAGGACCAAGTAAACCTAGCTTTGTAGCTCCCATGAGATCTACGGGGGGTGGACAGGGACTCAATAAAGTGTTTTGGCTTCTGGGTAGAAAATTTCCTTCGCTGCAGGCATCTGCACATCGCACACACCACTCGTGTCGCTTATCCATGCAGGGTGCAATATTAGTGGGAAAGACGGTGCAGTCTGACTGCCACATCCTCCCACCCCAAAGGAAACGCCCCAGGTGAGGATAGTGAACCCCGCACAATGACCACCACCCCAAGGCCTCTACACAGAGCCCTCTACATGCTAAGGGGAAGGCCATAGAGCCGCTATCTGGAACATCACATGGATGCTCCCGGAAGAAGCTGCTTGTCTGCCTATGAACTTGGCTTGTCACTATTCCCGCCCATGTGGCTTTTCCAGTGGCCCCCACTTCTAAGCAAAGCAGGGATAAGCTTGGAGGTTACTGGCCTGGGAGACCTCCTAGGCCAGGCAAGTTGGGATTGGGAGTTCGTGGGTATCTCAGTAGGTAGAACAAGAGATGGTATCAAATCAATACCCCAGGTTGGTGCTACGTGGTGCTGTGCTCCTGGAGGTGCTGTCTTTGGGAGGTGATGTTAAGCCAAGTTTTAACCACTCATGGTTCTTACTCAGGGTCACAACTGTTTTCCTTCTCTGCTCTGCGTAGGGGATTACCATCTGCATCTTTCTAACCTGTCTGATTGCTTCGGCCCAGAGACCTAGCGAGTCACAAGCTGGCGAAAAACTGCCAGCGTATTACAGAGCAGCCAGATCAAGGGAGGTTCCCTTGGGATCATGCAGCGCCACCATCACTTGCTGCACTGATACATTCTAATAACAGCATCCACTTGGCCAGGGAGTAGCCACATGTGTCAAATCTTCCGCGTCAGTGCTGCCCTGGAAAAACTTGTCGCCGTTCCAGAGATCAGCTGAGCTCTAACTCACCACAAGCCCCGTCACTCGAGGCTGCTCACTGGATTGACGTTCGGAATACATCTACAAGGACTCTGCTGGCAGATCCCTCCTCGGTACTTCCCCCTCCGCAGATGATGGGGGGGGGCACTTTGAAGGGTGAAGACTGCAGAGACTCACGACACCCTGATATAGTCAGCATGAGAACAGGCCAGGATCCCACCTCCAGACAAAGAGAACAGGCCAGGATCCCACCTCCAGGAGAAGCCAAAGATCAGGACAAGCCCAAGGTCCAAGGGAAGCAACAGTCCAAGATTAAAGGATCAGGGCTGGGCCACAGTCAATGAGAAGGGGGAAGGAAAGCAGGCCAAGCCAAGAGTCAAGGAGGAAAAGGCTAGGAATGAAGTCAAGGAGAAGGAGTGGGAGGCAGGGCAGCCAAGAGTGAAAGAGAAGACGAAGGCCAAGCCTAAAGTCAAAGACCTCTCACGCCATGACCTCCCTGAAGTCCCACCCCTGCCTACCCCACAACCTAACACACACACCAGAAACGTGTGTGGACAAAAGCCCCCACTGTGCCAAGGCTGGCCCCCTTTGCTAGGATCTAGATCAAGGGGTGGCCAGTAATTGGATGGGGGAGCTGGAAGCAAACCCTGGGGTGCTGGAGCAGGCGATGCTGGTAGCTCAGGACAAGGCACTGTCCCGTCCAGGCCCTTACTGAACCAGTATCCCAGGCACAGGGTGCTGGTGAGAGGAGGAGGCATTGTCATTTGAATGACACATAACACCAAGGTCCTGACCGGTGCTGGTCGTTACAGATCCTGCAATCATTTTCCATGAGAACAGTCCACTAGCCAATCCTGGCCAAGGCCCAGCTCCCTGAACTCCCCACTGCGCAATGGGCAGAGGTGGCTGCATTGGGAGGAGGGTGCGGAGCGAGTCCCCGGCGGGTACAATTCAAACTGAGAGCCATGTAAACTGCTGACATCAATTGGGGTTAGGTCCAGGCAGCTTCTCCTCCCTCCAAACTCAGACAGGGTTCTTCCCTCGCGTGTGTGTGCGCATGGTGAGGAGGGGTCCATGGGACAAAGGGGACTGAATGAAGATTGTACCTAACTCCAAATCTTTTGCTCCAGTGTAGCCTTGAGCAGGTCACTGAGGGTACGTCTACACTGCAGTAGAAGACCTGTGACATGGCCCCAGCTGACCTGGGTCAGCTGACTCAGGCTTACGGGACTTGGGCTGCAGGGCAGTGTGGACATTTGGGCTTGGGCTCTGAAACCCCACGAGGGGGCTGGGTCCCAGAGCCAGGCTCCAACCTAAGACCAAACATCTGCACTGCAATTTGTAGTCCCACAGCCCAAGCTCCGCAAGCCCCAGTCAATTGTGCCAGGCTCTCAGACTTGAATCTGTAGGTTTTTTATGACAGTGGAGACCCATGTAGAGTCTCTCTGGGCTTTTCTACCATATATGAAGTAGTCAGCTGACCTGAAGATGAAAATAACCAACCAGAGTTGGCTGAGCCACAAGAAGGTAGGATTTGCACTGTCAGATGGGACCATTGGTCCATCAGGCTTGGAATGCTGCCTCTGACAATAGCCCAGATCCCATTGAAAATAACACTACTGCCATCACACAGCTCTTTAACAACAGTGTTCTGCTAAGGTAGCCCTGGTCTGCAGTCAAAGGACCTGAAACCCCGCAGTAGGTCTTGAGTCTGAAAACATCCACTCAATGTGCAGCGGCAGTCAAAAAAGCAAACAGAATGCTGGGAAAAATTCAGAAAGGGATAGATAATAGGATAGAAAATATCATGTTGCCTCTATATAAGTCCATGGTACATCCACATCTTGAATACTGTGTGCAGATATGGTCGCCCCATCTCAAAAAAGATATATTGGAATTGGAAAAGGTTCAGAAAGGCAACAAAAATGATTAGGGGGATGGAATGGCTTCCGTCTGAGGAGAGATTAATAAGACTGGGACTTTTCAGCTCGGAAAACAGATGGCTAAGGGGAGATATGATTGAGGTCTATACAGTCATGACTGGTATAGCGAAAGTAGATAAGAAAGTGTTGTTTACTACTTCTCATAACACAAGAACTAGGGGTCACCAAATGAAATTAATAGGCAGCAGGTTTAAAACAAATAAAAGGAAGCATTTCTTCACACAATGCAGTCAACCTGTGGAACTCCTTGCCAGAGGATGTTATGAAGGCCAAGACTATAACAGGGTTAAAAAAAGAAGTAGATAAATTCATGGAGGATATTAGCCAGGATGGACAGGGATGGTGTCCGTAGCCTCTGTTTGCCAGAAGCTGGGAATGGGTGACAGGGGATGGATCACTTGGTGATTCCCTGTTCTGTTCATTCCCTCTGGTGCTCCTGGCACTGGCCACTGTTGGTAGATAGGACACTGGGCTAGATGGACCCTTGGTCTGACCCAGTAGGGCCATTCTTATGTTCTTATGAATCTATCCAAGGCTCAACCAGCCAGGAGAGAAATATAGCAGAGCCAGGTACGTTCTCCTTGATTCAAAGACTCTCCTAGCCACTGCAGGCCATGTGATCGGACCAGCAAAGAGAGAAACACTCCAGAACCGACTGTGTTGGACTAGATGTTGGGATTTTCCTGAGCACTGCAGCAAAACCTAAGAGAGAGAAACCCAGAAGGACCCGGCTTTCTAGGACTCACGACCCACCATGGCACAATCATTCCCAAGGGCTAAGAGAGCAATACGCCCAACCTACGGACACTGCACCGAATGCTAGAGGAATACACCACAACGTGAAGACTCTGCATATCCAGGGGACAAGTTCCAGGCAGCATGGCTCCAAACTGCCCACAAACCTCAGGAAGGTCTACACAGCAATCGCGGGGTGTGACTGCAGCTTGCGCTGAGGTCTCCAGGATAAGCTTTAATCTAGCTAGGCTAGGTCCCGGAGCAGGGAAGAGCAGCACACCCATTAGCACTGGGTAGCCTGGGACTGCAGCATAGTCAGGCCCTACCAGAGAAATACACCAGGGCACTCTTGAGCTGCCTCTCAGGACTCCCAGACACTTCAACTGGTCCACTAGCTACAGCAGGCACTGTACTGAAGCAATATGTCACAATTCAGAAATGAGACCAGATCTCTCCTGGGGGACCGTCGGCCAACCAGTCACACCCACTAGGAGAAACACACCGGGGCCAGATTGTGTGTCTCGCTCAGGCCCTGCAGCACAGCCAGCACAACAGGCTGAGAAGGAAACCCAGGAGACCACAGCAAACCGCTCCGGGAGCCGGTTGGTCTCCTCCAGCCCTGGTCTCCGTGGTGTCACGCCACGGCAATAGGGCCCCGCGATACTCACAGCCTGCGCGTACGCGCTGTACGGGCTGAACGGCAAGGTGAGAGACGGAGTGAAAATCCCCAGCTGCCCCACCATTTGCTGCATCCGACGTAGGGTCCTCTCCTTATCGGTGTCAGCAAACTTCACGACTAGACTGGAGGAGGCACCCTATGCACAGAGAGAGGAGACAGAGAGACAGAGACAGAGACAGAGAGAGAGAAGAGCACAGCAGTGAGGGCATCGAGCGGCGTTGGTGGGAGCGGCAGCACAGAGAGGAAGAGAGGAGGAGGGTCAGCAGAGCTGCAAATGTCAGAGTGAAAGGGTCCGGCTGAGATCCGAACCCGAGAGCTAAGGGGAGCCCTGCCCAGACACACAAGCTGGTGGACACAGATACAGACACGCACACAAGAAAACACGGTTGCTGCCGCAAGGATGCCCAAGGGCGCCCAGCCGCAGGTGCAGCACCGAACATGCGGCTGTCTCCACACCCACATGACACACAGCCGCAGATACTGGCAGTGAGGTGACAGGAAGGCACCAGTACAGCACTGGTGTACAGAGCTCATACACACAATGGTGTATGCAGGCAAACACGCCACACATGCACCCTAGGATAACAACCTCCTGAGCAATGCAAAGTCCCACCATGCCCCGGGTGACACGGAGAGAAAACGCACAACTATGTGGCAGCCATCGCTCCGGCACACAGGATAGATGTTGTTTCCCGCCCCCAAACATGTACGAAGCATGTATACCCATGCACGCCACACCCCAGAATACTCACAGTCACACCCACTCTGGACACAAACACATGCTCCTTTCTACACACACCCCAACCCCAGGTGACGGAAAGGCAGACAACAGGACACGCACACCGCCATATGTCCAAGCAGAGTAGATACAGGTGTACTCTGTCCCAGGGCACCCCTAATCACACCGACCCCAAATTAATCACAGATACACAATCTAACATCCAGGTAAGAAGGCGGCACATCAGGTCACACACAGCCACATGCCTATAGGAGCCCAAATATACACACACGCCCTGCCCTGTCTGCTCACAGTCAGACCTACCACGGCAAATACAACACCATGATCGCCACCCCTGCCTAAGATAGTCAGGATGATGGGATACCCTGGGCACACACAACCGAACGCGCAGGCAGAGCAGTAACACATATTGTACTCCCACACAGGTCACAACTCATGCATGTGCCTGTTGCTCTGCTGAGCGGTGATGGGGGTTCCCAGCCACAGGTGGATGGGGATCGGTCACTTGAACAGAGATGGGGGGCAGGGCACGTGACGGGTACCTTGGACTCATACTCACAGGCATCGTCTGGCTGCCGTGCAGTGCGTGGATTGCTGCTTGAGCCTCTGTGTGAGATGAAAACTTTACAAAGGCGCAGCCTGGAGAGGGACAGAGAGCAAGGGAGACTGCAGGTGAGAGCAAACCTGAGAGGGACGCCGGGAGCCAGGCGCCACCTGTGTACTGGGGAGCCGGCCCGAGGCTGGATCCAAACCAGCCCAGAGTCTGAGATCTGGATCCTGCTGCTCAGGCCAATCCCTACAAAGCATTCCAGGGCCAGGGCCAGGAGGACAGATGGAGGCAAGAGGCTGGCTTGGCAGGTGCTCCAACTGATTCAGGCAGACAACTGGGCACATCAACGTCTGCTGACCCAGGGACTTACCCCAAGCCATGCTCCCCCTCTCCGAAGCAGGCCTCTCATCTTGCCTGCCACCCTCCATCTTTGGCTGGGAAACAGCCCTGACGTACAGACCCGCCCAGCGCCGGGGTTGAGGTGGGTGCACCCCAGGGCGCAGAGACAGCAAGGCAGAGGCCTACCTGTGAAGCAGGCATGACAGACAGAGGAGGCTCGCACCTTTACTGTTGCCATCAGGTCCCCGGAGCACGGTACATTCGTCAATGACCCCAAAGGGTTCAAAGAGCCGGAGCACGTCATCCTCAGACTGCTGCTTATTTAGCATCCCCACAAACAGCTTCCTGTCCCCTAGGGGCAAACACAGAAACATCAACCTTCTGTGAGTCTCGCGGCTCAGAGGACAAGGACACAGGGCATCCGGCCTTGGGTATGTAACACACAGGGCAGGTGAGTTACTTTCCTTGGGCCACAATTCATCCTGGACAGCAATCCGATGAGGTTCCTGTGACACCAAGCAGGGATCCAGCCCCCTAAGGGTTAATAATAGCTCCTTCCATCGCAGGATCTCAAAGCACACTGCAGACGTTAAAAAGTGAAGCCTCGCAGGCCCACCCCCTGCAAGGTGGGCATTATCCTCCCCACATGGCAGGTGAGGAAATGTGATTTGCCCAGCATTGCACAGCAGAGGTAGGGAATGGAACCCAAGAGCCCTGAGTTCGAGTTTCCTGGCGCTCACGCCTGGAGAGGGACTAGAATCCAGGGCTGTAGTTCCCAGCCTCCGCAGGCTTTAACCACTAGACCTCCCTCTCCAGTGTCTTGAGACAGAAAAAGAACCCAGGTGTCCTGGCTTCCAGTCTCCCACACTAGAAATGTTGCCAAAGGGTTGGCACTAATGCCAGGGAGATGGGTGGATGTGGGGCCAAAGGGAGGACGAATATCCCCTCCCCTCCCTCCCACTGTCCACAGGACATGTCTTGAGGGCTCAGCACACTCTGGCCCTGGGGGGGAGAGGGGATGAAAGGCACAAGGCTACATTCACGTTAGGCAGCGAGTCGCTTTGGATTAGTTAATTGTAAGGGAGAAACTCAATTCAAGAGTTTATGGGGATGGGGAGGGGGGAGCGGAAGTGATGACAACGGGGTGCCTTCTTCCTATTCCCACCCTCCCCTACTCCCTACTCCGTCACCCCACACAAAGCGGCCCCCCAGCTGGCCCAAAGCCCAGGCTCCGATGCTAACATCTTACAGCCAGGTGTCATTAGGCCGGAGACAAACATGGCGTCTGCTTGCGTTGGCAGCATAGAGCTCTGGTCTCTGGATCACACCAGCCGGTTACTCATACTGCCTGACCCCAGAGATGATCCTACTCCCCGTCCCGCAGAGGGGTCGTGTCACCGAAACGGTTAAATACGCCCCCTGGAACGTGCATAGGCGAAACGCCCCACAGGGAATGGCTGTGTCAGGATGAGGTTTCGGAGGAGCAGCGAGGGAGGATTCCTTATTGTTAGTGACAGGATCAGAGTGGCCGGCTTCAAACAAAACCAATTGAATGTGACGTGTGTCAGGGAAAATAGAGACGAGGCTGCTAGCTGCTTGAGAGTGCAGTGACCTGAAAAACAACAGGTTTGCAAGCTACAACAGCACAGGGGAAGTGTGTGTGTGTGGGAGGGGGGGGCTTTTGTGCTGCGGGCAGCACCCATCGGCTTAGAAAGTGGCTCCCCACCTAGGTAACCCAGTGCTCCGTCCCCTCCCCCCCACACACAGACATGCGCATGCATTGGGACACGTGAGGGGAGGGCCCACACGTGCCGGCACACACTTACAGAAGAGCCCATTGGGAGACACATGCGCACAGCCATAAATAATAGACGTGACCACACATGGACTCATGCATGCCCGGCAAGATGCGTCGCACAGTGACTCCACGGATGCTGTCCGAGCCACGTTTCCAGAGAGCGAGCGAGAGAGACGTGCAGACAGAAAGATCGACACTCCTGCCGTACAGGCAGCACGGGGAGACAGACGTACAGCAGCGTGCACATAGGTGCAGTCACTCACACAAACACACAGGTCTCATTCAATGTCAAGGTATTTTCATGGGAAAAAGCTGCCCTCTGATCAACTTGATTGAAAGGGTTAAAAGTCACGGGTCTGGCTCTTGATTTACAACAGGGTGGGTGACCAGAAAATCCAGCCCCATTTTTTTTAAAGACAAAGGTTCCTGACCAATGCTGTTTGCAACGCTCCAATGTATTAGAACTGCACAGAGTTTTCAACATTTCCATTTGCTTGTCGCTGTTTTACCCTCCTCTCTGCCCTTGGACAATGAAAATAAATGGGACAGTTTCACTTTGGAGTGCTTAGTCACGTTCATATTATTGTGAGTATTTATTGTTTGTATCACTAGCAACCCTACTCCAGAATCAGGACCCCATGATGCTAGGGCATGTGTGCCAAAGGCCGCAAGCAAGCTGATTTTCAGTGGCACTTACACTGCCTGGGTCCTGGCCACCAGTCCGAGTGGGCTCTGCATTTTAATTTAATTTTAAATGATGCTTCTTAAACATTTTAAAAACCTTATTTACTTTATATACAACAATAGTTTAGTTATATATTATAGACTTATAGAAAGAGGCCTTCTAAAAATGTTAAAATGTATGACTGGCACACGAAACCTTAAATCAGAGTGAATAAATGAAGACTCGGCATACCACTTTTAAAAGGTTGCCGACCCCTGTGCTAGGGGCTGTACAGCCACCTAAGAAGGAAGACATCCTCTGCCCCAGACAGCTGACAGGCTCGGTGCTAGTCAGGAAGCAACAGGTGGACAAGACAAACAAGTGGGGTGGAGAGGCTAGGGTAACAAAAGGAGCAGAATTTAACAAACAATTGAAATATTTCAGGGTCTCATGCACACGTACGAACGCTGCAGTGTCAGGGTTGCAAACACCGCAGGGTGTATCTTTAAAAACACGTCAGTGCTCGATCGACCGGGGAAAATATCAGGGAAATATTTCGATTGATCTGAGACACTGTAAAAAGTCAGAGATTTTAACAAACACCTAAACTTTGGGACAAAACTGACCTGCTGAAATCCCTTTAAGTACATTCCTCAGACACCCAGCGCTAGGAGCCACTAACCAGTCCCAGTTCCTGCTCACCAGGCTATCCTTCCTGCCCAGAGATGGTCAGAATGGGACGGGGCAGCAACTGGGGAGATTTATATTTTAAAAAAAAAAGGTGTTAAGTTCATAGATTCCAAGGTGAGAAGAGACCTTTGTGATAATCTAGTCTGACCCCCTGTGTAACATGTCCCCCAATAATTCCTGTTTGAACGAGAGCAGATCTTTCAGAAAAATATCCAATCTTGATCTTAAAACTGCCAGTGATAGAGAATTGGGTTGGGATTTGCTGTTGCAAGATGATTGGCAGTTTGGATCTGGATCTAATTTTATCCAAAGCGGGATTATTTTTGGCCAGGGAGGGGGGAATGAATGGGGAAGGGGAGTGAGGATTTCAGATAAACTGTTCCATTTTGGGGCCTGTCCCATATTTTAATACAAATGCCTGTTGGTTGCAATTGTCCCAGCGAGAATGATCCCGGGCAAAGCGATATTCCTTTGGAACTATGAGGCACTAACTTGCATTGCACATGTATCAAAAAGGGACACCATCAACTTGAAATCAGTCAGTTTAAAAAATCAATTGCAAGTTGTTTCAGGTTCGCCACCAGCCCTCTGAGCCCTGTGGATATTTTGTTATGGTTTCACTATCACATTTTTCCTGTTTTCTTTTTTCATAAATGTTCCTCTCTGTCTTGTCGCTGCATGAAAGACCCACACAAACACCACCTAATGTTTCCCACTCTCCCAATTTTATCACACGTCTTGCAATATTTGCTGGGGACATTTCTGAAATCTCCAGCTCTGGGAGTCCTGCAATTATGTGTGAATCTCGCTTTCATTTTTTTTAAATGTAAGCATCTATTCCTCTTAGTTGTGGCGTAAAGCTTGAAAAAACGAACCCTTAAAGACCCAAACAACTGAAAGCAAATAAAACAATCTCAACTTTTTTTTTTTTAGCCTAATTTATGAATGCTGGAAATTGGCAATACTGCAACAGGGGAAACTGACAAAGGACAATATAGGGGAAATTTTATAGTCATTTTATAGTCACTGGGGGGAGGAGAGAGAAATAAATATTTCCCCCCTTTAATCCTTTTCTGTTAATAATGTGTTTATTTTGATGCCGTTGCTTTAATTAAAAATATTTTAATGATTAAAGCAAACCTCTCATTCCCCCCCCATCCCCAGGCCAATGTCGCAGCTAATGTTCTTGATTGCATTTTCCTGGTAAAAGCTGCAGCTCTTCTCCAAAACTCCTTACCTGGTTCCTAGTCCCTTCCTATTATGGGGGTGGTGGGGTGTCAATAATCACTTTGAAGCTGAGCATCACTGACTGAGCCTGCATCGCCCCCCCAGTTCTGCAGCTGGCCAAGCCACCAGGAGCCCCTGGCATCTTGCAATATTTAGAACAGCCCCTTGGATCTGAGGCATTGAGGCTTTTGCATTAGTGCCCTGGCTCGTGGAGCTATTGCAAGCCAAGCTGCAGGTCTCTCTCTGTCTCTCCATCTTCTTTCTAGCTCTTCTTTTTCACCCTCTGATTGGTAATTTCCCAGGCTGTCCAGCAACCACGAAAATTGTCTCTTATCCCCGACTGTTGGAGTTTGAGTTCCCATGGAAACCCATTCTCGGGCAGGCCGTCATTCAGGCAGGTTGGGGAAGGGAGAGCGCAAGGAGGGGCCTAGCGCCAAGCGGACTTCTGATGGAGCGATGACGAGGAACACTGGAGGGTTTTAAGGCTGAACGATTCAGCCATTAGAGAGAGAAACAGCAGGGGAAGCTGCTTCTGTTTAAAACCCAGTGGAATTAGGTCATCTGGCCAAACAGCTGTTGGCGGGGGCGGGAGGGGGAAGAAGAGCAGGGATGGCTATCGGAGAGGGAGGCGACCCCCTTGCGCAGCCCGATACGGATGGGATGGTTCCCACGATAAATCTCACTGGGAACGTGGGAGCATCCTTGTCACTAATACAGTGCTAATGGGCTCGGGTAAGCAACCGCTAGCAGCTCAGAGCAGCAGAGCATTCAAGCCAGCCCATGATCCCTGCCTTGCAAAGGACCAGGTGATGGCAGTCGCCAAAGAGGGACCCGGGTGCCAATTCGCCCTCTCATTCAGGGCCCTCCTCTCAGCTCCTTGCTGAGATTCAGGGGCCAGGCCTAACCCCCGGGATCCACAGCAGGCCACAGGGGGAGGCAGTCCCTGAGCCACATGGGGTGGAGAACAGGGCGTTCCTTCTCCAGCTCCATCTGGGTGGATAATTCACTGCAATGATGGTTTTAAAGCTGCCCCAGGCCTGGCTTTTGTCCTTTTCTTCTTCTTCTTCATCATCATCATTATTATTATTTTCTAAAATCCATCAGACTCATGTAAATTGCTGATTATTTTCCCCTGCTCCGGCCTCCCTGTCTCGGTCTCTTTAGCGCTTCCCTTCTCCTCCGACCCTCTTTCCCTGTACGATTTCTTTGCTCTGTTCTTCCCCCCTTCTCATTTTATTCCTTCCCTTTTTCATTTTTTTCCCCCTGATCCCACAATTTATTCTCTCTTTTCCCCTTCTAGCCCTGCTCTCTCTCTTCCTTCGCTCCCAATCTTTCCCGTCTCTCCCTAGCCCGCGTTCCTTTCCAACTCCCCCAGCCAGATCAAAGCAGCTTGATTTCACCCAGCTCAATTTCCCCCCCAGCCCCCATTAGCCCCTCCCCAGCCATGCCATTCTGTACAGGTTTCTATGCCACCGCAGCATCACCACGGCGGCATCTGAGCACCTTCCAGCAGTGCATTAAGTGCCATGACTCACATCTGTCACATGTGGTTTGTTCTCCCTCTCTCATCCTCTCCCCAAGGGGAGAACTGGGTGTGCAGGGGATGGCTTGCTTTGGTGGTGGTGTGGGGGTTGTTTTGAAATGCAGGATGCAGCTGTGTGTTTGTCGGAGAGGCGTGCTGTGCTGGCCACGTGGAGTGGAAGGTGGGGAGGTTTATGATGACCCCTAATTCCTGGGGAATTCATGCCACAGCTTTGGCCTGCTTCCCAAGAAAGCTCTGCCTCCTGCCCAGATGAGCTTTCCCCCTACACTAATCCTGCCAGGCTATCTTGCAATTCTGGAAAAGCGCCTTTCCTTTCTCAGGCTCCAACTGACTGCCTGGAAGATGTGTTCTGTACTGGTTTAATAACATCATCTTTGCAGTAACTCCTATCCGAATACACTGATCTAACCCATAAAAACCACTCAGTTTGAGACGGATGGGGGATCAGGAATGAATTCAGTTCCACCAGTGGACAAAAGGTGTCCTCAGTTAACCTGTAGGGCTTGGGTATGCTATGCAGCGCAGCAGGATCTTAGGGCATTGGATGTGCCATATCCAATCACACCGCTAGTAAATCAGCCCTAGCATCCTGCTTGCTGTCGTGGCAAGAATAGGGGAAAGATTCCTCTCCCAGTCATAATGCACCTAACCAGTTATGTAACATTCTGTGTGCATGGATGTATGTTTTACAGTGCATGTCATTCATGTCTGCGGCACGTTGGAGGAATATAACGCTAATACTTAGCACTTCTTAAAGCACTTTTTATCTACAGCACCTTGGTCAGAGAGGTAAGTATTGTGAGCTCCCATTTTTTTATCAGATGGGGAAACTGAGGTACAGAGGGATTTATTAAAGGGGCAGTGTCAGGACAACGTGGGCTAAAAAAGCTGAACACCCACAGAAACATTTTGAATGTTTTTTTTAAACTTCCAGGGGGAAACTTTTTATTTTTAAAGAATAACATCCCCCTGTTGTGTCAGAGGCTCAAACCCTATCAATATTGGGAAAGCACCAAAGAAACTGACTAAGACAAAAGTAAAACAGACAAGCCCAGAGGTGCCAGACCCTTTGTGCAGGAAGGGCTGAATTCCAGAGATATTGGTTCAGGCTCTCCGCAGACTCAGGCAGAAAGCCCTGCATTAGTTTATACTCGGTTCACATTTGAAAGGTTAGCTGTGCAATCATGAAGCCTAGAAACTTTTTTTTTCATGAAAACTGGGATTCTGCAGAATCCGAATACGGCATGAGAATCACCCACATCCACCAGACGGGCCAAGTGTTTGCCACCACCAGACTAGTCCATTTGTAGAAAGTGAGAGAAAGGCTAAAAGTCTTAAATAATGAAAACCTACTTCAATTTTAATTAGTTCCCCCTCCCCCTTTTTAATAATCTAGGGTATTCAAAGAAACAGGAACGGAACATAAAATATAAGCTGAGATTTGCACTTTAAGTGATTGGTCTAAAGCCACTGAATCAATATAAGAGCTGAGATTAATTAGAGTGTAAGCGCTGGTTGGGGTAGGAATCAGTTGTGTGCTGTGTTTGTAGCAGTGCACAACAGGGTCCTAGTCCGGGACTGGGGTTCCTAGGTGCTGTCATAATACACCTCCCATAATACAACTCAGAAGTTCCTGGCTCCCAGGCTACACCACGCCTCTGAGCGGAGGATTCATGCACACAGCTGTATCAGATGTATGCAGGGAGCTCTCAGTGTCCAAGGATGGCTGGAAACCTGGGACAAAGGCCCAAATAGTCTCAAGGAAAATAAACAGCTGGGGAAGATTCAGAACATGCCACTCCCTGTTTTGCAGGGCCCCGGTTCTGCACTGGTGATGTCACTCATTTACAAGAGACAAAGTGAAAGAACCCCAGGCTTGCATGGGATGTGGGATGGTATGGCTGAGTCGAAAATATGCAATCCAACAGAGCACCAGGCCAGTGGGAGGCAGAATATACTGAAATGTGGTGCCTGCCGTAATTCAATCATGAAAAGGCCACTCCCTGGAATCCCATGGGGCAAGTTGGCTCTGGGGTGACCCCAGGAAAGCTCTTCTGGTGTTTCTTTCCAATCAATGGCAATAAACGGCACAAGACTGCTTGGCCCACACTCAGCGTTGCTCTCCAAGGGGCAGTGGGTCTCCATTGCTGTGTAAGACCTCTCTATCCCGATCTGCGGATCGTGTTGCGTCTTCTCCAAGAATGGGGTTCCCGCAGAAGACCTTGGAAACAGTACTCTGATCGCCAATTCTTAGCTGGGATGAATCTAAGAGTATGGCCCTGGCGGGAAAGGGTCTGAGGCACAGCTTGAACTCTGCCAACTGGCTGGATCCATGTGCCCCAGATCTGCACAAAGAACAAGCCGTCAGGATGTCAAGGGGCAACCACCCCTGGAGTGTTAACATGGTTACAAACCACAGAGGTGAGATCAGCCTTGGGACGAAAAAAAACAAGCTGGGGTCCAACAGTGACCCCAGGAGCTGCCCCGGCATGGTGCTTGGGGATATCCTGTTGCTGGGAAACACCCTGTTTGGAATGAGAATCAAAGCTAATTTCCAGACTGCTTGTGGTCATTAATGATCCCCTGGCATTCTTCACGAGCTCAGGGCACTGAGCCCCAGTATCACAGCCAAATCCGTGTAGCAGAATCTACATTCTGCCTCTCGATTTCCCACGCCATTTCGGTTAGATACAATATTCATCTCCCTGCCCTAAACTGCTGGGTGGCTATTAAGCGGCTGCTAAGTTCCAGAGGTGGCTGTATTTCAGTGGTGAGTGAAGCGATCCCAGTCCACCATCATAAAGCTTTGAGCTCCTTGCTATGGAAATGCAAGATATTATCCCTTCCCTGCAGCTGAGAGAGAAGCAGCCCAGGTCCCTGCTTCAGTTCTGGCTCCCCAGCCTTCATTCTCCTCTCCATCAAGGTCTCTTGCAGGAGGCCAGGCATATCTGGGGGTTGCTGTTTCAGTCCTTTAGCTAGGGGATGGAGTTTTTCTGGTCCCTGTGTCCATGAGGACAATAGTCAGTATCCTTTGAACACAGTTTCAGCTGTATCCATATGATGCATGATCACTGGAGAAGCAACCTCATTGAGACTGTGCCCAGGTGGGAGGCTGGAGTCTGACACCCAGCGTGAGGTGGCTGGGATTTCATTCTAAGAGCATTAGCTTTGTTTAAAAGGCCAGGACCACAGTAGATTATGGGAAGCTGCAGTAACTTTTTGCAGAGGGTTTGCACTTGTATCGTGTGATGCTTAGGATTCCTTCTCCTCCCCTCCATCCAACTCCGTTCCCTGCAGACTTGGTAGTAAACTCCTTTACTTGAAATCTGACAGTGAAACAATAAAGTCCATCTCCTCCTGCTGTCTGCACGAAAGGAGCTGGGGGCATCTCAGACAGAAGGGAGCTCTGCTGCGCCTGGGCTGATGGGAACTTGCTCCCAGCTCCTCATTTATTCCTGCACTGTCATTCCCAGACAGGAAGGAAGATTTGCAACGTAAATGCAGGGAGGAAAAGGAAAGGAAGGGACATTCTCTGCCTCCCTTGCAAGCCCATTGGCATTAATGGCTGCAACTCAGGGCAGAATGGACCGTTGGACTCACGGAACACCCCAGACAAGTGTGAGGGGCGGGGGGTGGTAATAAAGGAAAACTTCAAGAAAGGAAGTAGTGCTGTGCTGGAAAAGGGGAAGGAAAAGATGGCTTTATGCCAACGTTGTGCCCTCTGGGTTCTGGGCTGCCCCAGGCACTGGTGTGGAAGACAGGGGTCAGTATCGAACTCCTAAATGCAGGCAGAACTTTGGATTAAATGGCCATAGTCTTGTAGGATGGATCTAAGCAGAACCTAAATGAGGATCACTATTCTTCTCCCATGCCACATGCACACACTTCATTGCAAACTCCCCATTACCTCTTAGATCTCGATAGCAAATTCTCCTTGTCACAGTGAAAAGCTGCAGGCGAGTTCTGGGCCTCCATCAGTCCCCCGCCCCGCAGAAGTGGCTGCGTTTCTGTGTTGTCATGTGTATATAATTTGTAGATTTATCGGAGAAAATTTGAAACAAAATTCAGAGACCTAGAAAATCAAGACTTCTGCCTTCCGGCTTTGAATTTCTAAAAATAGTCCAAATTTTCAACAACAATAATAAGAACAGGAAAAAATGCTAGCGAATTTCTTTTTCAGGTTTCATCTTGGAAAAACTGGAGCCTTTTGGAATGGAAATAGGTCCTGCACCCAAAAAAGAAGATCTTGTTTCCAATGCAAAAAAACTTACAGCAGTTTTGAAATGCAAAGTCCTTTGGGCTGAAAATCGATTTGCATTTAAAAAAGTGAAATCTTTTTATGTTGCATTTTTCTTAAAATGTGAAAAATGGCCATTTTGGCATCAATATCATGAGAAGGGAGGGAAAAATCCTCCTCTGTTTCAGAGCTGTGAAAATGGAAATAAACTTTTTTAAAAAATCCACAAATTAAATAAACATTTTTGACTCCTTTCTCCCTTCTCTAACAGCGACTGAGATGCTTTGGGATGGAAGTTGCAATAGAAATGTAAGATAATATTAATATTTAATAAAACAGTCACTAGGATTTTTTTTTAAATAATAAAGACCTTGCTGTAGAGAAGGCAAAAATAATGAAACACCAGTTTGTGATACTCTGACTCCATCTGAATAGTGCTTTCCCCATGAGCACCAAAGTCAGTGGCACTACTTGTGGAGTAATAGGTTATGGGTTGTAACAGGATCATAATCTGATCCTACACAGGGAAAGAAATGTCTTCTGCAAACACCACTGGCAGCTTTGAACTCAATTAAGTGGTCTAAGAAGCAGCACACCTCCTTTTGCTCCCCAATTATTATTATTTTGACCAGCCACTACAGCATTCTTAGCGCTTTTTCAAACATAGACAGATGCATGGTCCATGCCCAGAGGAAATTATGGTCCAGCACAGATGCAACAAGCTGAGGCACAGATAGGCCCTGATCCTGCACTCGACTCCCTGCAGGTGGATTCCTGCACTGATGGGGCCCTGCATGGGGAAGCAGAAATAAGTCTCAGATTGCAGCTTCAGGGCCTTAATTAAGCACGGCAGGATTCAATTTTCAATCGGTAAATGTCGGCGATCATCGTCAGCGTCTCTCCCCACTCATGTGTTGCGGTCATTGGCAGAGTTCCCTGGGCAGCTTGAGAGGACGAGCTGGCTGAATATTAACTCCATCCTTCCCAACACATCAGCAAGCTTTTATCTGGGCATTCAGCTTTCTGGCTACCTAAATCCATGTGTGCTCAGTAGTGCAGGTACGTGGTTCTAGGCAGTGCAGCCTAGAAGAAACAATCTTTTTCCTTCTGTAAGGAAGAATTTCCGTCACTGATAAGGGACATTTACAGAGAGGGGAAGTTATTTTTTTTTAATATGGCTTGAGGGCTTAATAAATGGATATGAGTTTATCTTTCTATTTATTTGTGCATGTGTATGGCTGGACTTGTGAATGTAGCTGTGTGAATGCACTCATGTCTACCAGTGTTGGATGTGGATGTTTTTATGTATCTCTGTGGTGTCTGTTCGGGTGTCCATAAACTTGTCTCTCTGAATATGGCTACATATTAACTGTGCACCAGAATTTGTGTGTGGTGTCTGTGAGCATCTGTGCATGGTTACTTGTGTGTACAAGATTTTGTAGCTCAACAAAGACTTCCATAGCCAAAACCAAGTGAGGCACCTGAAGCCCATTGAAGATCTGGGCCGAAGTGACTTAGGTCACTTATCCCACACCTTGCTTCCTACAGGCTCTATGGCTTGGATTTTCAGAGTAGCCTAAGGGAGTTAGATGCCTGAGTCCCACTGAAATTTGGAAATCTAACTCCCGTAGGCTCATCTGAAAATCGCAGCATCCGTTTGGAATAAAGGACTATTAATAGCAGACTTTTTTTAATTTTGATTTCCTGCTGATGCGAACATTGAAATCAATACAAACAAAATACTTGGAAATAATCCTTGAAAACAAAAACCAAATCCTTCCAATCCTAGACATGGTACATGTGATGTTCCTTTCTAAAGGGGAAAACAGCCCACCCAAATTCCACCAGCCCTACCACATTGCTTGATAAGGCAGCACAGGCAAATGAAGAGAAGGAAGGATAGATGCAGGAGTGTAGGAGGAAGACGAAATGGACGGTTAAGGCAGGGAAAAGCAACAAAAAGGATCTGTTCATTTGCGACGCCAGGGGGTTACACTTGCTCCAGCTGAAGAATGGCATCTGACAGGGGCGTGATCTCCAGTGTAAATTAACGCAGCTCGCCGCATATTCCAGCTCATAACCGCTTAGCATATGTTACTGCTGTCATGTTAATGCTTGCTAGGCCAAGGGGCTAACCTGCCCCGCTGAGGAGAGCTGTGCGAATAGCTATCGGCCATACCGAAAAACCTGTTTCATTTAATTTCTGAGGGTTTTTTATTTACTTTTTTTTTTAAATAAAAGGAAAACAAATTTCTAAACAAAAATTCATTTCGAATGGGAAAATGAAAATGTTTTGATATGTTTCTGCTTTTTTCTTTCTTTTTTTTTTTGGACTGAACACTTTGGTGAATTTGACCCAATTCACGAAATGGTTTGGTCAACCCAAATCTGCATTTTTCATTGAAAAAAAGGTTCCAATGAAAAAACTGGCCCAGTGCTATGCCTGAGCCTCCCGCAAACGTCCCCATCATGCTTGCCAGGCCCCAGGGCCGATGGTCTGCACAGTTCCCAAGTGCAGCACATGTAGTCTCGGCCTGGAGCCCAGCAGAGAAGCTGTGAGCTTGGCATACGCGGACATGGAGTGTTTCACCAAACCAGGAGCTCCCAACAGGAGCCTCTTTGTTCTATCCATAACCCAAACCCAGGCCCACAATCACCCGTAGGTGCACAGCAAGGGCAGGCCATAAACACTGGGTCTCTCTGCCTAGCAAGAGTGGGCCAGGAGGGCAGCTCTCAACAGCTACCAGCTGCCAGCAAAAAGACAAGGAGAAATAACAACTACCTCCACGGCTCTCGCTGTCCGCCGGCTTCACCTGGATTGGACGGGCCATCTGCAACGAGAGAGAAAGATGGGGAATGAGACACCGCTGCCCGCCTGCCAGTCACACGGTGGCGCCAGCAGCACCGGGGAATTCAACAGCACTGCCTTAGGGTGGAGAGATGCAGCTAGGAATATTACCTCCTCCCCATAGTGATGCTCTCAGGCCTGTGCAGTGGTATAAGCCCTTGGGCACTCCGTGCCCAACTACTCTCCCATTAGGAGCCCCTCTTCCCGCTGTGCCAGTAAGCGCCTGTCATGCCCGTGTGGAGAGTGTCCTGGGGATGTGGAGATGCACAACTGCAAGCCAAGACCCATGACATGATTGCAAGCCAGGACCTGCAGAAAGGTGCCAAAGCAGCTTCTTTCAGATCTTCTTGGAGGAATGCAGCCCCCACCCCTCCCTATCCTGGCAGTGCAGAGAACACCCCTCCTTTAAATACACACAGCCTGTACCAAGGAACCCTGCATCTTCCAGGCAGCGGATTGCTGGCTGAGAAAGACTCAGGGCCTTGAAGCAAACACTTCAGCATTTCAGAATCTAATATCCAGGGGGCAGTGTGGTCCAGTGGTTAAAGAATAAGCCTGGGGACCTGTGAGCTATTCCTAACTCTGCCACTGACTCAGTACGGCCTTGCGGAAGTCACTTAATTGTGTTTCCATTTCTCTCTCTGTCTTTCTGTAAAATGCGGGGAAACAAGACATCCATACCAGGCAGGGGTGGTGTTTCATTAATGCTCCTATGGGGAACTGAGATCCTTGAGGGATAACTCTAGAGAAGGGCTTGTGCCCAGTCATCTAATGTGCATGCACAAACCTGATCTGTATGCACAAAGGCTGCATGTATTTATGCAGGCGGACCTGCTGGGGCCAGTAGTGGAAAACACTGTTCCCAGTAGTGTAAAACACCTCAAAGCATCATCCGCACAGGAGAGGAGGAGATTACCTAGTGTCACAAACCCCTCCAGCTCTAAATGGTGTTTGGGCTCTGCACTCGTCTCACTAATTCTGATCTAACCTGGAGTGACTCCCGCAAAGTCAACAGGATGAGAGGACAATTAGGTTATTATCGGCACGGGGCGGGGGGGTGGGGATTTTCAAAGCACCTAAGTGACTAAGGAGACTGAGTCCCTTTTCCAAAAGCACATCTTGTGCTCGGGAGCCTGCGTCTCACTGAAAATGAATTCACAAGCAATATACCTTCTCCCTCGAGGAGCCCAAAATTGGAGGCCAACAGCCTCCACAGTTAGGATCTCTTGCGCAAGAGGCTCATTTCCATAACTACGTGAGAAAAATCCAGCAGCCTCAGTCCTCACTCAGGCAAAGCTCCCATTGACTTGAGTCGGTAAAATTTTTTTGCCTGAGCAAGATCTGCTCACATCCTAGAGGATTAGGTCCTCGACTAAGTTTGGTGGTTGAAGGCACAACCGTGATGAAAAACGTATAATGAAGTCAAGTGCAAAAAAGTTATGAACTGAAGTCTATAAAGAGACTATCCCCACTCACATACACCCATTGCTGAGAGATTCCAGCTCCAAGTGACTGATTGGTCACATGCTTTGTGACTCCCAAGAATTCAGCATTCTGGTGCTTCTGCTCCTGGGTCACATTTCCAGCTGTGTCAATGTCCAGGATGTAACTGCAGAAGACCATCCTTACCTGGGCAGAGAGATTGAGCATCTGGCTGCACGCTTGTGCCCAGTCATCCAATGTGCATGCACAAACCTGATCTGTATGCACAAAGGCTGCATGTATTTATGCAGGCGGACCTGCTGGGGCCAGTAGTGGAAAACACTGTTCCCAGCCAGCGTCCCTGAGGTTAATGGTTTCAGCGAGATATGTGCATCTCTCTTTCCGGCACCTGATCAAACCAGGGAATGAAGATTCTGCCTCTGGCCAAAGGGGTGATGAGTTGGAGATGGAGACCACACAGAGGGGAACTATTGGGCCCTTTCTGCAGGAATGGGGTTCTACCTGCTGGCTGACCGAGAGACAGATGCACAGACTTGCAATGCCTCCTCCATACCATGCGCCAGCTCCCAATGTTTCAGTGCACCAATTCGGAATGGTGCTTTTCTCTCTGCAGGCAGCACTATCATCAAACCTCAAATGCCCCCCGCGCCAGCTGATTGTTGCAGTCCCCTGCGGCATCCCGGGACTTTGTTGGCTAAGCGCTGGTCTTTGCATTAAGCCAGTGACTGGGCACCAAACCCAACCTAGCCTCTGATTCACTCATCCCCTTATTGCTACGGATTGATTGTATTGATTTATGGAGCGCCTCTGGCCATAGCCACCCTACTAGGTGCAAGCCCCAGCATGAGTCAGGCAGCAGTATCCAGTCTCCAGCCCAGTGCTGCCGCCCGGATGTCTCTTGGGTGTCCGTTTGGGTAGGCGCGGATGTAAGCGGGATTCCCAGAGAAGGACTCTCATCCAGACCGTTCCCCCAACACCCAACTGAGAGATCTGAGCAAAGCAGTGGCTGCTGCTTGCCGTCTGCATCAATAACCTGCGCAGGTTGGGAAGCTTTGTGCTGTCTTTGTGCACGGTCGGGCAGCATCGTCCAGATGTGCACTTGGGAACAGGCTCAGGGGAGGGCAACAGCTGTACTAGTCACACACACACACCCCTCCCACCCCTGCTGCATCCTCAAGAACCAGCTTTATTTCTAGCCAGGAAGAAAACCTGGGATTAAGATAAACAGATGGGGAGGGAAATGCAGGAACTGGACTCTGAGCTCAGCCCCACCAGTGCAAATCCGGGGGGGGGGGGTAGGGAGGGGGAGGCTTCATTGAAGCTCATGGCTTTACGCCTGCATATGGCAGAATCCAGAATGTTTAACGGCAGCAGTGGGAGGGGGAAGGGAGGAGCGGGAGAGGTTCAGGAGCAACCCCAAGGGGAATTCAGCACCTGAGAACATTCTGCCCCCTCCACCCCCCACCCCGGCCGCCCATCCCCCCACAGGCCTGTCACTCCAGCTCGTGGCACCTTGGGTAAAGGAGTTGTCGTCATGGAAACGGTTATTCACCACATGGAACCTGACATTTGTGGTTGCCATGGCAACCAGCTCTTAGGGGCATTCCCTCCGCTTTGCACAAAAGAGACATTTTGATATGATCTTTGGCGACGGGGCTGGTGGGGAGGAGTGGGGGGACAAGGGGGACAGGGCCCCCCCCCATTGCTCCCAGTGACTCTCTAGGCTCTGCCAGTGGGACGCAACCCTCGCGGGATCGGCAGGATGAACTGGCATTATATAAACAGGTCCCTTGGCCACCAAGGCCCCAGCTGCTCCATACGGGAGCCCCAGTGGGGCAGACCTTGGCCAGAAGCAGCCCCCGGTGGGAACTGCAGAGCTATGGCATACAAAGCCCTCTGAGCCCCTGGCTACAGGGGAGTGGGGAGAGATGCACTGAGGCCTGGGAGTCAGCTGTCTAGTCTCAGATGCCCTGGGGTGCATCCAGAGCAGATTTCAATGGAGTTGCACGAGGATAACTAAGAGCAGCATCTGGCTCTGGGATTGTGACCAAGATGGCCTGGGGGGCTCCCTGAGCCGCTCTTCAGACCCCAGCTCGCTCTCACCCCGCCGCCTGAGCCACACTGAGGTCTCTCCTCTGCTCTCACTCATCTCCGGGAAGCTGACCCAAGCACCGCTCAGACCCACTCCCACTGGCTCGGGGCTGCAACCAGAACCAGCCTGACCATGAGATGACCAGGTTCTGGCCAGGCTGAGCAGCCCCATGTAGCTCCCAATCCCTAGCCAGTTCTAACAAGCCCCACTTCCCACTTCCTCTCCCTCCAGTTGATCCGTTGCCAGCAGAGCCGCGAAGGGGCGGCTTGGCTCTTTCTCACCTGCTCAGGGAGACGTGGGTAGAGATGCAGAAGGCGAGATATAGAAGCCTCTCAAAGCAGTGAAAGGCATTTATATTTGGAGAAGAAATTCAGACTCCTCTGCTTAACATTTGCAGCGAGAGGTCTCCACCGCCGGCCTAACCATGGAGGAGGCATCATGCTTATCGCTGGAGTTTCCTGGCAATGGCAGCACAGAGCTAAGGAGGCACCATGACCTTAATTCCAGCTCCACCACTGCTATAATGGCAAACAAACTACAAAAGGCCCCACAAGCAGAGACGTAAATGTCAGGAAATTCGATAGCAGCTTTAACTTGGCCCATGTGTGTGTTCAGGCTGCATAGCCCAGAGACACTCCACTAGGAGGGGTGACCAGAACAATGAGCCATATAGAATAAGTGGCTTGATACCAGGTCTCAAGCCACAGCACCTTACGCTGACAGGTGAGTATTTGCTCCTCCCATTTTACAGAGGGACAGACCGAGGCATGGGGAGGGAAAGTGACTTGTCCAAGGTCACCCAGTGAGTCAGTGGCAGAGCTGGAGATACAACCAAAGTCTTGTGCTCCTCGTGCCCCGCTCTAGCTGTCATGTCCTACTGCATTAGACATGATGTGGCATGCACATCCACACATGTACAGACCAATGGGCACAGCTATGTACATATACGCAGCTACGTTCACGGTGCCCAAATGAACACAGAGACCCACCATGAACACATGCAGTCAGGACACATGCGTGCACACAAACACAAACATATAGAGGCAGGCACCCCTGCACAGACGTGTGTATTACACACAGACATGCCCTTACACAGGCATGCATGCATCTCCCACACACATATGTGTGAATCCTCTGAAGTATCTGACCACTGGTCTGGCCCAGGATGGCCGTTCTTATCTCCCACGTGCACGGACATATGCATGCATGTACCAGACCCACCCACCCAGACACATGCATGTACTACACACGCCCACACCCATGTGGCTCAGAGGATTTTTGATAGTGATTTATGAAGCCGAGCCTGCCTCACAGACTGAGCTTGATTTTCCTCATTAAATTATTTAGATGAGCATTAAAAATTAACCTATTTATTCATTTCTGAAGAATATCACATTAACATTTAGCACATGCTGCTGGGCCGGCAAGGGCCACGCTCCCCCGCCCCTCACCGCCAGTGCCTCGCAGCGCTTCCTACCTGCCGCTAATGATAGGCAGCGTTGTCAGCTCTGTGACCCACCGGGCAGGGGACCAATGGCCTTGCAAAGCGCTCCCAGCGACATGGTGGTGGTGTGGCCAGACACACCAGCAAGGGAACATCACCTGGTTAATCAATCCCTCCCTCTCTCTCTGTCACACCACCCCCCCGACACACCCACTGAGTGTGTCTCTCCCCCTTACCCTACTTTCTCTCTCTCTCTCTCTCTCTCTCTCACACACACACACACACACGCTCTGTGTGTGTCTGTCCCCTCACCCTACCTCGCACAAACACACACCACTCTGTGCATGCATCTCTTGCTTTCTTTCTCCACCTTCTTTCTCACACTCACACACTGTGTCTCTCTCCGGCACTACCCCCTTCTCTGTCACATGCACACATACCAATCCATCTGTGCGCGTGTGTGCGTGTGTGTCTCTCACACACACACACGCACACACACAGAGTGCCTATGCATTTCTCTCCCCTGGCCTCCCACTGGGCAGCGCCCAGCCAGCCTGGCTGGGATCGAGGGGTGCACTGACCGCAGGTGCGTTTGCAGGCTATCTGCATTTGGATGATGGAAAGCTCATCCTTCAGGATTCATGCCGATCCCCAAGTGGTCAGGAGCTGCCTTGTGGGAGGAGCAGAAGGACAGCCTGGAGCAGCCAATTCCTTTCCCGGTGAGGGAGACAGTAAGAGGCCTTTACGATGTGGCTCTGTATATATTAGAATATAAATTGCACCCTGCTCATGTAGGGTTTGGACTCTGAAGCCCAGTTGGGCGAGGGATTTGGTGGCTACTCTAGCTCCTTTACTGTGACATTCCTGCTCCTGTTTTCTGATGCAATTGCTGAGAATGAGGATGACTGGGATGAAATTCTGCCACAGGAAGAGAGTGGGAGTTTTCCTATAGATTCCAGTGGGGCCAGGATTTCACCCCTGGAGTCCCCCTACCTGTTGCCCTGCCCAAGGGCCAAATCCTGAGCAGATCCAGGCAAAACTCCTTTCGAAGTCGATAGGAGGTTTCCCAGTGAGCAAGGAGTGAGTAAAGCCCCTGGGCTTTGATTCCAGCTGATTACAATTTGCTCCACAAAATGCGCCATTTCCCCCAGAGTATTCCTGGGGATGAGCAGCCCCCAAACGGCCACACTGATGCACCGAGTGAGCGGCCACCCCAGTGACCCAACAGCCCAGCCCCCATCCTGCAGCCATCTCCTCCAGGAGAGGGAGAGACCGTCCCCTCCTGCTTCCTGGGACGTCAGGTCGGGATGCTCAGCAAACCATGTGCTGCAGAGAGGCCCAAGGGAGGAGCAGGCCTCGCTCTCTATTAATTACGTGTAAGTGATGTAGAATAGCCCCTCCGGTGCAACACAGGGTAACCCAGCGGCGTTAAGTAGGTCAGAGGCAGCGTGTGCTGGCTCTGTAGGGCCCTCACTAGAAACAAGAACACTGAAGCACTCGCCAGGATCAGGGCAGGGGTCTTCAGCATTGAATCACCGGTTCACTGCTGGCCAGTTTAGAACTCCCTGCCTATTGGATCACAGCCACTAAACATCCATTCAAAGCACCAGGGTCCGGAACCTCACTTGCCCATTCAGCTCCTGTATCTGGGCAGGCGATGATGGATCAATGCCCCAGAACATGAAGGGCGAATAGCAGCAGAGTGTATCTTTCTGCATGTCCCCACATGCTACTCTATCAACGGACCTCAATCCTGACCTGGCAGATGAAAGGAGAGTTTAGTCTTCATTGATCTTTCAGTCCTTGGTGGTCTCCATTGAGAGCATCAGTAAGGTTGGCCATTAACATGGTACTAACCGAACGCTGCTCTGGCACATCCAGCTGAGCATCTCAAAGCGCTTTAAGAACGTTAAAGAATTCGACCTCCCAACTCCCCTCCCCCATCAGGTAGGTAAGCATTGTCCCCATTTTGAAACTGAGGTGGAGGAAGTGACTTGCCCAAAGTCACACAGGAAGTCTGGAACAGAACCAGGAAAAGAACCCAGGGGTCCTGGCTCTACGACTCCTGCTCTAACCGCTAGATCCAACCTTTGTGGAATTAGTGCCAAGAGTGGTGGTAAATTGTCCTATGAGAACCGGACTGAGAATCCCCAATTCATTTCACCTGAGCCCCTGCTGAAGGCCATCATTTCAGGCAGAGCAGGATGGGTGTCATCCTTTTCCTGGCTCAGCTGGCTGTGAGTGACAGGCAGGTGGAGAGGGAAGCTGTCCCCGTGCCTCTGGAAGATGAGCAGTGAGTGAAGACAGATAGCAGTGTGCAGACATCCAGGCTGAGTGAAGGACAATGACACACAAGATCAGTCGCTTCACCTCCTCGGGTGCTCTGCCGCTTCTTACTTTTTCCTTAACACAATCAGTCACCCCCGTCTTCGCTCCTGCTACTCCGCCAGCAAGGCGAGCTCCTTATCACTGTGACTCGGAAAGTCTTTGGATTTCCCTGATATCCCTATGGAAGTGACAGCGCCATTACTGTGCATTATCATCAGATAACCAACGGGGGAGTCCATCTCATCGCAGCAATTATGAGCCTCTTTGCACAGCAGGCTCTTGGGCAGACACATCCTGAAGTGGGCTGTTTGATGGGGTGAGTCACTGGCCATTCTGCCCTCACTTGACCCTCTCCATTAGCGTGCCTGAGGGCAGCACGCCTGAGGCCACGGACACCAAAGCTTCCCCGTCACTCTGGTCCTTCCTTGCCCTTTACAATTGGTCTTATTGGAGGTAAGGGTCCGAAAGGTGGTAAGAGGCATGTTCCAGCTCTCCTGGAGTCCTTTTCACATGCTGCAAAAGAAATCTAAATCACATTTCCCAAAAGAAATCTAACTCATGGAAAGTAAAATCCAAAACCAAATCCAGTTGACATGGGTGTTGAAGTAATGCCACCGACTTCAGCAGGAGTCATTCTGAATGTACGCTGGGCTAAATAAGAGTGGAAGCTGGCCCATAACCTCTCGCCCAAGCCTGCACTGACGTAACTAAACACACTGAAAGTTTTTCTAGAGCAGATTCATTGATTTGAAGGCCAAAAGGGTCCATTGTGATCATCTAACCTGACCTCCTGCGTAGCACAAGCCAGAGAACATCATCCACTAATCTCAGCATCAAGCCCAGAACTTCTGCGTAAGCTATAGCCTCTCTTTTAAAAAGACATCCCGTCTTGATTCAAAGACTTCAATTAATGGAGAAGCCACCCCATCCCTAGGTATGCCAACGGTCAATCATCCTTTGTGTTGCAAACATGCACCTTATTTCTAGTCTCAATTTATCTGGCTTCAGCAGAGTTCCCAAGACCCTGCCCTTCAGGGGTTTTGTTATGTTTTTGTGGTTGGGATTTTATTATTATTCTATATGCATATTGACACCACCCAATGCCATGGCATCCCTTAGACTACTCGCTCCCAATCTTACTTGAGTGGCCCCTCTGTCTCTCCTGCTCGCTGCCTGTGGAAAGGTCTTTTGGAGAAATGCTCTGGTTTAAGTCCCTGGGTTTCATATAGGCGTATCTGGGTGAAATTTCATGGCCTGTGACATACAGGAGGCCAGACTAGATGATCTAATGGTCCCTCCTTAATAGTGAGCCTCTGTGCTGCCCCTCTCCTATTTGACTAGTGATGCTTTAACCCACAGGGCTAGGTCGCTGCTCAGAGCAAAGTGAAACACATCAGGCAGGACCGGAGGAAGAGCAAGGGAGCTGCATTCATAAAATGCTGCGGTGCAGTCACCTCGTTACTCCCACCACATAACAGGAACAAGACGGAAGGCAGGGGGTCGGGCGCATAGCTAAGCGTCTTGGTAATGCAATGAGAATGGTGCGATCTCCACCTCTGCCCTACCCTATGCATTGTAAGGGAGCAGGCATGCAAGGGACCTGAGACTCACTACTGCTCTGTGCAGCACATACACTTCATGCTCAGCCTCACCTGAGCCCCTGCACCGAGTCCCATCGTCTAGTGAGCCCAGCTTCACGCCACTCCCGGATCTGCAAGATCATTATCACCAGGCTTCTAAAAGCTCCCGATTCATGACTGGGAGCTGACCATAATGCCAAGTAGGCTAAGGCAGCTGCAGTGAGATGGGCGGAGGCAGGCATCTCCAGCTCAAGTCTTCACCTGCCGTTGGTACAGATGCACCAAGAAAGTTTCTCCATTCCCCGTGACCAGGATCCCAGGCTCCCCTAGGCCTGAGGAGAAACACCCCACTAGGGTAATTCACCCCAAGTATTTTCAGGTGGCCTTTTACTCCAGGTCCTTCTGGTCTTGACAGCTTAGTAAGGGGAAGCCAGCTACCCCCTTGCCCCAACTGAGGTCCCGGGGGGGCGGAAGCCCGTCCATTCCCCCATCTCCTATTTTTCGCTAGGTCACTCTCGCTCAAATCCAGGAGAAAAGCTCTTCTGGGGATACTGCCTCCATTTAGCAGACACAGAACAAGAAAGAGTCCTTGTGACAATCTGAAACCCAAGACTTCCGATGTTGTTGCACAAGGATAGATTGGGTGAGGCGATCAGAAACCACAGTACCTGTGCTGTTCAAATGCATTAAACTCACCCAAATCTACAGGGCTACCACTCTGAAACCAATCTTACTGGTGACGAATAAAGTTGTCTGATCCTGTTGGGGGACATCAAGCAAGGGATCTTCCCTAGTGGGGAAAATTACCATCACAGCAGCCTCCTGTATGAAATTCTCCTCTATACTCTTACCAACAGCATCCTTTCCTCCTCTCGCCCACTCCTAGTTCTCCCCTCTTGGATGCTCTCCATTTGCATAAGAAGGGTCATCACCCCCTTTGGTCTTACTGGTACCCACGGGGGGGGGGAGGGGGATTCCTTTTAGTAGTGTTCGGGGCAGTCCTGCCAATGATGCTTAATGAGAGAACCCTGATACTTCCCTCTTGGAAGGCTCCATCATCCACCATCTGCCCCATTTTCTCTCTGACTCTTGCAAAAGAATTATCTGATCAGATACATTGAGTCCTCCCTGCCTGGAAGGAGGCTGGATGACAGTAGGGCTAGGAACTGACTGGACAGGACCCACTGCTCCTCTAGCCAATTCTGCATCACTGCGAAGTGTCGAGATGCCCTCGGACATCCCACCTGAAGCCCCTGGAGTGATGCTGAAGGTCCTGAGACCTCAGTGATAGGCCCAAGGGCCTGAGAAATTCCCCAGAAGCTTTAGTCTCAGGCCAAGAGGCTGAGATCAGGCAGGAATGGTTAGAGGGTTTTTACTAAGGCTGGGAGAGGAGTGGGACCCATATCATGCCCCTCCAGAACAACATTATTCAGACCTGCGAAGCAAAACTTGGCTCCTGTTTGTAGGTATCTGCTCTTCTCCAAAGAGTCAAACCCAAATGGCTGTGGGACATGGCAGCACCTGTTACACAGTCACCCCCTCCCCCACTGCAGCTTAATTACAGTGATTTGGGAGAGATGGGTCCCTGCTAATTTAATGTTCTTTTGTTGTCGAGAAACAGGAGGCCGGTGGTTCTGTGCTTCAGAACTAGGCTATGATGGGGACCTCTCCACCCAGGCCTCTGCGTACAGGCCTTAATTAACTCCCAGTTCCCATGGTAACCACTAACGGTGCCGCTCACTTCCTGACAGCCAGGCTGCTGCAGCTCCTCTTTCCGACCGATGCAAATAGAGAGAGATAGAAAACCCTCCTACAACAACAACGCACACATGGAAAAACCAGGCCTGGATGGAAATCCTCAGCAGCGCAATGATGAGGGGCCAGGGTTTGAGTGGGGGAAATTTGCAGTGGCCTGAGCACATGTGAAGGCTGGTGTGCTCCCGCACATACGTGTATATAAGTGAGGCTGGGGAGGGCCCACATTTGAGCATGCATGGAAAATGTATGTACTCATGTCTGTGTATTTGGGGAGCATGTACGTGCCATTGCATTGGGGAGCGTGGGCGTGTTTGGGAAGAAGTGTGTGTACGTGCGGGGGTAGGTGTCTTCGTTCACACACGTGGGTGGGAGCCTGCTCAGAGAAAGATACCTCCAGCTGAGCAACGTGCCCACGCTCTGCCATGGGCACTGCATACGTGCTTGTGCATTTCTGCTTGGGGAGAGCACCCACTGGCGCGCAGGAAGAGAGCACAGGCGTGCCCTTTGAGGCAGCATGTGGGTGCTGGTGTCGACCTTTCAGTCTTATTAGCTCTCCAGTTCCCAATGTTTATCCTGGCAGCCCATTTTCCCAATGCCCATTGTATGCATGCTTCTGCTGCATCTTTCGGCTAAGCCCCTCTATTCCCCTGCACTCCCCTTGGGGCAGATTCACCAGTGGAATAAGCTGATGGGATTCCCACTGAAGTGAATGTGAATTGCAGTCTCTTCTTAGCCAGGGCTGAATCTGGCCCTGTGGCTTCATACTGTGGCACTGTTTCACGGTGCCAGCCCTGGTGTGTTCCCTGCATTGCTATGTTCTACTGCTGGCGTCACTGTGAGCAGCCCCCTCTCTGGTGGACTCAGAGCTGGGGAAATGTGCGAGATGCTGAGGATTTCTATTTAAAAAACCCACAAAAAGGGACGGTGCAGGCAATGGCCGCGCAAGCTTCCCTCACCCTGCGCTGATGCTGGACCACTGCAGGAATGGAAGATTGGAGTCCAGCCTTCACCTCCATTCAAGCTCCAGGCCCTAAACCGAGCTCCCGAAAGCTTCCCCAGGCACTGTCAGTTGCAGCATCCTGGATGAGCACAGCTGGCTCAATAGGTCGTGAATGGAGAGGCAGCTTTGGAGATATTGACCTAGGCTGGATTCACCCCAGCATTAGAGGTGAATGTCTGGCAACCCCACGATTAGCTCCCTTCAAGCGAGCCAGTCCCACTCTGTTAACTGCTATCTCTGTTAACCTCAGTGCATTGCCTTCCTCATGGGCGGGCCTGAGCCAGCGGTGATTCACACCAGCGCCAGATCAGGAGCAAGAAGCAAATCAGATGCCATGTCCTTACGTTCTAGTGCTGCTCCTTGTGCACCCTCCACAGGAGCCAGCTTTGCTGCATCTCAACCTCTGGTGCATTCCCAGCAACTCTCTGCTCTAGTGTTGCTGCCTCCCTGTAATTTTCCGTTCTCGTGTCCCTGCATTCCCAGGCTCTCACCATGTCCATGCATCTCAATACACCCACTGCTGCTCTTCAACCTACCCCTATTCCCTGCTTGGATCAATACCAATTCCTGCCACTTATCTGCCTACCTTTCAGCAAGCCCTTCTTTGTTCTGCATAGATATAAAACTGATACTGTACCTTGCCAGAAGAATCACACTCCCCCCTCCTCCCTTTCCCCCCCTCTTTTTCAGGAGCAATTTCATGCAATTTGCAACTGTCTGGCTGCAGATGAAAAGAGACACAAAGCGTTTCTCCGAAATATTGAAAAGCTGGCTGCTTTTCCCTCAAATTTCACTTAGTGAGAAGCTTTAACTTTGGCACGTGTGATCACTGCATGTCATTAATAGCCTCTTCGGTTCCTTTCAGAAGTCGGTAAGTGAAGGCACAATCATGAATCAAAGGCATGGGTTATTTAGATATAATATCACTTCAACCAGCCAAGGATAAGTGCACTGGGGAGCAAAGAGAGGGTGATGGCCACTGCACCTACATACTGATTGGCACCCTATGAGTACAATAGATTAAGTAGAAGCCGAAAGGCCTGGTGCTCTGCTGTTCAGAGCCAAAGATCCTGCCTCCATCCAGACCTCCTAGAGATACATTTCTGTGGCACTTGTAACCCTCAACAGCATGATCTTGGGAAAGGAGTTTAGCTACTATCCATTTCTTTCTCAGGATGATCCGCTCCCACCGGGGTTGGGGCAGAGTCAGCAGGGATCATGGGACTTGCCTTATGGAAAAGATTCCATCTTGGCTCTGAGGTTCCCCAGTCAGTCTGCAGGGCTGGGGAATTCTAAGTGGGAGGTTTGCAGAGCAGCTGTGGAATCCAGAGGCCAACTCCACATCTGGAGTAAAGGGCAGGATTTTGGAGTGCCCTCCACCCAATGCTGTGCAGGACCCAGCTCTGTGCCTGGCATAGATGGTTGCCTAATGGGGCATCCACCTCGGCTACTAAGCCAAGGATGCATTGAAAATTATAGGTCAGAAGCTGCAGTGCCTGTGGGGCGTTGGGGCTAGGATGAGCTGTTTAGATCTCTTCGGTATTTGTGATGGTCCACTCGCTGTAGATCCCAAACACAATCAGAGAGGCCCACTTAGCCCAGCTTGGTATTATTCAAACTTACTCTTACGATCCGAGCTAGCCTGCCCAAAGCTGTTCCCGGAGTACCACATGTTGCTTTGAATTCCACACAGTCAAGCCCTATGATGCCTTAAAAATAAACCCAGATCTTCCAAAACCTTCCACTAGCTGGAAGATGGACCTCTGTCTATATTCAGTTCCATGCCACCAGGATCTTGACTGATTGAATCATGTTCCACTTGTTTAGGAAGAACTAGGCAAGTATTTGTTTAAGGTGATCTAGTCTCACCTAGCTAAAGGAGTGTGAAATCATCTCTGGTTGATTTGAGATTTCAAGAGCCTAGGAGGAAAATTGCAAACCTAGTGCCAAGGGTGACTAGATGGGACTCTATAGCACAGAATTGCAAAAACTGTACAGCAGCGAGAGATGAGACTGGCTTCTAGATAACTACAGAAGGCTCTGGAAAGCCATCTTGGTTGGGGTTCCCAAAGCTTAAGGGTGTTTGAGATATTGTCCGTTTGGATCGTGGCCATGTCCGGGGACAGTTTTGAACTTTTTCCATGTAGAATGAGCTAAAATCACTCCTGGTGCAATAAAATTGACCTCCAGGGTGTTAAACTAGGGTGGAATTTAGGGTGTCACAGTGCATCATATTTCCAGGGAGCATCTGATACAGCATCACTCTGAAACGGCACATGTGAAAGGTTCAACTATGGGGATGAAGAACATTTTTATGTTGGAAATAACAGAATACTTTGCCCTTGTAGAACACTTCTCCTCTAAGGATCTCCAAGCACTTTTCCTTGCCAGCCAGGCAAGTATTATTACCCCCCACACTACAGTGGCTCCAATCCTTCCTCTCCAACGGTGCTCAGAGAAAGGCAACAGGTACTCAAAAGCCACTAATCTGCGGCATCCCACTGGCATCCATACTATCCCCTCTTCTCTTCAAAATCTACATGAGACCACTGCGAGAGCTAGTGAGAAGCAGGCACTCAGCTACCGACAATATGCCCATGACATTCCACTGCAGATCTCATTCTCAGCTGATGCAAACACCACGACTCACATGTCAGAATGTAAACTGAAAATTAGCGTTGGGGTTAGGTTGGATGGAGAACAGCTGGCTCAAGCAGAGCCGAGCCAAAGCCCAAGTGATGCCATTCAGAAAAGCAAAAGAACTGGCTGAGATGTTGAACTGGTCTACACCTAAAACTTAGGTTGACCTAGCTACATTGCTCAGGAGTGCAAGAGAGTTAAGCTGACCTAAGCCCTGGCATAGACACTGCTAGTTTGACAGGAGACGTCTCCCCACATTTTGAAGGGTGGACTAACTACAGCAACGTAAAAACACCATCCATGGCTTTAGCAAGCGCTTGCAGCACCGGAGCTGTGCCACTGTAGCATCAGTACTGGAGACATGGCCTGTTGTCTCTATTTTCCAGTGAACACACATTGCTTCCATTCATCAAAGTGGGGTGAAAATCTCAAGGTCCCATTTGACTCCTCACTAAGCTTGGATGACCAGGCAGCACCAGTAGCTAAAAAGGCCTTCTTTCCCCTCCCGCTCACTAGGGATCTCCACCCCTTCTTCCCAGACCAGAATCTGGCCACAGGGATCCACGCACTGGTCACCTCCAGGCTGGATTAGTGTGAATCACTGGATCTGAAACGGAATGTGCAGATGATGCACAGGCTCTGGCTGGTACAGAATGTAGCTGCTGGCCTTCTCCATGGCTCAGGCTGCCATGAGGATGTCAGACCCACACTCCAGGCCCTCCGCTGGCTCCCAGTCAGCTCCTGAATCCAGTTTAAGGCTTTGGTTTTAATTTTCAAAGCAATTCATTGATCAAGCCTCGGCTACGTTAAAGACTGCATTTTGATCATGAACCACTGCGACAGCTGCACCCCTCTGGGACAATGCAGCCCACAGAGCTCAGATCAAAGCACACGAGAGCATTCTCTGTCGAGGGGGATCCGGCTCTGGAATAAACCCCCAGAGGGGACCAGGTGAACCCACAGGCTGATCATCTTTAAGAGATGCTGCAAAACCTTCCTCTTCAACTTTCCACCATACGAATGACACACAGAACACAGGCTTCCCCCTTCTGTCCAGTAAACCTCAACCAATCACCAAATAAATAAATAAAAAACCTTAACGCAAGCAGAGTTGTGATCCCAAAAGGGAAGGACTGCCCAAGACTCTAGGAAGTCCTCTGTGGACTTTACCATTGGTTTTACATGGAAGCTGCTCAGATATTACAGTGATGGCCAGCAGAATAAACCCCCAATAGATAGATTTTACGTATGGATAAGATGAGATACCACAGGCTGGATTCCCATTTATACCAGGGCTGCCTTACACTGCCTGTGCAAAGGGGCTTTAGTGTAAGTCAGAATAAGGTCCAGAGCGGGTTAAGTGGCCTGGCCAAGGGCACAGAGCCAACCAGCAACAGAGCTCAGAATAGAACTCAAGAGTCCCGGTTCCCAGTTCACCACTCTAGCCAAACTGCACTCCAGAGAGCTGCAAGTAAACAAATCAAGGCCATTCCTCTTTGAACCCAACCTTATAACCCTAGTTCAGGCTGAGAAATCTATAGATTAATACTCGTGTTCCTTAACGGGCAAGATCAATCATTGGTCTCTGTGTTGAGAGAGCCAATCAGGAGGCCAATTTGTGCCAGCTGTGGTGATGGCTTTTGAGACGTGGACAGCTGTCCGCTGGGAAGTGGACTGGACCAACTGAATGCAATTTAGGCAGGCTACTAAACAGCCACCAGGCAACAACAAATTCAGCTGGAACATGGGTGGTGGTGAAAGGTTTCATATTCTATCCTCGGCCACCTCTCCTTTTTCATTCTGAACATGAAACCTTGTGATTCTGGATTTTGGCTAAGGTTAGAGGAACCCTGCACTGAGGCCAGTTTATCCCAATGTTAACTCTGAAGCCCAATGATGACATAGTATCAGAGGGGTAGCTGTGTTAGTCTGTTTCTGTAAAAGAAGCAAAGAGTCCTGTGGCACCTTATAGATTAACAGACGTATTGGAGCATGAGCTTTCGTGGGTGAATACCCACTTTGTCGGATGCATGTCATGTATCGGATGAAGTGGGTATTCACCCACGAAAGCTCGTGCTCCAATACGTCTATTAGTCTATAAGGTGCCACAGGACTCTTTGCTCCTTTTAATGATGACATAGTAATTGTTAACTGTTTTGATACTGATCAGTTTAGGGACAGCCGGCAAGTGTGCATTTCCCAGAATCCCCAGCAGCTACCTATGCCCCCCAAATACCGAAAGTCTGACATATCCTCACATCGAGATGCCAACAACCTTCAGCTTCTCTGACAAAGCAGTTTTGCATTGTCAATTCAAAAATAAAATCTGCAGTTCTGTCAAAACGTGGGGATAGTATAAAATAACTTGCACTTACTCTCACACTAAGCAATGCAGGGGCTACCGTTTGTCCTGTTCTTTTTAGATTTAATTCACTAGGAATCTGCATTTTGAGCGTAAATGAAGCTGAAGTGGAATCCAGAGGCCTTGCTGCCAGATTACAATGAAAGACACTGAGCCTTGATTATACTGTATGTGGGCTTGCTCTGCAGCTCCTGTACTGATGAAGTTCTTGTCCACCGTGTGTTGAGTTACAGCACTAAACCATGCCCTGTCTGATTTCTATACTGGTATAATTCTTCCTCACTCTTTAGATCCCATGCTGGTCTAATGCTTGTGGAAGGTTATTAAGGCTTATCCTGAATGCTAACTTAGCCCCCGAAGAAAATTAAGTCAAATAATATTTAAGAATATATTTCTCTTCGGCTCTCATCTGTGCCCTAAAATAACCTGGAACACCCACAGCCAATAACAGCAATGACAGCTTCCAAAAAAGACCGCATTAAACTGTAATTAAGCCATGTGAGCTTTCCTGCCTATTGCAAACACAGATCCATGCAGAAAGCGAACAGTAAAAGCTATGGGTGGCTCTAGGGGCTGGCAGAGGTGAGGGAAGCTTTCTGGTCCTGCAGGAGTTAAAGGGAAAATGTTATGGCTAAGGATTCCTAACCCCTCTCCAGAGATCCCTGGTTTACATTAATTATCCTGCTGCCTTAAGCACTCAGGGTCTCCGGTGAGCTTCTGTCTATAAGTACCCAAGTCCTCCGCCTACTCACCTACAAAGGAATCTTTTCGGCGCACTTGTTCAAACCCCAGAACAGGGAGAAAACAAGCCTAGCCTAGCCAGGGTTCTTCTACCATCAGAAAATGGGGACGGCAAAGTTCAAAAAAAAAAAACAAAAAAACCCAATAGCATCGCCTTGCAACAGAGAGGGGCAACCTGTGCATGAATATGGGTGAGCTGAGGGCTGATCCCCCCATGCCTCAGAGCGTATCCATGTTGAACAATCCCTCCGGTCTCTCCATAGAGGTTTCATACTGACCATAGACAGCAGACAGGGCATAGGGTATGGAGGGCTACCTACAGGCATCTAGAATTCCCAGTCTCACCCGGTCAGTGGATTTCTCTTCTGAACGACGGGATGAGTCTGCGTTTATGCAGGGACATTTTTCCTCCACTGTCTAGTCAGCCGCGGTAATTGAGCTCAGCGTCATGCCAGGCTCTACATCGCGACCCTGAACAACCGGGCCAGTCGCTCTGGCAGGGGAAATGTGCGAGGGGCTGTAACGGATGTGCAAACGAGCCTGGGGGAATCTGGGAAAAGGTTCCAGCATCACATGCTGTATCTCATTTCCTGCTCCACCTGACTCCAACTCACAGGCTGCCCATCTAAAGAAAGTACCAGCTTCCTGTGCCACATCTTCCACCCTGTAACATGACCGTTTCTTGGTGATATGGGTAAGCAGCATTAAACCCCTTTTTACAGATGGGGAAACTGAGGCACAAAGCAGCGACGTGACTTGCTTAAGGTCATATAATAAGCATCTAGTAGGGTCAGAAATCCAACCCAGGGGGTTTGCCTTCCAGCTCCCTGTTGTAACCACCAGACTAAGCTCCTCTTTGAGAGAGAGAGAGAGAAAGAGGAATCAAAGCCAATGCTCCCTCCAGTCTGTAGCCCAGCTCAAGCCAAGAAACCCACAGACCATAATTCAACAACCACTGGGACTTACCCCCGGCAAAGTCTTCTGTTCGTGTAGTGCAGTCTGGGCTTTGATGGCAGAATCTCTGGCACAGTATGTGAGAAATGCACAACCTGCGGTGGAGACAGCAAATGCCAGTTAGACACACAATTGCCTACAACATGTAACAACATAAAATCCCCCCCAGCCCCACATATCCACAATAACAACATGTTCCATGAGTTCATGGACTAAGTGCCTTGCCATCCCCTCCCGCCGCAGCCCACAGACCCCTGCTCTAACCTTCCTGTACTGAGTTCAGAGACAAGGAGTCAAGCATGGTGCAGGCAGCCCTGGTAGGCCCACGTTTTTATCTAACATCTTTATTAATTACCTGCAAGAAGGGGTGAAGACTTGTTAATTAAAGGTGCAGATGTTACTAAATCGGGAGGTGTCGCAAAACACCAAGAACGAAACTAGATAAATCATATAAAGGGGCATAGGGGCCTGGGCCAGATTTGTCAAGGTATTTAGGCACGGCTGCACTCAGTTTTGCAACACCTAACTGATTTAGGAACTCAAGTCTCATTTTTTAAAAGGCTAACCCTCTTTTGAAAATGAGACTTAGGCTCCTAAATCTGGTCAGCATACCTAAATACCTTGAAAAATCTGGGCCTCCATCCAAAGCCCATTGGAGTCAAGGGAAAGGCTCTGTGGGCTTTGAATCAGATGGGGGCAGGAGAAATGCAAGCTGGCACAGCCAGTGGAAGGAATAACCTCAAACCAGTGCTGTAATGAGGGCAAGGCGAGTGAGGCACTTGTCTTAGGCGCGGAAGGTGAAGGGCGCAGAAAGTCTCTCATTTGGTGGCAATTCAGCAGCAAGTCTTTGTCCAAGAGGGACTGAGGGATCCGCCATCGAATTGCTGCCGGTCATCAGCAAGGGAGAGGGGCGGTACATCCGGCTCTTCGGCGGAAATTTGGTGGCAGGTCCCTCAGTCCCTCTCGGACAGAAGGACCTGCCGCCAAATTCCCACCAAAGAACGGCGGCAATTCAGCAGCTGGTCCTTCCCTCCAAGAGGAATCTGCTGCTAAAGAGCTGGACGTGCTGCCCCTGTCCCTTGCCTCGGATGCAAAAATCCCTAGTTACGGCTCTGCCTCAAACAGAGATATTCAATGGGAGGGTGAGGCTTGGATCAGCAATTCCAAAAAATTCCCAAGGAGTCAGAGCAGGCAGCAATTTAGATACCAGCATGTCATGGTGTATGGGAGCGGAATGTGATTTTCAGCTGTCAATGCAGAAGTATCTTGTCCTGGAGCAGGAAGGGACTATATGGCAGCAATGAGACGGTGCAGCAAGAGCAGTCCTGGCTTTCCGTACCATACACACATCTACATATGCTACACACATACACACGCACGCATGGCAATTCAGAGAGAAGCAAGCACGACAAGTATTGCAGGGATTGATTTATGAAGAAAGATTAAATAAGGATCAGGGCCTGAAGTCTTTACTCCAGATTTGACCCAGCATCTTTGGCTAAAATCGTGACGAAAGCGGGGGAGAAGCTAGCTACCTACACTTATTAAAAAGGTGTCCCGCCCAAGGAGAGGGATTGTTTTAGGGTGCTCTGAGGTGGCAATGCTAAGAAAAAACAGGATGAAGCTGAGCAAATTAAAAAATGTGTCTGGTTATCAAGGAACGTTTCCTATCAGAGAGATTTATTAGACTGTGGAATAATCTCCCCAGGGAGGAGCTGGAAGTCCCGTCACTTGAGTCATTTCAGACAAAGCTGGGCAAAGCACTGAATAGACTCTAGTACAGGAATGCATATCCCCCCCACCTCCCCAGTCCCATTGGCATTTAATTACAGGGCAAATTTTGTCCTGTACGAAGGCAGAATTCATCCCTGTGTTAGTTAGGGCTCTCAGACTGCTACAAAATGTCTTAACCCGCAGTGCCAGTCCATGTCACAGACCCCCACTCACAAGGCTTTGGTCCAGATAAGAGGCCTGATCTTGCAATCCAATCTCAACAAGCTTCTCTACACCCCAGCATTGAATCGATTCTCCCATGCTTTGCCCAGCCGAGTCTGAAATGATTCAAACTCAGGTGAGCGAGGGCTGCAGGACTGCGTCTATTCTGGCAGCCACCCCAGAGTCCCGCGTTGACTCAGATGATTTTTCTACCATGCTGAAGCAAACTTTGCAGAACAATCACCACTCTTGAGTGTCCTTATCCCACGTATGGCAACAAGATTAAGCTGCCTTCCTTACATTCTGCATCCAATAAATTGCCTCTGTGAAACAAATTATACCTGGCTCTGGAGCTCTTGCTGGAAAAACAGCACATGAATATTAAACATATCCGACAGGTAATTAAGACTCCTTGCCCAGCCTTCGAATTGAGGATGCATCGTGCCAGGCTCGGTCTCAAGCTTAGCAAGTAATTTAACTAAGGAACACGGGACTGGGAAAAAAACACACACAGACACACACTCGCTTCCTATGCCAAATGCAGTATCTGGCGGGATCCTTTGTGAAAACACAGGCTGACAAGTATCCCAAGGTTTTTCAATCCACTCATTCCTCTGACAGCTGTCAAGTGGACCAAAGGTGAAATACTCAAACGTGCCTAAGTGACTTAGGCACTAAGTCCTATTTTTAAAAGTAACTTAGACACTTGGGAGCCTAAGTCCTACATATCTAGGGGCTTCCAAGCACCTAAGTCACATGGACTGAGGTTGCCAAAGTGATTTAGAATCTTTTGAAAATTCCCCCCATGTTTATGGGGCAGGGCCTGTTCAACCTGCATGTTCAAAGAGACCTTGCGTCCGCTCGTGTCTGACGGGATTATAATTATCTGTATTGCCCTAGTAACCAGTGGCCCCAACTGAATTTGGGCTCCCGCTGGGCAGGTGCTCTACACACCCATAGGGAGGAGATTATCCCTTCCTCTAACTGTTTACAATCTAGCAAGACAAGACAAACGGGGGGGGGGGGGGGGGGGGGGGGGGGGGGGGGGGGGGGGGGGGGGGGGGGGGGGGGGGGGGGGGGGGGGGGGGGGGGGGGGGGGGGGGGGAGGGGAAGCAGAGGGAAAGTGACTTGCCCAAGGTCACCCAGCAGATCAGTGGCAGGGTTGGGAACTGACCCTGGCTCTCCTGACTCTCAGTTCAGTGCCCCTATCCCCATTGGAGGCTCTGGAGACAGAGGTAGAGCGAGAATTATGGAAAGTACCAGCAGGTGTAGAGCTAGATTTTCCAAGTGCGTTTTAAAGGCCTAACTTCTGATCCCAGTGAAGTCAATGGGGAACTAACTGCCATGAGATGAGGATTTGGGCCGAGGTGCCCATTTTAGAAGGGAAAATGCATAGAATTCCATATGCAAAACCAGAAAGGTATTTCTAGGGGCAGCTAAAATGTGGGATTTGCAAAGCTCAGTTGCAATCCTGAGAAGTGGCGAGCACCCATAACTCCCATTGACTTCAGATTTGGGTTCTTACGTCTTCCGCATTGCACATGCAAGCTACAGCCGGATATTTATTCTAGCTTCTATATTTCAGGGATCTGTGTGTGGATTTAGCACTAGTGATAGGTGCCTGGAGACCGAAGCCCTCTTTCTCCACAGATTGGGTACAGTATGGGCAGGGACCACATGAGTCTTCCACAAACTAGCCAACCACGATGCCCCAACCCCAAGCTAGAGGTGCCTTGGGGAAAGGCAGTGTAATCGCTCCTGTGGTGGTTTTTGCAACACGGGTATTTGTTCAATGAGAACTGGACTGAGATCAAACTCATTTCACAGAAACCACCGAACAGCAATTGTATGGTGGGTAGCAATTTCCAGCAGCTGCCGGCCTGGGTTGGATCTGAACTCCCAACCAAGCAGCAAAAGACTCAACAGTCCATTGCCAATTCCCTGAGCAATCCTAATCCAACAATTTCACGGACACACTTGTGCATCTGCAGCTGCATGCTGCCCAACACCCAATCTGATTATGAACACATATGCCCCCTTCTACTCACGTTGCGAGGCAAATAACATTGACCTTCTTCCTCCTCTTCCTTCACACCAAAGCCCTATTAGTTAGATCCGTAGATCTCAAGGAGCTTTGCCAAAGGAAAGCCGGTATCATTATTTACAGACGGGGAAACCGAGGTACCAAGCGGGGAAGTGTTTTGGCCAAGCTCATCAATTGATGTGGTATAAACCCCAGGTCTCTTCCATCCATGTCTGGTGCCCTCTCTCCTGGACAGCACTGCCTGCAAAGCTAACTGGGGCCTTTCTAAGCAAAACCCTGTTTTAATTAGCACTGAAATTAACCTCTTGTTATACTCAAAATGTCTATTGCTCTGGAACATTTTCATAGAGTTATAGATTCCAGGGCCAGAAGGGACCAATGAGATCATCTAGTCTGACCGCCCTGAGAACTTCCCCAAAGGGATTCCTACAGCGGATCTTTCACATGACTCTGGGTAAATTGTTCCAATGGTTAATTACCGTCACTGTTAAACCTGTCCCAGCAGTATGGAGGTGTTGGATAGATTATCATCATGCATTCTTCCTCCACCTCCTCTAATTCCAAATGGACATTAGATTTTGCTGCTTGCATCTTAAAGTACCCAGTTCTCCGAACCAGTATTAAAAAGCCTTTCCCCCTCTACCTCTATTTGTAGGGGAAAATGCCAGCTGTTCATCCCTCCCTCTGCGCTCACCACCCACGAAACACAGGAGTTCACTGGACTGTATATAGGCAGCTTTGGCTGTCTTTTGTATTTATTTGAACTGCAATATATAGATCAATCTCTCTCCAAAAAAAAAAATAAACTCTCTGTTATCTGAATAAGTATGTGTGAGCGGATCAGACACAGATAAGGGGTTGCTGTTATAACTGTGTGTTGGATGGTGCAAATCACATTGTTGGACGTTTCTCTGCAGCGATGACTTAATTTGCTTCCTTCCCGTTCCATCCCAGCCACACACACACACACACACACACACACACACACATACACTTTGTCCCAGTTGATTGCAAGTTATTACAGTTGGCTTTTTAACTAGAGGTGGGACTTCACCAACCCTTTCCCCCTCTCATCTCTAGACAAAACCAGCCCCCAGACTCTGGCTAAGTTCAGAACCTCCATCAGGATCTGCAGCCCAAACTTTGCCGGCTCGGGCCCGGTGACTATTTTTAACTTAGGATAAAGGAGATTTTAAAAAGCAGCAATGAAAACATTTTCTAAACATGTTTGCAATCCAATCAGCCCCTTGGTAATTTGATTTGTAGGAAATGGCAAGTGAGGCACTGCAAGCCGAGGATTGAAGGTACTGAGGTCACTGGGCATTTTGCCAAGGGCTGCAGTGGGAGCAGGATTAAGCCCAGATACCAAGGTGAGAGGCACTTTATACATGTGCATTATAACACTAAATAGTGAATGTTCCTACTAGGGTTGGTGCAGGGATGTTTCGCACCCGAGGCAAAACTTCCACCTTGCGCCCTCCCTCCCCGTGCCCCCACACTGAGGACCCCCCCCGTGGCAGCTCCTCCCTCTGCCCTGAGGTGGCCCCCCTGCGGCAAGTTCCCCACCCCCGCCCTCCGCCGGCTACTCCCTAAGCCCCAGCCTACCCCGGCACCACCCCTCGCAGCGCAGCTCCACTTTGCCACAGCTTCCGTGCCTAATCAGCTCACCCCTGCCCTGCCTGGGAGCGAGGAAGTGAAGCACCACAGCTGCTCGGGAGGCTGGGGCAGAAGGTAAGCTGGGGCGGGATTCCCCTCGCGCGCCACACAGCCCCCTTACTGCTGCACGGCAGCCCCCCGCGCCCCCTGCTCACCAGCTCCCTCCATCTAAATGCCGGCGGGCGACCGGAGCAGCCGAAGATCTGGCCACCGCGGTCGCTGCAAAGAAAATGCCACCCCCCAAATCTAGTGCCCAGCGACTGCTAGGTCACCTAAATGGTTGCACCGGCCCTGGTTCCTACACAGATGGTCACTTCCCTCCAGGGCTGCTGACTTATTGCTGCTCCCTACTTGCAGCTGGAACAGATTCGGGGCTGCCTGTTGAAACCATTTAAGTGCTCTTGTGCTCCAAACTGGGAGGGGGCATCATTGCCTTTTGGGGGGCACTAGCTCAGCAGCATCCTTTGGAAAAGGCTATTCTCACCATACCATCCACATCCAGGGCCTCTAGGAGCCCCTCATCATTTCACTCCAACATGTGGAGGCAGGAGTCACTTCAGGAGCTAACTCTACTTCGGTTGCACCTACATCCTGGTCAGGAACGCTGAGGGGGAACTTGCCAGGACGTTATATTCCTTGCTGCCCAATTATGTAAATGTCAGGGGAATGAGAATCGCCCCTTGTCCCTACAGAGATATGGCCGATTGCATATATGAGCTACTGATTACTGAGCTACACCCCCCACAGTAAAACTCCAGCTGCATTGTAGCCTTCTGTCTGGTCTCAGAGTTCGGGAGAGCCTGGAGAACGTAACAAAGCCTTAGGAAAACAGACATCTGGAGCAGGGAAGTTCCTCTCCCCGAGTCAGGGATCCCATTTGCCTTGTGGAAGGCAGGTGTCTCTGGTTCCTAAACCTTCAGTCTGAGATGACCACCTTGGAGTTGAGGAGGGACCCTCTCAAAACCAGAGTTGGAAGCAATGTGTAAAGAGGTATCAGTGGGGGTGAGTCTAAGTCTAAGCCAATTGATGTTAGGGTTTTTGGGGTAACATTTCCCACCATTGCTAAGGCCACTACATCCACCACCACCACCCGGGGTAGGGCTCACGCAGCTGAAGATGATTTTAACAGTGTGTCAGCTAACCGTGCTCAGAGAGGGGCTGCAGGATGTGGTGCTAATGGAAGCCTTTGCTATACATGGTTTCTACGCTTTTCTCCCATTCTGCTACCACTAGCTGAAACACTGGAGAATCTGCCAGTAAGTGGCCTCACGTAGACTAGGCTGCAGTGGGAAAAGAGACATTACACTGCCTTAGACTCACCTCTGAATTTGATCTGGAGATGGGATAGGTAAGCCTCCAATTTTCCTAAACTAGCCTTCAAACCAGACAGTTTGACCAACCCCCTTCCACTCTTTGGCTCAGGGCTAGCTTGTGGGTGTACTAAATAGAACATGTGTGGAGTATGGCACTCTCTGTATTTGCCCTTAGCACCACCCACCAGCTATAACAGCAACCACCAGTGGCTCAAATACCCAGAGCAAGAGATGTGTGGAGAGACCAAGAAATCCTGCCCCTAGTATGCAGGAACTACTCTGTGGTCCTGCTGCTAGTTATTATGGAAGCCCTGGGAAGAGAATATAGCAACGCTCCCCGTTCCCGCCCCCGCTAGCCAAATGTTCTCAGAGCATCCAACAGGAAATCCCAGTCCAGGCTATCGGCGCCCACTGAAATGATCAGAGATGGCACATCTCTACTAATGCTGAAATGTTAAGGAGTCCACTAGATGCTACTAGAGGAGCGCTTATTAATAATGATACTGGACTCGGTTGCCCTCCAGCACCCACTGTCTAAGATCCTCGAAGCACGTTACAACCGTTATTTAGCTAAACCTCACAACAAGCTAAGGGGAGAAAGCGTCATCAGGCCCTGAAACACAGCAGCTGTTGAACAGCCTGCAGCAATACACAGAAGTTTGGGGCAGCAAGTGAGGAATGTGGCATAGGACTGAAACAGCAGGGTGGGGGCTGTGCAGGGAGACCACTGGAATGTGGCCAGCACCGAGAGGTTAACTCCCTTACGTTTATAAAGCGTGACATGGGATCTTTAATGATAACAAGCGGTCAGAATCTCGACTGTAGACAGAGGCTCAGTATGAATAGTGGGGAGACCACATGACACCATCAACACTTCCCGCAGTGCCGAGGTCTTCCAGGGACGTCGACATCCCAACATGATCTAACCTTGTCTAGCTTGCGAGATCACCCTGGATCACAGCAAAGGATGTCTGTCTCCTCCCGCACTGGCTACTGGAATGATGATCCCTGGCTACATCCTAATGGCTACTGCTGTCACCGATAGCCTGATGGCATGTGTGAGACTCATGTCTCCAGATCTTTGGTTTGCTCAAGGAAAGGGAAGCATTCAGGCTTCCATTGCTGCATAATCATAGACTATCAGGGTTGGAAGGGACCTCAGGAGGTATCTAGTCCAACCCTCTGCTCAAAGCAGGACCAAGCCCCAGACAGATTTTTACCCAGTTCCCTAAATGGTCCCCTCAAGGATTGAGCTCACAACCCTGGGTTTAGGAGGCCAATGCTCAAACCACTGAGCTATCCCTCCCCCAAATCCATTATTGCATTGGCTGGGGCTGGCTTTGGGGGAAGAATAGCCTTCCACTGATTTCTTTAACCGTCTTAAGCGTGTCAACCTGGCATAAGTTGTCAGACTTACGAAGCAGCCCGCTCCTATCAGCACCCGGAACATGAGCTGAAAACACAGCGGTGGAAGGGGCCGGTAGGCAGGGTGTTGCTGCCTCCTCTGCCCATGGGCAAACCATGGCGCTCTCTGCCTATTCACACACCCAGGTTTAGACTGTTCCTCTGCCATTTCCTCCTTGGGGTCTGGTTCAGTATCTCATGCTTCACAGCCTCTCTCCTTCCCCTCCCGTAGACTCCGTCATGAAATCCACCCAGGAAAGCACGCAGCAGATGCTCTCACAGAAACCTCCATAAGCCCAGTTCTGGAATTTAAGGCCAAAGATTTTCTTTGGACTCCCCCTCCTTGTCCACCTCCCCCAGCGTATGTGAAAACACTTCCCCGCTCTTCCCATGGAAATAGCAGCTCGATGACAAATATTGCCGTTAAGATGCAAATATATCTGCCATCATTAACATAAATAGAAAAACTGCATCATGAATAATATCAGGGGGAACTGGAGCAATATCAACCACCGAATAGGATGCTGAGGTATTAATATTCAGCCGCTAATATGAATATATAACTGTTTCCTAATAGCATTGACTTTAAGGCACTAATTCTTATACAGGAATGGAGGAGCCTCCTAGAGCAGTGAGTTTGTCAGTTCTTGACAGTCAAGGAGGGTGAGGAGAGCGCTGAATATGAGCCCACGAGAAAGGTAAGGTACTCTGCTGCTGTAAGGATGGGTGATGGCCCAGGCCTTCCACTGATTGTGAGCTAGGAAACTTTGGGCACCCAGCCTCCAGCTCCTACCTTTCTCTGCAGCTGCAGGTGCCTGCTGGGCCCAATCCTATGAGATTCTGACTGTCCTCAGTTCCCACTGAAGTTGCTGCCAGTGGAAGTTCAGCAATCTGAGGGAATAGCCCTGTTATTATTTGAGGAAGTGAATGATCCAACTTCAGCCATGTGAAGTCCACTCACCTCCCACGCTGATGGCGACCTTATAAGCTAGCGCATTAATAATAACAGAAAAATGAGTAACAGTGAAACCTGATACAAAGAAATGAACCCAAAGTTTCTATGTGTATAAAACAGGGAAGGAGGAAGAACCAGAAACCCTGGAAACAACCACAGTGATAACCTGAACTTTCAAATGTCTTTCCCTGGAAAGAAGCATTGAGAGAAAAACAACATTCCTGCAACGCCTGCATCCTCTCAAAAATGTCAAAGCCAGGGGGATTGGGGTGTGGGGGGGGAGGCTACTCAAATCCTGCATTTAGCAGCAAGTTAATGTCACAAGGATTGGGCTAACACCAGCGCTGCCCCCTCTAATTTCCATATCTGAGTGGCAGATCCCTGGAATCTGCCTTCTGCCTTTAGCCTGACCTCAGCCTACAAACGCAGCCTATATTTAACATGTCGATTGTAATGAAATGTGCGTTTGAGTCGTGCCCCCACCTCATCCACCTCCTTGCTGCGTTTGAAAGGCGGGTTGCTATCAGATGGTAACAGGTTTGTTCAGAGACACCCGTGCGCGCACACACAGACATATGACTGTTTTATTCTGAAATCCTGATTGAAGACAGAAACCCTCCCTGGGCTAAAGTCAGCCATCGCAGCTCCTATTGGCTTCAATGGGAGATGATTCCCCCTTTACACTGGAGCTGAATTTGGCCCTTTGGCTGGACAGATACTGGTCTGTTAATAACACTTCCTTTTGTCACCCTTTCCTCTGTTGGGCTTGCAACAATCAGATGTCCCTGGGGGAATGCTGGCACTTGCGGCTATAGGGTGTTTTGCTTTTCAGAGCTACACCCTAAACTCAAAACCAGCTGCATCAGAACCGGTCTGGGCTCCTCTTCCCTTCAGTGAAAACCCCCAAATCATGACACCACAAATCATTTTAGAGCATACACGGCCAGGCCGATTGCTGACAGCTTTAAAGGTCTTTACTGTATGTTCTCTGCCATTTAGTTTTAAACCTGTCAAGCAATGGGGCTTCCACAACCTGTGTCAGGTCTTTCAACGAACAGGTTCTTTGATTTCTCTGCCATTCCCTTAGTGGTGGTGATCAGAGTATTCTAAACTTGGAAACATCTACCCAGGGCCAGTCTTAGGGTGAACGTGGATTCAAGCCACAGACCTGATACTCAGAAAACAACAAGCTTTTAAAATGTCAGATTTAAAAATTAATAATAATTACAGCCTAAACATGCTTTCCAAAACTTGTTGGCATTCTAAAGCTTCTAGGATAATCGGCAGCTCAGGATGGCCTTTCATCCACTCTGGATATCACTGTGAAGAATAGATTTGCAGTTTATAATCTTTGTTGTGCAGATTTTAGAACTGCAGCATGATAGCCTGGTAGGAGGTTCAGTACCATAGTCCAGTGACTGCTGGTCTTCCACTTTGGAGACCTGCTTCCACATCTGCTCCAGGCCTTAATTGCAATGAGTTTCTGTGATCTCAGCCTAGTCTGTCCTGTACATCTGTCTGCATAAAAAAACCCAGCCATGCAATTTGTCACGACTGCTCGTCACCAGGCCCAGTAGCAATACAGAGGGTCCTGCAAATCAGGACTAAAGGGTCTGGCACAGCTATACAGAGGGTGGGGGGTTAGGAGAGCAGAGGATGCTGCAGGTTAGAACCAAGGGGCACTGGATAATTTATGTGACACAGCTTTCCTTGTTGCCCTCAGGGTTTGGGACTGAGGTGGACTGGCAGAACAGGGGGCCAAGGAGAGCCCTGGGGACCTTCCCACACAGCCACTGCTTGGCTGTCACCAGCACTATCATTCCTTCACTCCAATTCCATTCCCACAAATCTGGCAAAGGGAAGTGGGGCGGCAATGCAACTTCTCCATTTACCCTATTGTAAAAAGATGACTGTGTATATCATTCATGCACACTGAAATACCATGGTCTGGGAAAGCCCCACACGAGCAACCAGAAGGCTCTAATCGCAGACATAAGTTTTTACAATAAACACTTTTACTGGCATATATTGAATGTACTCAAACAAAATTCCCATGATATGCATGGTGTTGTAGAGTTAATGTCTATAACCATCTATGTATAAAGAGGGTCATTTTTAGCACTATACACATATCACCTAGCTAGAGAAGCTGATTTCAAAGCTATAACGTGGCTGCTATTTTCTATAAGTCTTAAGATTTCAAGGAGTCTTCCACACACCCTCCCCCTTCCCCTCGTTATACTATTATATTCTACAGTAATGGACCAAAAAAACTACAGCTCACAGAAATGTTACTGCAGCATCTTGGATCAATAATCTTCCGGGGGAGAGTGGAATGAGGTTCATCTATGAAACCATCCAATGGTTCACCCTAAATTAACTTGAGTCTAAAGGGGGGAGGGGATATTCCCCTTCGTTTGGGGGAGATCTTTGGCCAGAATTGGACATGGGAAAAGGAGCCCGATAAATGGGGAAAGGCATCGGGCCCAGAAGGCATGTGAAGAAGTATTAAGGACATGTCACAGATTTCCCCAGACCCAGGCACAACCCCATTTCTTTGTGGCTCCAACCCTGCCTGGAGCAGAGCGAGAGTCTGACAGTCTCAGCCTGGAGGCAAGAGGAGGGTCGAAGCCACCAGGGCCCCTTTGTGAACATTACAAATGTAATTCTGTTCTGAGGATTAAAAGTTCCTGGCAGTCCTGTCAAAAGCAAATGAATGAAGGAACGGTTGGAATTGCCAGCAGCCCCGGAAAGGCGAGGAGGTGGGGGGAGAAGGGGCTGGGACGCGGGGGGATAGGGGGCTCTAGAAGTTTGTGGGGGAAGAGGGAGACAATGGGAGAGAAGCTGGGGAGCAGGAAGGGGGGGAGGGGAGATGGCTGGCAGGGGGGTGGCTGGAGGAAGAGGATGCTGGGGGGTTGAGGGGGGAGGCTCACCCTTGTGCATGCCGGTGTAGCGGTCCTTGAGCACGGTGAGCTCGTAGATCTTGCCGAACTGCTCGAAGAGGGGCTTGAGGTCCTTCTCCTCCAGGTTGCGGGGGATCTGCCCCACGAACAGCTTGATGGCATCCAGGTCCTTCATGCTGTCCGGCTGCGCGGGGGGGTCCGAGCTGCTGCTGCTGCTGCTGCTCATGGGGGAGGCTCTGGGCTGCAGGAGCTGCTGCTGCCGCCTCGCCTCGCCCTCGGTGAGTCTGGCCATTCCCCGAGCCCGGCGCAGGATGCGGACGGGGGAGGAAGGAGCTCGCAGCTGGAATGGGCTCAGCCGCCAGCGGCGGCAGCATCAGGACCACAAAGAGCCGCTCCATAGGGACACCTGCCGGGCGCGGGGCGGAGCTGCAGCCTCTAGGAGCCTGGCACCCGTCCCTGGGGAGGCCAAGCCGGCCTGGGGCTGCGAACCAGGTGGGGACCGTGCCCCAGGGGCTGCCAGCGCTGCTAGCCTGCAACCCCTGCGGCCAGCGCCCGCTGCAGAGGGAGAGAGAGAGGCAGGGACCATGCCCCAGCCAAGGGGGGGAGAGGGGCAAGGCTGCCTGGGAGCACCGGGCTGCCAGCAATGCAACCTATGGGATGGGGATGGCTGAAGATCACTGCATCTTTGCCCCCCACCCCCAGAGTGAGAAGCACTGCACCCCCAGGGAGAATAAAACCTACACCCCCTTCCTAGACCAATGCCTCTTAGAACCCAAACACGCCATCCAGTCTCCAGGGTAGAAAACAATACTGAATATTGGGGGGGGGGGGGGGGGGAAGTCCTGCCCCTCACAAACTGGGGAGAGGAACTCAGCACAGCAGCAAGGCACAGAGATCCATAACCCACAGCCCATTCCGTGCCGTTCTGGAGAAAGACGGATGGCTAGCGCCGGGAAAGAGGGCTAGGAAAACCCACTCACCTTGGGCAGAACCAAGGGGCCCCAACCCTATGCTGACTGGAGGAAGGACACAATCCAGAACAGGCTGGACAGCTGCAGAGCCAGTCTACAATTTTTCAGACTGGAGGAGGAAGACGCTGTCCAGGAAGAGGATGGAGTCTGGATGCACACTGGGAAATCAGATAGGCCGGGGACAGCAAAGGCGGGCTGATATAATCTAGTACTATGCTGAGGAGGAGCACAGTGGATGTGAAAAGGAGCCCAGAAACCTTTCAGCCTGGAAGGGAAACGCTGTAGGAATCATCTCAGCCTGGCCAGAGAGACAAAATCTAGAACAGCGCCATGAAGACTGCATTGAAACCATCCAGGCCTATTCAGACGGGAAAGAGGAACCATGTATTTCAGGGATGGGCCCAGCCCACAACTCTGCAAAATACTGGAGAACAATTTACAACGCAACACAATTTAGCCTGGACTGAAGCCCCACAACCAGACCCATGCAAATGGAAAAAAGAGGACCACCTTACGTAACCTAGACACCTGCAGCTTGGGTAAGAGGGACACAGAAAAAGCAGGCAATCTGGCACAAAACAGATTCAGCTGCCTCCCCCTGGACAAGTAGGAAACCTAAAGAATTTTTTTTTTTTTTGGTCATTGGAAAGCAAGTGTATGTTGGAAACAGAGAGCTTAATTTTCAGAGGTACCAAGCCCCAGACAGAGCCAGCTGGGAGTCGGGGATGCTCAGCACCAATGAAAAATCAAGCCCGCGGTTCTTAAATTGTGAGAGGGGCTGCTGTGAGTGGCATTTCTAAGGTTCCTAGAACCGTAGTGTCTATGCTCCAGCTGTTGGTAGCACAGCAGGCGCCAGCATCTTCTGCAGAATAAAGGTCCAATCACAATTTGCATAGGCGGTGTGAGGTAAGGACAGATGAGAGACATATCTTCCTACTGAATCCCTATCTGAAATCGCATTGTTTACAGCCTCACCTCTCCCCACCGCTACTGTAGCGCCATTGTCTGTAGGTGGAGAGGCAATTCAGGCTACAGGGTTTATTTACCAAGTCCCTGTCCACAGAAGGAAGCAAGTGGTAATACAGTGGAATCATGCCCTGTGACACAGAGCAGCTTCAATGTGTTATGTTGAGGCAGAAGGGGGTTGGAAGCCACCGTGCTCTGTGCAATCTGGGAGACAGTTTCCCTGGGGATATTCTATTCTCTTTACAAAATTGGTCTGCCCCTGCCAGGCCTTGTCCAGATTGCACCTGATCGGTCGAAGCTGGTAGTGCTAACCATGCTTAGATGCAGTTTCACACAGCAAGATGAGTTCCCCTCACCACCGTGAACAGAGATTTTTTAATATATATATAATTGTGTTATCAGATTCACATTGCAGACTACCTAAGGGATGTGGATCTACCTTCAGCTGGGCAAATGTATCTGCTAGCCCTAAAATGCTGCCCAGCACACATCCTCAGTCCCCCGGGGACATAGCCCAGTGTGCCTCCCCAGTACCTGTGGATACAGCCCCATTATCACAGGACAGCACCCATGTGCATTGCTTCTGCGGCACAGCGTGGCTCATATCTCCATGCCCATGCGTTCCAGCCTGGCATTCTTCCATAGCATTGCTGAAGATAAATGGCTTATTTACCATAGGGTTGGGAAGGAAGGAGGGAGCTTGATTGTTTTACACACAAATGGAATGATTTGCAGAGGTGCTGAGCTCCCGTTGACTTCAGCAGGCTGAAAATATCAGTCCAAAAGGCTTTGCAGAAGGAACGTGAGGCTGGCACCAAAAAACCCTGCTTTGTGGCTCTGTTTTAGAAGCTTTTTGTCACCTTCCAGGACGCTCACCTGAATCCTGCAGATAAACCGAAGCAGCGATTTGAAGAGGGGAGGAGGAGAGCACATTACCCAACATGTAGCAAATGCGACATCTTCGCACTAGGAAATGCAGCCCTCCCCCCCCCCCGCATCCCGTGTATGTACACACACACACACACACGCACACCTGCCCACTCAGCCTGAGATACCCTCCCCAAGTGCAGGCAGAATGAAACACTGCCAACACTTTCAAGTCGGATTTAACCCAGAAAGCAACAGGCACAGGCCCCAGCCCGTCGTGGCCTAGCCTCAGGGCTGATTCAGTGCTGCCAAACCTGCATCAGGTAGAGGGTGAAATGCTAATGAGGTTCAGTCCCCAGTAAGACACAGCGTGGGCTGAGACCTTGGTCAGGGAACCAGGGTCACCCCTTGTTAGCTCAGCATTGGCCGGTGCGCACTGCACATTGCCCTCTCCGCATGCTTAACAGGAAACCATCATCTACTGTTCCCCTAACTCCCAGCACAGACATATGCTGCAGGTCTGAACATTTTCCTTTTGGCCCTGGCTGCCCCCTGCACCCTGAATCTCCTATCCCCTGGGTTGCCAGGTGTGAGAACCTCGCAGAGCAACCGTGGTGTTTGCAGCTTATATATTATCAAATGGAGCCAGGCAGTACTACCAGACTGAACCTGCCCAGCATCCATGGGCCATCTCTCAGTTACAGAGCAGCAATCAGGGCAGTCTCCAGAGAGGCACTTTGACTTCAGAAGCCAACATCATCCAAAACATCAGAGTAAAAATGAAAAGCAACACCCCCCGCCCCCACATCATCCACTTCTCTTCAGTCCTTTGTTGCATAGGCCACCAGAGATCTGCCATCACAAGCCTTGCCACTAATCCAAGCAGTGGTATCCATAGGAAGACTGTATCCAGTGTCTTTTGGGGTCACTCTGCCCCAAAATGGAAAGATTACAATCATCCCTGACCGCAGAGTAAGACAGGAATGAGAATATTGCTGGTAAATAATAAAAGATAGCAGCTGTCAATTAGTGCCCTGAAACAGTTCACAGAATAAGGTAAAGAATTATATACCAAAGCAACAGGATTAAGGAATAAATAATGAAGGATAATAGTTGTGGAATTACTATGAGTATTAGAGGGAGACAGGAAATTAGTAGGCATATGCAAAAGAGACAAGATATGGTTGATTTTCAAATGAGATTGGAAAATCACCAAGACAAGGAGATTCAGAAGACTTGTGTAGGTGCCGGGAGTTGCAGGGGGCAAGTCTCTCATACCAGAGTAGCAAGGTTGCAGAGAGGCACAGAAAAGGAAGATAACACACACGTGTGGCTGATGGTGCCCTAAGGAGGAAAGAGCAGATCCCCAAAGGAAAGGCAGCCCTTTAAAAAGTTATTAAAGGAAAGGAAACCGCACATGGTGAAAGAAGTTTCACGGCTAATAGAGGGACATTTGCAGATGATCGAAACCCAAATTTGATCTCAATTTCTTTTCAGCATGTGCCAGCAATGTGAGGGTAGGAAAGCATCCAGTTACTGTGATTTACAGGTGAGTTTAAGCCAAGGGGTCCAGAGGCCCTATCCTGTGCCATTAAAGTCACTGAGGCTTTGGAGATCAGGTTCTAGATTTGTAAGATGCACTTTACATTAAAAAATCCTACAAACACCCCCCAGATCTTTCAAGATGGCCTGTTTGGCTATTTTCCCTTACCCACCAGTTCCCAAGGAAAGAGGAGGTAGGAAGAAAGTACGAACTCCTGGCAGAAGACATCCAAGCGGGGTTGTTGCATCTCAGTAAACTACCAGCTTGTTCATGCAAAACAACCGTATCTATTCCGGAGCACAGCTACTGCAGGGAAATTGATCAGGAACTGCCAAGCTGATAGCTTAGAAAACATCTCTGTGGAGGAGAGAACAGGAAATACGAATACGCTTACATCTTAGCTTATTTACCAAAGGTCTACTGGTTTCAGAGTGGGAGCCGTGTTAGTCTGTATCGGCAAAAAGAACGAGGAGTCCTTGTGGCACCTTCGAGACTAACAAATTTATTTGGGCATAAGCTTTCATGGCCCATGAAAGCTTATGCCCAAATAAATTTGTTAGTCTCTAAGATGCCACAAGTACTCCTCGTTCTTTTTTCAAAGGTCTACTGTTAACCTATTTCAGGTCTCTGTTATTTATCCTGACCAATTTTAAATGGGCTTTTAAATATTTTTTTTATCTATGCAACAAACCAAAACCAAGACCGTTTTAAATTCTGTGAGTTTATAAGCATAAATTGTATTTTTACAGTGGGTGGATTGGAAACAAACATCCATCAGCAACTCTCAGGCATCTTTCTGATCAGAAGCAGCTGTTCCTTGAGGATTTAAAAAAAAAACAACCCAAAACTTGTTATATTATAAACTAAAAGTACTGGGCTGTTCCTTGACTTCAGTAATTCACCACTTTTTTAGTGCTCCTTTCAGTTTTGGATTGAGGAAAAAGCCAGCCAACAAATACCAAAACAACCTCAAATCCATCACACCCCCTCCAAAAAAGATGAAATTTGCATGCTTTCAGAACTGCGAATTTAGGCGCTCTTCCGCATTTCTTTTGCTAACAAAATTTTGTTTGGGGCCATTTTAATGAGTTAAATTTTAAGCCCTACTTACCCGATTTTCCTTATTTCCTCTCTCTGACCACAATAAAATCCCTACAGAAATTATAGGGTGGAAGGATGGTCTTTTGGTCAAGACACATTCTGAAGCAGCAAGCGAGCTGGGTTCTGTTCCTAACTTTGCTGTGTGACACTTGTGTCTTGGTTCACTTGCCCCAACCCACAGACAACACTGATGCCTGCATTCATATATTCAAAGCGTCTCCCAAATTCTTGCCTCCCACACGTCCTTGTTTGAAAGACAGTCACCCACCACCTCCAATTAGCCTCTTTCTGCACTGCCCCAAACACAGGATCATGCTGGGGCAGGATGCCCCAGGGTCACTCTAACTTTTGCTGAGCGCTACATCAGCCATCTGAACAGGCCAGTGTTAGGGAAGTAGAAAAATGGCTTGAAGTCATCTTTCCCCTACCCCAGCCTGGACTCTGACTCTCGTGCTGCACCTTTTAAGGGACACAGCGAAGCATCAGGACGCTGCCCATTTAGACTGTAAGCTCCTTGAGGCAGAGAGGACACCATTTTGTCAAGTACCTAGCACACGACGGGTGCCATACAACGAAACTTCTGCAAGTGCTGCACCGCCTTCCCCCGCACTGTCCTATTCACCTCCACATTCAGTTCACCTGCCCTGACTACTCTCCAGATTACCCAGACTCACTCCCACCGTCAGTCATTTTTTTCCCCTAGACACTCATTTCCCTGCTCTACTCTGAGCATTCTCTGTTCCCTTCCCATCATTTCCTTTCCCGCTTCTCCTCCTCCTCAGTCTTTTCTTTTGCCTCTGGCTTCTGACTGAAGAGTGGTTTATGGCACCATGTGCAGTATTAGCAATGGCTGCAGAAGTCAGATTGCAGCGCAAAACATGCTGGCTGTTGAATATGCTGTAAATTGAGTCTAGTACCCAGGGGCCTGCTCTTGATTGCTAGAACAGAAAAATGTTAAGCGGGGCTAATATCTGGCCAGAGGAAGGATGCTCCAATAGGCTAGTTTAGGATTTTGGAGAGCCAGGTTCAATTCCCTGCTCTACCAGAGACTTCCGGTGGGTCCTGGGGCAGTCACTTTGACCCAGGTCAGTATCTAGAACAGGGGTCCCCAACACAGTGCCCGCGGGGGCCATGGCGTACTGGCCAGCGGACGAGCATCCGCTGAAATGCCGCTGACAAGCTGTGTCATCCACAGGCGTTGTTGCCGAAATGCTGCCGATTTTCGGCAGTATTTCAGCGGCGATGGCTCTGGATGACGCTACCTGTGGGCGGCGACGCCTATTGATGTTGCCACTTGGCGGCGGAATTTCGGCAGATGCTCGGCCGCCGCCACGGTCCTCTCTGGCCCATCGAAAAAGGTTGGGGACCACTGACCTAGAACCATGTCTCCCATTGAACTCAATGGAAGTTAGGTGCCTCAGTCCATTTGAGGATCTGACCCTTGTTCCCCATCTGTAAAATACAGTTAGTATTTCACCGGGGGGTTGTAAGGATAAATATATTCAAGAGTGGGAGGTGCTCAGATACTATGGCAACAAGGGCTAGATAAGTACCTGAAATAGAACGTGAGCACTAGATGCGGAGAGGCTTTGCTTGTCCCCCCGTTGATTAACAGTATTCAAGTTTGTTTAACCTTAAATAACAGGAATACTCATGCTACCCGTTCAGTGTGGGGCCCAGGAAGTTTTACGGTGATTTTCCTCCACCAGAGGAAGGAAGGTTCTCCCTTCTTCAGCTTTTAATTTCCCTCTTTAGTCATTCGTACGCTTATGAAGTAATTACTGCCCCTCTGACAGAATAGATGATCTAGTTGAGGGCCTTCCGTGGCCTGCGCTATTTATTATATTCTGCCAAGAGAGGTATCTCATCAATTCTATATAACAAAAGTTAGGGGCTCTTTTAAAAAAAAAAACGCCAAAAAAAACAAATTAAACGCCAAGGCAAGGCCACTGCTCAACCACTTATTTTCCCTGTAGAAGGAAATCTGACACCACTACACAGCTAAGAGGACAAAACAGAGAATTAAGTTACCAGCAACAGGGAAGACTACACTTTTTTTTTTTGTAATGCAAACAAGTTTATTGGGCATATTCCTCCACTACATGCTATTTTCCCTGCTGAAGTGCTACAATCCCCGTCTTCAAGGGGATTGGGGGGAAGAGACAGGAATTGTTCCAAACACAAAAGCTAATGGAAATAGCCAGAATGCTGTATGCAGCGTTTCCAGAGCTTAGATGAGGTGGAAGGATGGGAAGGAGGTAGCTGGACTAAACTGCTTACTAAATATTCGGCCAAGTGGAAGATCACAACAGATGTGGAGCAGCTAGACAGCTCTGCGTGATAGTCAATAGCCATTTAGTTCAGGAAATGCCAGTTAGAAGTCAGACTCTTACATGCAGCAGATCACTGATGGGATCACTCACTATGCAAAGCATTAGGGACAGGCAGGGGCTGAAGACGCTAAAGGCTCTTTTAGCAAAACTGAATCTAGGTTCATGCATTTGTTCCACATTATATTTTAAAACCTTAGAGCAACCGCTAGCCCCTTGAGCATTATCACGATCTAAACAAATGAACCTTTCTCGTGGATGGGATCCAATGCAGAACAGCAATTAAAACAAAAACAAACAAACAAAAAAAACAGGAAAAATACAGGATTTTAAATAAACAACATCTTAGAATTTCTTGATTGCAGCATCAATATCTGGAATGATCTCCTTCAAGTGGATCCACTGTTCGGCAGATAGGGCAATCCCTAGAAACAGCAAAGGAGAAGGATTACAGACATGTCTGCAGATCCAAGTAGAGCAGAATCAGCAAGGTCCACAGCCAAGGTGGCTCCATAAAGGCAGTTATAAAAGGGAAATTTATGATCTGAATCAGATCCCAGAACAGAAACTGAGGCAGCCTTTTAAGTAAAGCAGCTCCATGTTAACACTGTAGCAACTATGAAATGTGTGCTTCTGTGGTACTCCCCTAGTACTACAGAAAAACGGAAAGCTTTAATGCTCCCGTGAGATGGTTTCCCACATTTTACAGATGGGGAAAAGAAGAGGAGGAAACTGCTAAATGGCCCAAGGTCATAGCAAAGCTGTAAACAAACCCTAGGAGCCCTTACTCCCAGTCCCTGTCCAGCAATTAGAGTCCCAGCCTTCGTGTTGGCCAAATGGGGAATGCAAACTCCCATCCCAGCAACTGTAAATTCAATTACAAAATCTACCACTAACAACGGTCACTGTGGTGGCTTAAACGTGGCGGAATTGGCTTCTTTTTAGCTTCTTAGGCAGGAGCTAAATAACCACCCACAGAGAGAAAGCCAGCTTGATGTAATTTGCCTTTTCCACGGAAAAGAAACATGGTCATGGACATGGCCAGGTTGGTTCCACCTGGATGCTGTCCACTTGTTTCCTGAGCAAAACCAAAAGTAACATGTCCTGACACTTAGTCACACATTTTATTAAGTCTTAGACAAACATCGGTGGCTAGAGACACTACATCAAAACCGAAAAGACAGCATTCATATGAACATTCCTCTACAGACCCAAGTTCTGAGTAGCAGACGAACAGATCTTCTGTCTTGTATTCCGGGCAAGTTTCCTACGTGTCAAAAGAGTTTAATCCCCCTTCTGTCTCCCACTCCCCCTAGACTGGCACAGAAAGGTTTCAGGAATCTGTTCCTGCTTTTCATTATAGAATAAGCTGTTTGCTTTAAGTGAGTAATGTACAGTGGTAACTTCTTTGAAGGAAATTAATTTCTGGAGGGAAAGCCATGCTTAGTGTGCGAGGGGCAAATCAAGCTGAAAGAAATTCATCTGCACAGACACAAAATCAATAATGAGAACTGAATGATTCCTGGGAAATTTCGTGTAACTGAATCTCTGCTGAATACCCCAACACATAGGGCAGAAGAGGGGAATGACTTACAGACGTGGCCTGGGAACTTAGAGTCAAGTGAGTCAACTAAGCAAATCACTGTCAGACGGAAAGTTGTAATGAAAAGGGCCATGAATGAACATTAACTCAGCAGTGGGAGAGAAGTTCTAGAGTGAATGATGCCCCTGTTCCATAACAGCCTTTAAATTACTTTCTGTGCTGTTTTCCTCTTTCCTTTGTGGCATATAAAAATTACCCCATCAGATCATGTTATTCCAAGGACCGCATGACTCTTTAAGAAAGGGTCCCCCAAACTCTATTCCACTGCGGGTTGCACTGGGCAACTTGCTAGGAGCCTCAGGTATGCACCTTACGTGGCACGCTGCCATCATCCTTGCTTTAGTATGGAGGGATAGCCTGGAGGGATTATGAAATTCCAGTTTCCGCTCACATTGAGATGAAATATCATATTTTGGGATCGTGCAGTCCCTGCTGCCTGCAGTTCCATGGTTAAAAGATTAGGGTGAATGCACGGTACACAGTACAACCCCAGAGTTCTAAGAGGCCCCCAGAGTTCTAAGAGTGTATACGGCTTCAATATAGATTTCGTTTTGTCTATCAACAGCCGGATGCTGGACAGTGGTGTGTGGGTTACAATTTTCAACTTTCCTTTGGCCTGTCTTATTTTACACACTCAATTGTCCCCCCGAAGAGGTGCTGTTTATAAGAGAAATGGTTGGAGGGGAGAAAAAGGGAGCAGGAAGGGTGAAGTTTGGTCAAATTAAGGTACTACATTCCTGCAGTGGAGCCTTATGCTGGCTATCAGAATAACCCCATCTTCGATCATGTTCCATCTCCTGCCTTTTATCTGATATTCAGTCTACCGACTGTCCATGTCCTTCCTCAGTTGAAGTCCCTCTTCAGAAACAGGCAGGGAGCCAAGCTTCACAGACTAAGGTCACTGGGCTGGTTGCTCTTTCATTAATAGCCCATCATGGGGCCGTGCTGCTCACTTCCCAGCATCAGAAGGCAGTGGGAATATTGGAGACTTTCAGAAGATGCTGAAGTCAGTCATTTAAGAATAATGTAAAGTTTCCAACTCCTGGATACAAAAAACTGCCCTAGACTCATTCATGATTTTAATTGTGTTGGAAATGAGATGACTATGATGCATTACTGCCACCTAGTGGAGATGTCTGGTTACCTTTTCTCCCAGGTTTAGTGTCCCCTTCCTTATCTATGTAGAATTCTCGGATATCCACAAGAACTTTCCCCTTAAAGCAGGACACTCGGACATAGCGCATCTTCCCAATCTGCAAAGATATTAAACCACGGTTACAGAAAGGGCTGGATTTGAGTTGAGGAATGCTGCAACCAGCGTCCCATACAGATATTTAGCTACCGTCCATATTACTTCATCTCTTTACTTAAAACTCCATTGGGTCAGCACAGATTGTATTTAACTGGCGAGAGAAAGGCCACACCAATGCAAGAAACCAGGAAAGAATTCTGATTTGGCTAGGAAATTAACGAATAGAAATCTGTGTGTGTATGTGGCAGGGGGATCTGAAGGAGGTGACAGAGGTAGATTTGTTTGTAACACCTGATCCGCTCCCCTTCCACCCATACCTGGAACATGCCCTCCTCTTCACTGTCTTGCCCTTGACTTTTTGTTGCCACCTTGGAAGTTTTGGCCTCAGTTTTTGGTCTTTTCTCTGGCTTGGACGGCATCTCTTTTTTCCTTTTCTGTAAAGAAGAGGTTGCAATTAGACAGCTCCCTCCGCCCCTTGTGATTGGTCTAGTTCTCAAGCCCATGCGGCTTCTAGATAGTCCAGATGATGGGACTTGCACACATTTCATGAAATAAGATCTGACGGCAAGTCACTCACAGCCCCTTCAGACGGACATACTAACTGCAATACTAACATGGCACTCTACTGTTAACTACACTAGCAACCAGCAGTACTTGAGCTAAACCTGTCTGCAACCTCTCCAGACTAGACTGCAGCCAGTAGAGCGGGCCCAACCTATGAATAATTACCTTAAAAACTACACTAAAGGAACGTTCAGGCTGTAAAGTCAAGCCCTGAAAAGTTAGGAAGTGCTAGAAATAAAGTTGTTTGTGTGATCTTCACTTGCTGCATTATGATCCAGCCTTTAGAAGGCTGAAAGCCATTCAGGTCTGGAAAGCAAGGAGGGAAATTACTCTTCCCTTCACCTGCTGTGACTTTTCGAGTAACATTAGAAAACCCCCAAAGCCTCTTCTGCTCTGCATAGATGCAAAAGATTGATCCCCTGGCACTTGTAAGCATAGGGTTGGCCTCAGTGCCAAGGAGCACCCTAACCTGCACAGCGGCATGACATGGGAAGGACACTTAGTTGCCGACTTTCACCCCAGAGCTCACTCACTGGAATTCAGGTTACTGTTTGCATGACCTCAGAGGATTAACTGAAATACCTGGAACACTGCTACTTGTTTCCCCACTGGAGGGACGTATGTCTAGGTGGGGAATACCTGATGCGCGGGAGCAAAATCAGTCTCATTCCCCCACTACTGCAAACCGATACCTTTTCATTCTCAGCATCAGATCCACTGTCTGAAGTGGTTGTTTCCACAAGCTCCTTGGACTTGGGCATTCTGGAAGACAAACACCAAAGAGGCAGGCTGAACCCTTCACCTTCAACCCCATGCTGAACATTTATAGCAAAATAACCCCCTCCATAGCTTGTGCCTCCCGCTGATGGCAGAGTCACTAGGCTTAACTTCATGTGGAGTAAATGACAGAGACATAACAATGGGATCCCTGCTCCAGTTCCAGTCATCTCAATGGGCAATTCAGTCTTCAGCAGTTGTCTCGGAACGACCATTAAATCAGATGTCCTGTTCTAAAGCCACATAACATGGAAGTTGGGCAAGGAAAAGAGGGATAAGAAATGACAACACTCCTTAGAGCTCCCCAACATTTCAGCATCTCTCAAATCTTTCTAAGATGCCCATCAGCGCAACAGTCACCACCTCTGAGACGCAGAGTAAGAACTCCGTAGTCATCACAGCGGCCAAGGAACAGTTCAAGGGATTTCTGCCCAGGCTCCTTACCACAAGGAAGATTGAACTAGGCTAGCTGGGGTGAAAGAAACTTTGGTGGCTCTATGCTAATGGACACCCATTACAGAACTAGACAGAAGGAAGTGGAAAAAGGAAGGAAAACGAGGGAGGAGGGTTGGAAAACTCCACATGCTGTGGCCAAGCCAAGGGGAACTGGCAGTCTGAGATCCCCATGCCCAAATCAGATCCAATAAGGAGGAGGATGAGCAGGGTGGTTTCATGGGGAGAGAGGGGATTAAAGCAGGTCCCCAAAGCTGCTCTTTGAGGGGGGTGGACACCATCTCCAAAGCTGTGAGCAGCAGTGACGAGACGGTCGTTCCAGCGTAGGAGGAGGATGGGACGAACATGGGAGAGCCCCCAGAAAGGAGAGGGGCAGCAGGAGGAGAAGGTGGGGATTGAAAACTCTGCTGCCCTTCAGCAAGCCTTGCCCGTCCTCCCAAAGGGAGCGAGAGCAGCACGGAAGGACAAGGCTGGGATCCGAAAAGGCCAGGGTCCCCAGAAGGGACCATGCCAGCACTGGGAGGGGGTCCCTGTATGAGGAGCAGAGCACATAGCCCCTTCCTACAGCCATGCCTGGGGCTGTTGATGGGGGGTCAGAAGCAGGAGGGCCAGGGGAGGGGGATTGTTGGGGGGTCTGGAGGAGATAGGGAGATGGGGCCTGTTGAAGGGGGGTGCAAGACAGGAGGGA